>NW_026596073.1:15975470-15998673 GCF_907164565.1 Psammomys obesus | reverse complement strand
AAAATAAAATAAAATAAAATAAAATAAAATAAAATAAAATAAAATAAAATAAAATAAAATAAAAAATCTAGAAGAGTTAAAAATAAATAAATGAATTTTAAAACACAAAAAGAATTATTAGAGTTGAGAGTATGGTTTAGTAGATACAGGACTTGTCTGGCTTATAGAAAGCTTAAGATTTATTGCCATAATCATAGACTAGTTTTGTATCAAGTTGAGCTAAATGCAAGCTCTTTTGCAGAGGAGAGGTCTTTGCACAGGGCCCAGCTGCAAAAGCTGCAGAAGGAATCTATATACGGTTGGCTTATGTGAAAGACAGGGTTTGGGAATTTTGAAAAGAGAAGTGTGGCTCTGAGAGACAATTGCAGCAAACCTAACATATTTGATATTATGGAATCATGAACAGGAATGTTGTGCCAAGTCCATCAGCTACATGACTGTGACTGCAAGAGACAGATCGTATCCTTGGAACCAAAAAGAACAGAGGTCCTCAAAAATAAAGCTGTTTTTCCAGGAAACGATGAGCCATTTTTCTATCCAAAACTCATGATTTAAAATGCAAACAAAAATGTTCATTTACACAGTGACTTGGAAACCCACACTTTTTCTTTCTATTCTTATTTCCTTACCATTTTTAAGGGAGGGGCTGAAGCGAGGAAGGTAGTGCCAGACAGATTTTAAAACAATGACTACACAATTTCGGAGATTAAATAACATATTTTTTTTTAGACTGGAAAGAGTTAATTTCCAGGTCTGATTTCCAGAGCTCCCATCCAACAATTCATGCTTGATATAATGTCAGATGTATTTAAATACCCTGAAATAATTTCCACGGGCGTAAAGTGTGCTGGCTTTCCTATTTGTTCTGAGTGGGAGCACACAAGTCCACCTAGCATCCATTGCTTTTATTTTGTGTCAAATACTGATTGTCTGAAGCGATAATGGATAAGCGAACCACAGGGCAGGGTATTGCTGTGAACTCCTGACACAGAGTGAATTGCTGTACTCTGCATCACAGCTCTGCTAGCCAAAATTCCAGTGTTCAGTGCAGAGCTCATTGCGGGAAGCACACACTGCCCCGGCATTACATTTTTGTCTAACAGACATTCTATAGAGGGTGATTAAAAATGGAACCTTTTCTTTTCGTTTTTTTTTCAAAAAAGGAGGAAAGCAGAATGTGATGGATCTAGTTTTCATAACATCACTTTATGCGCACACCTTTTTTAGGAATCATGTTTGAATGCCTGTTTATTATTTCTTCAGTGAAAAATATATTGAGGGAGTAGACAATCTGAGACAAAAATGCGGAAGTACTTGGGTATTTGTCTGAATTTTCGGGGATGTAAATTTGCCTCAGAAGTAATTAAAATCCCCCAGGGTAGGTAGGTAGGGGAAGAATCTATTTCATAAACATACTATTAATTAATCAAGAATAAATGGAATCAACGCAAGATTAAAGCAATAATCAAGAGTCTGGATTTGTGATTACTTTAAAACACATTGCTATTCAACTCAGCAAAATACACCAGAGAGGGCCCTGCTATTCGGAGACATTCATATGAGTGCTGTGACAAGGCTTAGGTAGACATCATTCTCTACAGAAAAAAGGGAAGACTGCTATTACTCATTGCCATACAGAGGCAGATGCATGTGCAATTTGAAATTCTGAAAAAAATCTCTCTCTCTCTCTCTCTATATATATATATATATGTGTGTGTGTGTGTGTGTGTGTGTGTGTGTGTATAGTCTGTCTCTATATATATAGTCTGTTTCTCTCTCTATATATATATAGTCTCTCTCTCTCTCTCTCTCTCTCTCTCTCTATATATATATATATATATATATATATATATATATATTCATTCTTCTTTGTCTGTAGGGCCTTGGTTCCAATACCCCCTGCAAATACCAAAATCTGCAGATGTTAAGAGTTTCTGATATGTAATAGGATGATTTGTCTCCATGCTACACACACCCTTCTGCCTACTTTAAATCATTCTAGATTGCATTTGATAGCCATTACAATGAAAACGCTATGCAAATGCTGTTTCACTGTATTGTTTAAGGATAATGATATGAAGAGCATTTGTATTATATTGTGTATGCTCAGCACTATGGGGTAAAAGTTATTTTCAAACTAGTTGTGGATTGAAAGGTATGAACATATGCACTGGATGTGGAGTGTCCTGGACAGGCCGGAGTGTTTGAACAGTAGTGGTGCTGTTTTGGAAATGTGGATCTCTCAGGAGGAAGAGGGTTACAATTGGCGGTGATGCCTTTGGGCTCTAGAGCCTGGCCCACTTCCTATTCACTCTAGGTCCTGAGGGCAGATGCAGTGTGACAAAGCTGGATTCTTGCTCGCATTGCCATGTTTTCCTGCCTATTGCTTGCTAGCCAGGGCCCCACCATTTTGTACAGTCCTCCATTTTGGACTAACTGTGATGTAGTAACTATAGCAATTTGGTTTCTAGAAGTAAAGTCACTTATTTCCCTTGACTGCCCTGGCCACCAGGGAAGATATTTAGCCATCACCCAACATTCTTTAACCGGTTGCTCACTGACTCAACCTCAAAGTAGCCCAACCTTAGGCAAAATTGAACCCTTTTCTTCTTCTTCTCTAACCCAGCTGGTAAGAGGATGGTGGGCCTGATTCTTGAAAAGAGCTCCTCCGCAGGTTCCTTCATGTACAAAAAGAGCCTGCCCTGTCGAAAGCCACTCCTTTCCTCATGTGTTTTCCCCTTCCCCAGGCTCTTTCACCACCGTGTCTTCTTTGCCATGATGGAGTAACAATACAGTTTGAATGTAAATCAGAGTAAATGTTTCTGCCCATATATTGTTTCTTGTCAGCTATTTGGTCTCAAGAAGAAGAAAAGAAAAGAAAAATATGTATACGTACACATACACACACACACACATATATATATATACACAAATATGCATGCACATATGCATATAAACATATAGAGAGATACATATGTATGTAATATACATTACCTTAAAAGTTATATGCCATAACATTTTGATAGGTATAAAATGGAATCTCAGAGTCATTTTGATTTGCATTTCCCTGACGGCTAATGACGTTGAGCATTTCTTTATGCTTCTTGGTCATTCTGTATTCCTCTCTTGAGAATTCTCTGTTATCTCTGTACCCCAATTTTTAATTGGATTATTGGGCTTGTTGGTGTTTAATTTCTTGAATTCTTTACGTATTTCTGCATATTAGCCCTCTGTTGCATGAAGGGTTGGTGACAATGACACTTGCTCAACTACATTCATAGCTGCTTTATTTGCAATAGCCAGAAACTGGAAACAACCCAGATGTCCCTCAAATGAACAAAAAATAAAGAAACTGTGGTACATGTACACAACAGAATACTATTTAGCTATTAAAAACAAGGACATCATGAAATTTGCAGGCAAATGGATTGATCTAGAAAAGATCATCCTGAGTGAGGCAACCAAAAAGACAAGCATGGATATAGTCATTTATAAGTGGATATTAGCTATATAAAACTGGATAACCATACTACAATCCACAGACCTAAAGAAGCTAAGTAACAAGGAGCACCCTAGGGAGGATGCTTAAATCTCATTCAAACTGTCAAACAGGATAGACACCCGAAGTAGTTGAAGAGAGGGAACAGGACAGGTGCCTACCATCCATGTCCTCTGAAAGACTCCACCCAGCACAGTGATTGAGACAGAAGCTGAGACTCACATTCAAACTTTGGGCAGAGTTCAGGGACTCTTATGGAAGAGCGAGGGAATTGAAGGGCCCGGAGAAGACAGCAGCTCAAAGAAGACCAACAGAACCAACAAATCTGAGCCCACGGGGCCTGTAGAGACTGATGTACCAAAAAAGAACCATGCATGGAGAGGACCTAGACCACCTGCTCAGATGTATCTGATAGGCAGCTCAGTCTTCCTGTGGGTTTCCTAGTGAGGGGAGCAGGGGCTGTCTCTGACATGGACTCTTGCCTGCTTTTTGATCGCTTTCCCCTTGTGGGGCAGTGAAGTCAGGCCACAGAGGAAGAGGATGCAGGCAGTCCTGATAAGACTTGATAGGCCTGGGTTAGATGGTAGGGGAGGAGGGCTCCTCCTTTTGAGGACCAGGGAAGGGCAATATGGGAAGAGGATGGAATAGGGATGAAACGAGGGAGTGGCTACAGTTAGGATGTAAAGTGAATAGATTAAAAAATAAATTTAAATTTTAAAAAATGAATAAAAAAGAATGCATACCCTAATGTTGTAACTGGCATCTCATTTCTCATTGAACTGTAGACAACTGATTAAAAAAAAGAAAGAAAAGAAAAGAAGGAAAAAAGAAAAAGAAAGAAAACAACTAACATTGCTTTGAAACTTTTGAGAATGTTGTAGAAAAAAAAGTCTTCAATTGTAACAAAAATAGCCATTTAGACTTCAACTGCACAATACTTCCTGGTTTCTCATTATAAACATGGTTGGATGCTTCCTGCCTGAGAAGAGCAGGGATATATTCCATTATTCCATTCATTTGACGATTTTTCGGTTCTGAAGACCTTCCTCTATGGAGTTTCTTTTGCTTTAGCACTCAGTCCCTGTACGACCAACAGTTTTAGAGATCTTTAATCTAGAGGAGATGCTGCTGTTTTCTCATCACAGCAGTACTGGCTTCCCCGACTCCCTGTGTGGATGTACCCATGATCTCCCAGTCTCCTTTGTCTCCCTTGAAATTGAAGGCAGAATTTTGAAATCGATTCGGGATCAAGGAGCAGCTTAGACAGATGTGAACTGCATTGTTCTCTGATGGAATATATCTGTTCTGCAGTGTTATCTAGAAATTATTTATACAAATCTGCTTATTTATACAAATCTCTTACTAGCCCTCAATTTTCTCTTCTTAGCCAAGTTATTTGGAACAAATTATCCTAGGTCCATATACAACCTTGTTCTTTTTCTTTCTCTCTTCTAGACAGGTATGATGACACTAATACCTTTGTAACAAAAAGGTAGAAACAGGAAAATTAGAAGTTAGTTCAAGGTCATTGTCAACGACCTCAGGAGTTTGAGAACAGCCTAGGCTGTATGAAACTCTGTCCCTCAAAACCAAACTAACCAAAACAACAAACTTTCTTTTATTTTTATTTTCTTCTTCTTTTAAATGCAGTTTTGCTTGGACCCAGAATCCCTGTACCTCAGCCTTCAAAGTATTGGGAATATAAACACATACCATCGCAGTTAGCTTATAAAATATTTTTAAGTATCTAAAACAATAGTAAAATGAGCAGTTTGCTATATCTCACCTACATTAAAAACTGGTAAAGATTTTCTTTTCTAAAAGAAAGTTTTTGTGAAACGCTTGAAATTTGCAGACATCCTGACAGGGCTGTGGGATATTTCAACGTGAATCGTCCTAAGAACAGGACACTCCGCCACAGTGCTGATGCCTTCCTTCCAACTTTCAAAAGCAACGAAAATAACCGAACTGCTTTCTTGTCTAGTCCACGTTTGCTTCAATGTCCCCATCTATCTTCAAATTGACTTTTATAGCTTCCTTTTGTCCCATCTGTGCACAGGACCCAATCATAATTTTCTATTCCATGCAGCTGTTATTTAAGGTAAGCGGAGATGTTACAAATCACACACAAGCTGTCCTGTTACAGTAGGTGTGCATTTGGGACCACCTGATTGAGGAGATAATCACAGCAGGAATAAACGATCAATAATACCAAATCATGTGGCAGTTTAACTCTTTGTTGCTGCATATATAACCGTAGTGATTTTTTTGAAGTAACACTGCACTTTTCTAAGCACAATTATAACTGGATATGTTTACATTTTTTTTTAAAAAAATCCATTTTTTTCTATGTGAGGCAGGTTTTAGTTTCTTCTGTAGACTGTAATAATAACTAATGTGGTTTACTGAAAAACTTGTGTGAATCTAAAGACTGAGTTCATTTAATCTCCACCACAAGCCAATGGGGCACAATTTTATAGACTAAGAGACTGGAAAAATTAAATATTTTGCCAAAGATTTCAGAGATAGCAGGAGAGAAAAAAAAAAGTCCACAGATAAGACTTGAGCTTGAGGGCCTATTGTACACACTCAAATGCTTTGCAAGCCAGTGCTGGATGCAGGAAGAGATTTCAATGATGCTTCTCATCTCTGCCTAGCAAAAAAAAAAAAAAAAAAATGTTAGTATCTGTCCCCTCAACCTTCCTAGATGATGGATTTTTCTAGCACTTAGCTCTGGCTTGAGGGAACTGAAGTCTCTATGAGGAAACCCTTTGAAATCTAAAGAATCATACCAGAACACTGAGCAAGGTCAAGTCTGTTTCCTGAGTGAACAGGATAAGCACAGCAAAGCTGGAGTGCTTCCAAGCTCAGAGGGAGCCAGGTTTTCACCCTGTACTGCATTATTCTCTTTGAAGTAAATTCCCAGAAAACGAGTCACACCCATCATAAGCTTAAGTATAAAACACACCACAAAGTCAACTGGGAATGCTTTAGGGAGTGCTCACCATCAGACACTGGATACCATATCCTTCTGTCTCTTTCTGTTAGAGAAGACAATCACACATTTCACATGACTTGCGAGAATTTGAATTAATCCAAGGCAGTCATTGCATTATAAATTATCTTAAATTATACAGAGCATAAGCCAAGAAAAGGCTGGAATCAACTTAAGCGAGCATCTGATCCCAGCACAGCTGAGGGCTTAGAGAAGAGGGAAGGGAAGAGTCCCTTCCCCAAACAAAACAAAGCAACATCTGTCCAGAAGTTGATCTTGTGTGGGAGTTTATTTTCATCCGTGGATGAACTGGGCACATTTTTTTTTCTCTGCCATGGATGAATTAAGTTAAATGTCAACAAAAAGTCAAATGTGATCCATGCTGACTGTGTGAGGAAGACTTTTCTTGCAGATCTAAAAATTAGGAAAGGCGCAGTGTTCAGACACCTGGTGAGGACCAGGCTGGAGAAGAAATGACAGGAAGTCTGGCCACAAAGTGCTAAGCCCTGTCATCATTACCCTGACTCATTAATAACCACCTAAATGGCCTGAGTAGTTCCATAAGAACTACACAGGAGGGGTGAAGAGATGGCTCAGTGGTTAAGAGAACTGACTGCTCTTTCAGAGGACCTGGGATCTATCTCTCACACCCACACAGCTGCTTACAGCTGTCTGTAACTCTGTTCTTGGGAATCCAATATTATTGTCTACCTCCTGTTGTTAGGCACAGTTGCCAGGCACATACATGATGTGTAGACATGCATGCAGGAAAGACATCCATACATAAAAAAATAAACACATTTCTAGAAAGTCCTGAGCAGGAGCAGCAATTTCTTTACCTGTCTACTCAGTGGGTCATGTTTTTCTGTATATTTCTGGACAAGTGAGTGTGTTCAAAAACCACCAGGAGTGAAAATATGCCTTCACCTGTAAATCTTAACTCCTCTTTTCCTGTGCCCAAAATGTTTCTTAACCCACTGGAGACCCAAGCAAGTTACTGTTCACTTCTCATTTAGTAAACCTTCAGGCCTTTCCTTGCTCAAATGTCCTGGGGTTTCAGCAGGTCTGATTAGCATATTTTATTTTGTCCTTTTCAGTAAGCTATTGGATGCTGTTGATTTAATGCAAAGGGCAGTTTAAGAAAGATCCTTCATCCTTTGCCTGTGTCTCTATCCCTTTGGAGAAAGGGTTTCTTGGATCCCTGCTTATCTGGTTTCTGTAGTTGTTCTCTCTTCTTCGACGTCTTTTGGAACAATTCACTTACACGATTTCACATGTCTTTTACTTAGAAAACAATAAAAATGACTGTGTTACTGAACAACTCTCTGGGTAATATATACTATATCCTAAACATTGTCTCCCTTTGCAGGATACCTTACTGGCCTTTTTTCCACATCTCTGACTTTTGGTTAAATAGATCTTCCTACCCTGTCTTTCTTCCTCTTCTCCTTCCAGAGGATGCGCACTGCCTGGAATATTGCTTCCACTCCATATGTGATGGTCCATATTTAATCTCAGATGAATCCCAAGTTCGAGTTTGCAGTGCTGAGCTCCAGATTTTTATTTCAGTTCTACACTGAGGTCCCAATTGATATACATAAAGTTCATAAACATCTCATGACTGGAAGACTTCATATTTTCTGTAAAAGTGTTCTTTCTCTATTACCATGTGAGCAAAATGTACTACCATTCAGTCAGCTGGTATGGCCAACTTCAGACTGCGTACCTTTGATTTCTCCAAGTCTTCCACTTCCTCCCATGCATTTCACAATACCTGTCAGATCTCCCAGCAATACAGCCTCCCATGAGACTCTTGTCCCCATTGATAAGACTCAGATTCAAGCCACATCCTCTCTGCTCATAAGTTACTGAAATAGCTTTGAAGGTCACTTCTCTCTTTTCAGTATTTTCTTTGAAAGTCGGAATAACCACATCAACAAAGACTCTACCTGAGATGATGTAGCATTGCTACTACAACTTAGAACTACTTCCTTCTTAAGTCAAGAAAAACAAAGCTTCCTTACTATGTCCACTAAAGCCCTGCTTGCCCAGCTGCTCATTCTGCTGTACCCAACTTGACCTACTTGATCAGACGTACAATGTCTGTCACTACTTTCTTGCCTCTCCTCTCAGCTCTCTTTGCCTGCTATTCTCCCCTCTAACTGCCAGGCAGTCAGTCCAGCCTCCTTCACACCATTCAGGGCCTCTATCAAAAAGCAGTTTCAAAGAGTTTTTCTCTACCCTTCTCTCCACAAACTCTTCTCTCCTCTTCAGTTAATCTCAAACTCTGTGCTGTTTGTTTTGTTACTTTTCATGGCATGTGCTATTGTTCAGCAATATGTATTACTACACTTCTGCATGCCTGCCTCCTCCACTAGGATGGAAGCTCAGTTGAAACCAACATATTTGTGTAGTTTGGACAAAGGCTCTTATCTTCAGTGGCTGGAGAGATGGCTCGCTGGTCAGAGCACTGTCTGCTCTTTCAGATGTCCTGAGTTCAATTCCTAGCACCCATTGGTGGCTCACAACCTTTTATGCAAGGAGTTCAGAAAGCCTGTAGGAGTCTGTAGGGGTCTAGGTTCTCTGCATATATGGTAAGGCTGAGTAGTTTCATGTTCTTGTGGGATTTCTATCAGAACAGGGGCTATCTCTGATTCTCTTGCCACTTTTGGGACCCTTTTTCTCCTACTGATGCCTGGTCTTATTGCAGCTTGTTATGCTGTGTTTTGTGTTTGGTCAATGTCCCTGGAAGGCCTGCTCTTTTCTGAGGGGATGCAGAAGAGGTTTGGAGCTGGAGGAGAAGGGAGGGAATTGGGGGGAAGGGGGAGAGAAACTAGGGAAAGGGAAGGGGAAACTGTGGTTAAGATGTAATATATGAGAGAAAAATGCAAATAAATAAAACATAATAAAGAGACTCTGATGGCAATAAGCCTTAAACTTCAATGCTGATAACAATTATGTGGGGAACTTAGCTGATAAACAAGGAGTTTGCTTCTAAAAACTGATTTGTTAACAAGATCCCAGGTGACCTTCACGCAGCTGCTCCTATGAACCACCTGGGCTGAGATTTTCAAAATCCCATTCAGAACTTGCAGAAAAATAGACACTCTCCTCTGTGATTCGCCAACAGCAGAAACTCGATTCTGTCAGTTTGGTGCTTGATTCTGAGTTCCAAAGAAGTAGCTCGTTAAGAAAGATGCCTGTCAGACTCGGAGAAGGCAGAAGAGTGGTTTAAATTGGAAGTGAAGCCCTGACACGTATTACTGTGGGAACAGATAGAAAACCAAGGCAAAGAAGGCAGAGAGAGGACCAAACAGTTCAGCAGTCCAGGAAGAACATGAGGGGTCAAGAGATGTGAAGGAAGGGGGAGGAGTCATTCACAAGCACAACAGAAAGTCTTCCTAAGCCATCTTGTTTGGCCTCATTTCAAAATACTGGGAGCC
This sequence comes from Psammomys obesus, assembly GCF_907164565.1. NCBI lineage: Eukaryota > Metazoa > Chordata > Mammalia > Rodentia > Muridae > Psammomys > Psammomys obesus. The sequence goes on along the minus strand of NW_026596073.1, from coordinate 15,988,736 downwards.
TGGAGATGGTTCAGTGGATAAAGCGGTTGTTGTGCAAACTGTGAGTTCAGATGGAAATACAATGGAAAGAAATCAAGAAAAACACTAAAGTCAACCTCTGGTCCCTTCATCCACACACTCAACATGTACATGTTCACTCACTCTTGTAAGTGCCCCTGCCCCTGCCAGGACACACACATACACACACACACACACACACAGAGAGAGAGAGAGAGAGAGAGAGAGAGAGAGAGAAGAGAGGGAGGAAGAAGAAAATAGACAAAGAAAAGTGTAGGTAAAGACAGATACCAGTTATCAGAAACAGAGTCTTTGTTACACTTTGCAACTGATTCAACAAACTGACAATAAGAAGAATTTAAGTTTCACTGTCCTTATCCATGAGCAATATAGGGACCTCTTTTGGTCAACAAGATTTATATTCTTCACTATCCAGGCCACACAAGATGAGGTCTCAAGAGTTTTAAGTTTGTGGACAAGGTAAATGTCTGCTTAGATGAGTACTCTGTAATAGGATAAGAAAAACAGAAATGGAGCAGAGGTTAGAGCAGGCAAGAGAGAGAGTTTGCTATATGCTTTAGGGTTTCAATTACTGAGAGATTGTCATTATAACATTATTAATATTTTATCATTTTCCAAAATCATAGATTCAGATGAAAAACTTACTTCCTTCTTAATTTCGCTTTCCTATGACTTCAAAAGATGTCCTGCATTTCTGTTTTTGTCCATTTGAAGCTGTTATAACAGTAACTTTCTTAAAGTTATTAATGACATTCACTGAGAGCTTATAGATGAGAAAAGTGAGGTCCTCGGACTTGATGGTTTTCCCTGTTAAAAATGTGTCCAAACATAGGTGTTGTCCATGACTCAAGGATACCAATTTTCCTACCATCTGCCATGTGTATGTATTACTATGAGCTAGGGATAAGAAGCCTCACCCTCCAGAGGTTTCCCCATCCAGTTACCACACATCTGGCCCACAGGGCTGAGGAGGGTCTACCCAAATGTACTAGTTGGTAGTGGAGGTGAATAATCCAGCTTCCTTGGTGAAACAGACAGAGAAGGCTGCGAACTACCATGCAGTCCATGTCTTCTGGGCCAGACTGTTTGCCTAGAAAGTTGTTTCTTTCATTTCTAGACTATTTGCACATTGTGAACACATAGATCATTTCAGAACACTAGTCGGTTACCGAACAATTTCCTAAGTTCTTTTCTTAATTATTTTTTTTATAATTTATTCATTTTACATCCCAATTGTAGGCCCCTCCCTCATCTCCTTGCACTCCTACCCTCTCTTACTCTTCCACTCTATCTCTGTCCCCCAGCCCTCAAAAAAGAAGAGGCCTCCTCTCTTAACATCTGATCCCAGCCTATCAAGTCTCATCAGGACGGGAGGACATGATCAAAAAGCTGTCAACAGAGTCCATGTCAGAGACAGCCCCTGTTCCCCTTACTAGGAAATGCACATGGAGACTGAGTTGCTTATCAACTACATCTGAGCAGGAGGTCTAGGTCTTCTCCATGATGGTCCTTGGTTGGTGCATCAGTCTCCGTGGGCCCCCTTGGGCTCAGATTTGTTGGTTCTGTTGGTCTTCTTAGAGCTCCTGTCTTTTCTGGGTCCTTCAATGCCCCCCACCATAAGACTCCGTGCACTCTGCCCAAAGTTTGGCTATGAGTCTCAGCATCTGCTTCGATTGCCTGCTGGGCAGAGTCTTTCAGAGGACATTTATGGTAGGCACCAGTCCTGTTCCCTCACTTCATTAGCTTCTGGTATCTATTCTATTTGCCCTTCTGAAGGGGAATTAAACAACTTCCCTAGGATCTTCCTTGTTACTTAGCTTCTTTAGGTCTGTGGATCGTAGTGTGTATTAGTAAATATATACCATGTGTGTTTTTCTGGGTCTGGGTTACCTAACTCAGGATGATCTTTTCTAATTCCATTCATTTGTCTACAAAGTTCATGATGTCCTTGTTATTAATAGCAGGGTGGTACTCCATTGTGTAAATGTACCACACTTTCTTTATCCATTCTTCCGTTGAGGAACATCTAGGTTGTTTTCAGATTCTGGCTATTGCAAATAAAGCTGCTATGAATGTAGTTGAGCAAATGTTATTGTTGTATGATGGAACAACTTTTGGGTATATGCCCAGGAGTGGTATAGCTGGGTCTTGAGGTAGCGCTATTCCCAATTTTCTGAGAAAGCACCAGATTGATTTCCATAGTGGTTGTACAACTTTTCACTACCACCAGGAATGGAGGAGGGTTCCTCTTTCTCTACATCCTCTCCAGCATGAGCTGTCACTTTCGCTTTTGATCTTAGCCTTTCTGATGAAATCTCAGAGTTGTTTTGACTTGCATTTCCCCGATGACTAAAGATGATGAACATTTCTTTAAGTGCTTCTTGGCCATTCAGTGTTCCTCTGTTGAGAATTCTGTTTAGCTCTATACCTCATTTTTTAATTGTATTATTTGGTTTGTTGGTGTTTAATTTTTTGAGTTCTATATATATATATATTCTGGATATTAGCCCTCTTTTGGATGTAGGGTTGGTGAAGATCTTCTCCCAGTCTGTAGGTTATCATTTTTCTGTTGACACTATCCTTTGCCTTACAGAAGCTTTTCAGTTAATGTTAGGGCCTGAGCTGTTGGTGTTCTGTTCAGGAAGTTGTTTTCTATGTTGATGAGTTCAAGGCTCTTCCCCACTTTTTCTTCTAACAGATTTAGTGTGTCTGATTTTATGTTGAAGTCTTTGATCCACTTAGATTTAAGTTTTGTGCAGGGTTATACTTATGGATCTATTTGCATTTTTCTACATATAGACACCTAGTTAGACCAGCACCATTTATTAAAGATGCTGTCTTTTTTCCATTGTATGGTTTTTTCCCTTGGTGAGAGACATTGATTCTAATCTTTTCCCAAATACACTTTTGATACTGATTGAAAAGATGGAATGAGCTAACGGCAAGAAGTTATAATATATAAATGTAGGTTTATGGAAGCACCAATAAACCATATCTTGCCACCATGCAGGGGGAGAGAGGGAGGGGAAAGGGTAGGAGAGAGAGAGGCACATGTAGAGAGAAGAGAGAAGGGGATGAGGAGAAAAGGAGGAGAGATACAGAAAGAGAGAGGAGAACAAAAGAGAGAGGGAGGACCGAAATGTCTGGATTAAATAGGGGCCCCTGGGGGAGCGGCCCCACTCCTGTGTTAGTATTTAGGAACCTGCTCCTGGGTTACCTAGAACCTATGAAGGTGTGGTTACCCTCCCTCTTAAAGGGACCAGCCTACCATGTGGTCCCTCTCTTGGTCTCTCTTGCTCTTGCCTCTTGCTCCCTCTTGCCCTTTCATTGTTCTCTGTCGGGGCACCCCTTTCTCTCATTCCCCATCATGTCCTGCTCTCCCTTCTCTCTCTCTTCATCTCCATCTAATAAACCTCTTTCATATAAGATCTGTTGTGCACCTAATCATCATTATTTAATTTGTCCACATCACCCTGGGCTAGGGAATTCAGGGTCGAGGGCACGTAGGGACCCAGAGGGATGACTGAAACCAAACAAATACCACTTGCTTATCTATATCAGCATTTTTGGAAGCCTTCCTGCCACTCTGTCCCTCTTGATTATAATATTAAGCCATCTCTCGTTATACCTAGCACTCAGTTCCTCAAATTCTGCCATTCACACTGGGGCCCCGGGTCTTCAAGGTCCATGTGAGGACAAACGGATAAGAGAAACTGGGTCTGCATTACAAGTTACAGCTAATTCAACTTAGTAAATTGATTAGCTCCACTCTTGGCAATTATTGAGTCTCACAGCAGAGGGGCCCAGGACAATGAAAGATTTTACAACTGGGTTAAAGGTGAGACCACAGTGCCGGGGGAGTCACACTTCACTTCCATGTTTGTCTTGCCTGTCCCTCAAACTCAGGAAGCCGAGCAAGGAGGAAATTTGCTTCCTTCCCTTGCCTAGCTAAACAGAAGTGACCTGACCCAAAAGAAACACTGATTGTTCTGAGGCAGAGAGGTGGGCGGCCCTCAGTGGAATGCAGGGCTTCCTACTTTGCTCTTTACCAGGGTTTTAATGGTTTAATTGTCAAATGGTTTCTATGATAATGTGATCTCTAGGAAGTTCAGCAGGTCTTTTGTTCTGGACAATGTACCTAGTAGGTGGCACAAAGAATGTGTTCAGTCAGTGTCAAAGGCTTCAAGCAGCGGAACTGAGTGAATGTCTGCAGAACAAAAGACCCTGATTATCTGCAGATGAATGGTTCTGGAGAAAATATGGGCCCTGGCTCCCTTCCAGACTGTAGATGGGGCTCTCTTAGGTCCTGCTAAAACTGGGCACACAGCAATTCTAAGAGCAGAGATTAGCATGGGAACTGCAAAGCCAGGCTTTGAACAGGCTCATTGACTTTTTCAAATGATGACTATAACATTTTTCACTAAAGTCTTTAAAGCTCAGACATAATTATGCTTGAGGTCTGAGCCAACATAATGGTTATAATTAATATATGGCCAATTAAAATCTATCTATGGCCACTTTTTTTCCTTTTTTTTCTTTTCTGCTCCTGCTTTTCTTTCTGCCCATGGTAAGGAGAGTGGGAAAGACCTAGGCACTATGATAAAAAAAATTCTGCTTCAGTATCGCTCCTGGAATTACCTGGCTGAGGTGCCTTTGTACACAACAGCTCTAATGTATCATCCAGAATGTTCTCCCTCCTGTTTATTTCTCTGAAGCTGCAATAAGCAATCCTGTGTGACATTGCCTGTAGAGCCGTTGCCAGGCAGCAGAAAGAGAGCTGCAGTAGGAGGCGGGAGAGCTGGAAGAAGAAAGAACTGGGGAAGCCAGGAGGGAGGCGGGGCAGGAGCAGGGCTGAGGGGGTTGGGAGCTGGGCTCTGGGAACTGCTGATCCAGAATTCCATCTCCTTGTCATCTTTCATGTTCCCAGCACATAATGAGCAATAAACTGAAGCTTAATGGGGAAATAGGAATAGAGAAGAAACAATGTGATATTGTTATTAAATGGGGTGTCGGTGAGGTTTCTTATTTTTGTGAAGGGGAGGATTCAGAAAGCTTTTGCTTTTTCTCTCAAATTTTGCTTCTTGGTAAATGGAGCTGCACACTTCTAGAAAGGTTCTCAGTGGGATAGCTTTGCTCTAAAGCAGCAATGATTAGCACATAAAATCTCCAAGACCTTCCAGCCTGCACCTGGGGAACAAGTGATACACAAATAATTCCCCCACCCCTCCCCAGCAGTCAAGTAGAGAAGAGTAAAGTATAGAAAAGTAGACCCACTTGGTCCTTTTTGTAATACACAAAATTGGTAGGAGGCTCCGTGGGGCAGTCATTCAAGGTGATTCCAGAAGGCAGCCTTCTCAATCAGTTTGCTTTAGCATTCAAAATCAGGAGCCACTGCTAAAACTCTTCCTCACCTCAGCCAAGCGTGATAAGAACCTTGCTCTAATGAGATTAAAATGGTTGAATTTGAATCCTAGCAGAATGGATGGGTTTAGATGGCACACAGGTCCCTTCGTGCCTGCCTGGATATCGCCCAGCCCAGTGCATCTTGCCTTTTGCCAGCCTTCCAAGCTGTCCGGGACTAGATTGGGCACTCTCCAGTGGTAACACACAATGGTTTTTATTTAGATGTTTGATTATTCTTGTTAATCAAATAGAGCAAGAACAGAAGGTTCACTCAAAACAAACAGTGCGTTTACAGAGAACCCTGTGTGTAGATGGCATATTCTCAGGCTCTGAAGTTCCTAGTTACTCCTCTCAAAAGTCACAAACCAACCATTTGGAACATAGGACAAAGCTTGCTATGTGGCAAGATGATCAGAAAGAACTCCACTTTGTGTAATAATTAATATAGTCTCTTGTCACTACAGAAATGGGAGTCGAGGTGGAATTGAAGAGGCCAGCTCTGAAACAGGGGGGCATGGCAGATGACATTGCTGCCCTGGCACCTTCCAACTAGTTTCTCCTGCATGTGGCCTGGATTCTCCACCCAAACTTATCTCATGAAGGACTCAGTCAAGGACAGCTGGTAACTTCTGCATATCCTAGGAGGATGATGAGGCGTCAGAAGAATGCTTTTCTTTTCCATAAACCACAGAGAGATAGAAGAAGAGACTTGGGGTCAATTTATGTTTTCATCCATAAATTTCTTGCCACAAAATTATAAAGGCCTAGGTTTGAGTCCCAGGACCCACCTATAAAAGAGCTGGGTGTGATGGTACTGCTTGTAAACTCAGGCACTGAGCAAACAGACACAAATGGACCCCTGATGCTTGTTAGTTAGCTAGCCTAGCTGAATTGGGGAATATCAGGTAAAAGCAAGAGACCCTTTCTCAAAAAACAAAGGTGGAGAATAACAACTGAGGCACACATCCAAGGCTGATCTCTTGCCTCCACACAGATGTACAAACTCATGGACACACACACACACACACACATACACATACACACACCCCATAAAGAATAGGTACAAACAGGGATTGATCAGATACACATGTCTGAAAGTAAAAAAAAAAAAAAAAAGCGGTCCTCATCTGTTCATCAGAAACTAGGGCAAGGGCAGCCTCTCTCTCTCAGAAGGCTGACACTTTTTCTTAAGGAGCTGCAAAATATTTACAGACACTTGACAGTTCTCTAAGAGGCACAGTTGGAGTAGGGACATTACAGCTCTCTGGAACATTCTGTGATTGGGCTTTTGTAGCTCTCACACAGCAGGGGCAGACTAATCAGGAAGGCTGCTGGTCTGCCTGACCACACCAGCCTCCACTGTGCTTCCCTGGAAACTGGAAATGAAATATCACACTATTTTATTTTATGGGAAATTATGCTTTTAGTAAATGCCAGGCAAAAATAGTCTTGGTCAGCCTCATAATTGTGCCACAGTGGAAATTTCTAGCAAAGCCTGAAGTGATTCTGCAGTTTGGAGAGTATCTTTTTGAATTTGGTTTTTACTTTACCAAAGTTAAAAAAATAAAAGGGTTATTGAATGATGGGAGTTTATTCCAAGTCTCATTTGAGACCACAGGGTCTGTATGCTAACCACTGCCACGTGTTCTAATAATAAAAGTCAGATCCATATACGGGACTTGAGAGAGGTGAGTTCTATTTGTCCTCCTGACCTTTCTGCCATCATCTCCTCTGGCTGGCATCGGAGAGGATGCTCGACATTGAAAGGAAATATTGTGAGGGTACTGACTGTAAAAAGCAAATGCTTCACATTTACTGACTCTTCTCTATTTTGAAGTATCTGTGAAAGTTCATGGGGTGGATATCACGATAAAAGTGCAGCCTGGAGAAGGCCTGTGTCTCCTAGAGTTTGGCAAGCCATTGTGTGAAAAAAAAAACATCTGCACAAACATGTATTTTCCTACACAGGGAAACAAAAACATCATGGCAGACCATGAAGGAAGTAACACAAGGGGACAAAACAAAACAAAACAAAACAAAAAAAAAACATCTCTTACGAAGACAAAGATTATGGGAAATTAGAGCTGACTTATATCTGTCTGTTTGTGTTAGCTGCAACAGACTTGGGAGGCACATCTTCCTGACACTGAAGAAAGTGTCAGCCTAGGACACAGCCTCTTGCAAACACACCTGGGAGGAGTGCTCCTAACCTAAAAATAATACCTGGCAAAGCCTTTCTCTAAAGGTCCAGGTTGTGGAAAATATGTTAAAGCAATTTATGATGGGGTTTTGTTTTTTTATTTGCAGTACAAGCAAAAACAAAAAAGACTTTTGATCCAAACCTTTTTTTTATGCAGAAGCCAGACATAATTTTCAAGGCAGATAAAGAAAAATATAATCTGTATCTTCCTTTGGAAAAAAAAAAATCCAGTTCCAGCTGTCAGGGAAGATGTCATAACAGGGAATACATACCTTCTCCATCCTGGGAGCATTGCCATTTTTCAAAGCTTATCCAATTTTTTTTTTTTAAATAGTTTGCTGTGGTGATCTCCAAGTAGATAAATTAATCTGGTCAGAAGGCAGTTCATTCCCACCCTCTTCCTTCCTTAAGAATAACAGATATTCTCCATGAGACCTGTACACAGCTGTGGCAGGCAAAGAAGACAGATGTACCATCTGAAGATGAATGGATATCAAAACCAATTAAAAATAAAGCATATCTTTAAAAGCCTCCTTAAATTATTCACATTGCAGTACTGGAAAAGCAGTGCTTTCTTTCAAGCTTTTGTTCTCAAATGTTTTGCTTTTGTTTCCAAAAATACTTGTGCAAGACACACTCAGGGAATCTAGATTAATTTGCAAAGTAGTTTCAAAGTCACTTAGAAAGGTTTAGGGAGGATTCTGATCTGCCAGATCTAGAAATTGTTAAGAGAAAGCTGGTCTTGATAGAAGGAAGGCATACGAGCTACCATGCCCTTTTCTTTTGTCTAAGTTGATAACACCATTGGCAAGGAAGGGGAAAAAATCGTCACCATAAATATACTGGATTATTAAACTTTATTAAATTGTTTCCATGTGCTAAGGTAGTAAATTTAAATTCTTAGATAAATTTTTAAACACCTCCTAAGAGACAGCTATTAGTGTCCTCTTAGATGCAAAGGATGAACCTAGTATCCTTCCTTGAGGCCACCTTACCTTTTCTCTCCAGGAAAATAACAACAAATGGCAACACATGCTGCCCATCAGGAGATCCCAGTGTCTGGGGAGAACTAAGTATGTTCTCCCCATATAACTCCAAGCAATAATGTTCCAAACAGCCCCATTAGAATGCATTCTTTCTGTACAGGATTATGAGAAAAAGGGGTGTGATACAAATTTTCACACAATGTTGACAACGTGAAATACTGATCTGAATACGGTGCCAGTTTTAGGAACACATAGTATAAGTTTAAGAATTATTGTTGTTGGTGGGAGAAAATCAATCAGGGTCACTGAGGTAGGTCATGACCTCAAAACTTTTTTTTTGAAATGGAAAGTTTAAAACTAAATAAGCCTACAGGTTTCAAGGGTATGAGAACCATGTGTGCTTTAAAAGTATAAATCACAAAGAAAGACAATAGATACAGTTTAGCGCATGTAGTTGGGCAGATCAGCCTACAGTTTTATCAATTGTACAGAAAAGCACCCGAGAAAGGCACTTAAGTGGTTAGCTCTGGACTTGGAATGAGAAGACACGGTCTGACCTTGCTCTCCAGAAAGATCAGAAAGTCTTTCAAGCTGAGTGTCTTGGCTTCACTTTTCCAGATATTACACAGAAATATGCTTTAACATATATCACCATTTAACATTACTGTGATGTTTGATATTATCAACTTGGCAGGATCTAAAATCACATAGGAGACAAACTTCTGGGCATCTTTCTGAGGGAGTTTCTAGATTAGAGTAAGCAAGATAGGAAGACCCATCCTAAATGTGGATGACACTGTCTTATAGGGCTGAGGTTCTGTATTAAAATAAGAAATCAGAAAGCAAGAAATCTGAACAGTGGCATTCATCTCTCTGTTTCCTGACTGTGGAGCACTGTGTCCAGCTACGTCACACTCCTGCTACTGTCTCCCCAACATGATGAACCATCAAACTATGACCCATAATAAACGCCCCTTCTTTCTGCGAATAGCTTTGCTCAGGTTTTTGTTTTGGTTTGGTTTGGGGTTTTTTGGTCACATAATGAGGAAAGCCAGCAGCAGCAGTGCTGAGAAACCACTCTCTCACTGTTAAATGATTTGGGGAGCTGGATTATTTATTATTTTTATAATAGCCTATAATGCTTGAACTTTTTATTTGTTGGTGATGGCCATTCTACATTTCTTTAAAAGCTTTTATGAAATAAAGTAGAAGACAAATGAATGGTCTTTTTAAAGTTCCCTGCCAAGGATACATGAGTTTGTCAAACTCTCCTAGTTAAACAAGTGTGACTAGAAATAGGACATGAAGTGGAAGAGGAAAATGGGACAGATACACCAATAAGCCTGCTACTTGCTCCGAGGCTTCTCATTAATAACTCCTCGTGGCGTAGAGAGACATCGAGTCAGGAGTCAGCAGACAGATAGGATCTATTACCCGTTCTCACACTAAGGAGTTCAGTGCCCTTGGGTGTCATTTGTTCTCTCTGATTCCTGGATTCCTCAGCTGTGACATGACCCACAGCATGTGAATGTAGAGGTAGAAAGACAGATAAGTCAAAATAACCAGGGTCAGCCAAGAAAGATGGAAATGTGTGGAGAATCCATACCATGAAGAAGAGTACTGTTGTATTCAGCTAGACAGAGGTGCTGATGCCCAACCAATTAGAGTAAGTAGGAAAAACCGGGAGGGCAGTTGAGGCACTTGGATATTTATCCGCTAGATAAGAATGATCTCTGGAGAAAGCCAGAGTTTTTCCACAGTGAAGGGTCAGCCAAGTTAATATTCTGTTTTGTTTATGTTTCCCTATACTGATAAAAGATTCAAGAAACTACATTTTAGGAAGCTTAGTACGAAAGAAAAACACAGAACAAGATAGCAGGTAAGTTCAAAAACTTAAATATGATACAATCCATCAAGAATAGATCTGACTTGTATTGAAAGACCGCTTCCAAAATTTATCATTACAATAGGAGCTACTAAAATGCTTGCTGTACAAGCATGAAGGCCTGAATTCAGTCCCTTGCGCTGATGTAAATACAGCTGTGGTAGCAGGAGAGCGCAGCCTCAGCCCCGGTGAGGCAGAAGCAGGAGGATCTCTGGGGCTCGCTGCCCTAGGCCTCTCATTGCAACAGTGAGCTTCGTTACAGGCAAGAAACCCTGTCTCAAAATATAAGCTGGAAAACAGGGCATCCAATGTTGACAACTGACGTCCACACATAGGTGCCACATATGCAGCCATGCACACATGTTTACACACACATGAACTCATATAAGCAAAACATGATTATACTTAACAGACAACTTCCAGATCAGTGGATAGGCAGATTGTATTTTAAAATGTACAAGCTTATGCATATTTAAAAAAAAAAAACATTGAAAAATATAGAAACTTGTTACTGCTATGGGACTTGTTAGCATCAGATGTTGGGATGTGGTGTAAGACCTGGGGTCTCACAGCTAAGGAGTTCAAGATTGCGCCCTTCCCAGAAACTCCCCCAGACCAAGACTTGTTGCAAAAGCAAGAGGTTTATTAACCATTGCACAATGGGGTCACCCCTGCCGGTCAGCAAAGAGTGGCACCGGGAGACAAAGGCCTTTAGGTATTTAAAAGAAAAATTGCGGGAGATTTGAAGTTGCAGTCTTGGCAATTTAGGATTGGATGAGGAAGCTATAAAGTAAGATAATTGGTTAGTCTTAGGTGCTCAAGCTTGGCCAGTCCTGCCAAATGTGGATGCAGCTGCAATTGAAGGTGGGGGTGGTTAGCTCATCCTTGAAGATTAGGGGCTACAGACTTTTGGCTGGAGGTCAAAAGCTACTCAGAAGAAGTCTAGGTTCGTTGCTAAGAAACGCTATCTCAAAGACAAGGGTCTGGTCTTTCTTTTGCTGAGTGAAGGTCATTGCTTGCTTGCCTTTTTTATATCTGTCCTCACAGATAGGGTCACATTCCTCCATTCTCTGGAAAGGTACTAAGAGGCTTTAGCTTAGCCTGGACCTAAAACTCAAAACTATAGGCTTTAGAAGACATATAGGTTACAAAGTTAGCCTAACCCTTTCAGTGGGAAGTTATTCTAAATTATTTGTACATTTAACACACATTTGTATGCCTGCACATGCACACACACACACACACACACACACACACACACAGGATGATAATGATAATATGCAATGCAAATATGTGAAGGCACTATCTTGTGTCATTTAAAGCAATTTGTGAGAAAGAAGAAATGAGCAAATAAACATAAGGAGAAGAAAATGATGTATGGAGTCAGATAGCATTGGGGTTTGTCCTGACCCTACAATTGTTAGCTCTGTATATTTGAATAAGTTAATTAACTTTTCTCACCAATATTTTCTCATCTACAGAAAAAAAAAGATAAAAATAGGTATCTTGCAATGTTTTCACAAGGATTAAACATTGTGTATGTAAAGCATCTAGCACAAATTCAAAATGTAATAAATTGTCATCATTACAGAAAGAGGACAGATAACATAAGCAAGGCTTTACTTTGTGGATTAATGAAATGCCTTCATATTGGAATCCTTCATTACCTGACACAGGCCCTTCTCCTCTTTTGAATCTCCCATTTAAATTAAAAAAAAAATTGAAAATAAAAGAACAGAAAATAAGACTAACGGAAGGCTTGATGAGATGGAGGTCCTGTTCTTGCCGTTGCAAGCTTTCTTTCCTGGCTCTCTGCATGTCTTGGGAGCCACAGAGAATAAGCATAGCATGAGAGTTATTTTCTCTTGAGAAGGCTGGAGTCCAATAGGGCAGCAGATGGAGGGACTGATAACAGAAATCAGACATTTAATAGCTTAGGATGCTTTCTACAGGCCGCTTCCAAGATCTCAAGGGGCAGCTCCATTCCCTCTCCTCCTTTTGGCCTTTTCCTCCATTCTGCATTGGAGATGACCTTGGCATGAGAGGAGAAAGGTGGTGGTGATCATGTAAAATATTTTTTTTTTTTCTGTCTGAGACAGTCTTGAAGCAAAATCAATGGCAGTTTTATGTGCGCCAATTGGGTAGGTGGGCCTAGCTCCCGAAAGTAGTTACCCCGTGGCTCAGAAGAAATGAATACAAAGGAAAAATGATTGGGCATTTTGGGGAATTCTCTTTGAGTTTTTAAAATCAATAGATGCAAGTGGCTAAGATGCCCTGAACCTGGGGAAGGGTGGCAAGCTAGGGATTTGTAATACTGAACTGCCTTGGGCTGCCTCTTACTTTTGGATTAGGACTACAGAGCATCTTTCAAGTTTGTTGTGATTTCTAAATAGAAATTTATTCAGAGTCATCTAAATATATCATAAAGAAGCCATGCACAGTTTTCTCTGGAGAGATACCTTTGCACCAGGAAGCCCACTTTGTACAACAGCACACGGCTTGGCTTTTCCTTCTCCTTGTCTTTTTGGTTTGGCATTCTTGAGTAGTGGACAGCCTTTTCAACTGTGTACTCTTTGCTTATATGTTTAAAGTGTCAGTCAATCTAAGTTTCATGCTGTGTTTTCCCATCTTCTTGTTTTTTCATATCTCCCTCCTATGAGCTCAAAACTGGCTCATTTCCCAACACCTACTAATTTAACCTCCAGATAATTTTCTGAATTACCCATAATTGTCATATATATATATATATATATATATATATATATATATATATA
>NW_026596073.1:15905534-15975370 GCF_907164565.1 Psammomys obesus | reverse complement strand
ATATATATATATATATATATATATATATATATATATATATTCCAGATCAAAAGAAAAAAGGGAAGGGGGGCACTTGGGAACTATTGTGTTATGCCAAAGTGTGACAGACCTTAAGTCATTTAAAATTAAATAATATTTAAAATATATGTTTAAAATAGGGGGAAGAGTTCCTCTTCTTTCTAAATCTCATTAAAAAATAATTGTATCAAAACACCCCATAGAGGAGCAGACATAGCTTAGCAGTTGAAAGTACTTGCTATGCACTTCTAAGTCTTCTGTGTGGCAATATCATGGATTCAAATTAGTTCTGACTAAAGAAAAACTGGCAAAACAGCTCAGCAGGTGAAAACATTTGGGGGAAGCCTGACAACCAAGTTCAAGCTCCAGAATCCTTGAGACAGAAGGAGAGAACTAACTCTAAAAAGTTCTCCTCTGACCCTCGCTGCTGGGTCAAGGCATGTCTGTGAACCCCACCCCCACATTAATAATAAATAAAGTTTTAAAACTTTTCCAGCGAGCACTTCCGCAATACCTTGGCTCACACATGGGTTATGAGAGCAGTAAGCCCTTTCTCTGCCCTACAACCAAAAAGGACATAAGGCTGTAAAGTGAACTGCTTGAAATTAAAAAAAAAAAAAATCTATACCTGAACTGTTCTTCAAAGTCAAATCTGACACTAAATTATTGAATAAATTATCAGGCTACAGTATAAAATACAATAGCTTCAAAATTTTTGAAAAAAACAATTGTAAACCCCCAAAAGGCTCACTCAACCAAAAAAAAAATAGTTATCTGTTAGGCTGATGCTTTAGATTAATGTTGTTCTACTTTCAAAAGATTTACAAGTCAATCACAGGCAAGTGTAGATTGACAGGATGTATAAAGCACAGAAGGGCATGTAAGAATCACCTTCTGCGCTAAATCAAAGACTAAGAGAATGAACAAAGCTTTGGGTAACTTTCTTTCTATTACATATATATGTAAATATATATATATGTTTATGTGTGTGTGTAATAGAGAAATTTGAAAATAAACTGATGCTGTCAGCTCAGTATTTTCCATTCTCCCATGCTGTGCATGTAACAGGATTGTATTTCAAACCCTGTGCAGTTGGGTAAATCTGCACTTAGATTAAAACAATGAATTCTGTTTAGAAGTGACTGCATTATTTGGGAGCTAGACCATTGTTATGGCTATTCTTGGTTGTCACCTTGACTACATCTGAAATTAAAACCTTAAAATGGAAGGCACACATGTCAGGAATTCTTACTTAATTTAAAGTAGGAAGATATGCTTCTTTTTTTAAAATTGAAAATAGATTCTTCTCTCATACAGTATTTCCTGACCACAGTTTTCTCTCCCCCCATTCCTCCTAGCTCTTCTCCCAACTCCCCTTTTCATGAGATTCGCTCCCTGTCCATCTCCCTTTAGAAAAGGGCTGGCCAACAACCAAACACAACAAAACAAAGTACAATAATACAAGGTAAAAAAAAACAAAAAACAAAAAACAAAACAAAACAAAACAAAAAAATCCCTCACAGCAAGGATGGAAAAGGCAAACAACCTAACAGGAGGAAAAGAGTCCTAAGAGCAGGTAAATGAGTCAAAGACACAATGACCTCCAGTTTGGAGTTCCACAAAAACACTAAGCGAACCAGCACAACATATGTTGTGCTGCAGACCCATGCAGGCACTATGATTGCCACTTCAGTCTCACTGAGCCCATGTGTGCCCTGCTTAGTTGATTTAGTGGGCCATCTGCTCCTGCTTCCTTTCTGACCCCTACAATGTTTAGGACCCCTCTTCCACAGGATTTCCTTAGCTCCAAGGGGACCTCCAATTTAGACTCTCCATGTATCTGGCTGTGGTTCTCTGCATCCATTCCCATTTGGTGCCTGAGGAATCATCTCCTGATGAGGACTGGACAAGGCAGCCATCTAAGAGTACAGTAGCATTTCATTGATTTTCTTTTTTTTTTTTTTTTAGACAAGTTGTGTTTGGTTCTACCCTAGGTCTCCGGGCCATCCAGTCTCCAGTTCCTGGTCATCTAAGCAGTGTTAGGCATGGACCCTGTCTCAATGAGTACGCTTTATGTTAAATCAGACATTGCTTAGCCATTCCTACAAGTTTAGTGCCACCCAGGACATCTTGAAGGCAGGACATTTGTAAGTCAAAGTTTTGTGGTAAGGTTGGTGTCCAGGTTTCTATTTCAGGAGCCAGCAGAATACTTCCTGCACCAAAGAGATTAGAATGTAGTGGTGGATGTAGAATGCAAGTACTGGCTAGATCTCTTCATGTTCAAGGAACTGTGTGGATGCTCTCCTCAGCAATGGGCTCCTGCTGTCCATTTGCTTCCCCCTGTGTTGTTTGGAGATCTCTCCGTTGGCCAACAACTTAACCAAATACTACTCAGTTACAGCACAAGGAGCCTTGCCTGGCTACAAGAGACAGCCAATTGAGACTCTCTATCTCCCATTAATAGTAGGAGTACTCACTAGGATCACCCTCATTGATTTCAGAAAGCTTCCACTTAACTAGGTTTTGCACACACTCCCAGTGTTCCCCAACTCCAGCTACCTTTTCCAGCACTCTCTTCCTCCATCCCACCTTCTCACATACCTGATTCCTCTCACTCCTGTTTCTAACTAGTCCTAAAATCTATTCTGTTTCCCCATCTCAACAAGACCCATGTGTCCCCTCGAGAGCCCTCCTCTCTAACTAACCTCTTTGGATCTACAGACTGTAGCTTGGTTATCATTTACTTATAAGTGAATACATAGCAAATTTCAAGTTCTATCTTGCAAATTTCAAGTTTTTTTTTTTTAAACAGCTGAGTAATATACTCCATTGGGTAAATGTACCACTTTTTTTTTTCATCTATTCTACTGTTGAGGGACATCTAGGTTTTTTTTCTAGTTTCTGGATATTATGAACAAAACCACAATGACCGTAACTGAGCAAGTGCCCTGACAGAGTGTGCTTTGGGTATAGCCCAAAGGCTGGTGTAACTGTGTTAGATGAATTCCTAATTTTCTGAGGAACTACAATATTGATATTCATATGACTGTGCAAGTTTGCACTCCCACCACCAATGGAAGAATGTTCCTCTTGCTCCACACCCTCACTAGCATGAGCTGTCACATGTGTTATTGATCTTTGACATTCTGACAGGTATAAGATGGAATCTCAACGTAGTTTTGATTTTCATTTCCTTGATGGCTAAGGATGCTAAACATGTCTTTTAGTGTGTCTGACCCATTTGAGATTTCTCTATTGAGAACTCTTTATTTAGATCTGTACTCAGGTTTTTTAATTGGATCATTTAGTTTTTTTTGTATCTAGTCTCTTGAGTTCTTTATATTTTGAATATTAGCCCTACGTTGTGATGTGAAGTTAGTGAAATATATTCCATTCTGTAGGCTCCTGTTTTTTCGTGTTGATGGTATCCTTTGCCTTACAGTTTTCAGTTTCATGTAGTCCCACTTACTAGTTTTGATCTTAGTGCCTGTAGTATCAGTGTTCTGTTCAGGAAATTGTATCCAATGCTTTCCAGGTGATTCTGCTCCTTTTCTTCTATCTGGTTCAGTGTATCTGGCTTTATATTAAAGCCACTTGGATTTGATTTTGGGCAGGATGAAAATGTGGATCAATTTACATCTCCTACACTCAGACATCTGCTTTAATCAACACTATTTGTTGAAGATGCTTTTTTTTCAGTATTTATTTCTGTCTTCTTTATTAAAAAAAAAATCAGGTGTCCATAGGTGTGTAGATTTATGTCAGGGTCTTTTATTCAATTCCATTGATCAATGTATCTCTTTTTATGCCAATACCATGTGGGTTTTAAGACTGTTAGTTCTGTTAGAAGAATAAGTGGGAAAATGCCTTAAACTCGTTGGCACAGGAGACAACTTCTTGAACAGAACACCAACAGCTCAGGCTCTAAGATCAACAATTAATAAATGGGACCTCATGAAACTGGGGTTTCTGTAAAGAAAAGAACACTGTCAACAGAACAAAATGACAGTCTACAGACTGGGAAAAGATCTTCACCAACTTTACATCTGACAGAAGGTTAATATCCAGAATATATAAAGAACTCAAGAAATGAAATACTGAGAAAACAAATAATCCAAATAAAAAAATGGGGTACAGAGATAAACAGAATTCTCAATAGAAGAATATCGAATGGAAGAGAAACACAAAAAGAAATGTTAAACATCCTTAGTCATCAGAGAAATGCAAACAAAATGATTGACATTTCATTTTACATCGATCAGAATGGTTAAAATCAAAAACTCAAGTGACAACACATGCTGGAGAGAATGTGTAGAAAAGGGAACCCTCCTCCATTGCTGGTGAGAATGCAAACTTGTACAACCACTTTGAAAATCAGTCTGGCACCCTCTCAGTAAATTGGAAATAGCTCTACCTCAAGACCCAGCTATACCACTCCTAGGCATATACCTAAAAGATGCTTCACCATTCAACAGAGCAGTTGCTCAACCGTGTTCATAGCAGCTTTATTCACAATAGCCAGAATCTGAAAACAACCTAGATGTCCTCAATCAAAGAATGGATACAGAAACGGTGGCAATTTCCACAAGGGAATACTACTCAGCTACTAAAAACAAGGAAATCATGAAATTTGCAGGAAAATGGATGGAACTAGAAAAGATCATCTTGAGTGAGGTAACCCAGAACCAGGAATACACTCATAGCATATACTCACTTATAAGTAGATATTAGCCACATAATTTAGGATAAACATACTACAATCTTCAGATTTAAAGAAGTTAAACAACAAAGTGGACCCAAGAGAAGATGCTGAATTCTCATTCAGAATGGCAAACAAGATAGACACCACAAACAGTGGAAGCTAGGGAACAGGACAGGAGCCTACTCAGATTCTGTCTTACACCAATTAGAATGGCTAAGATCAAAAACTCAAGTGACAACACATGCTGAAGAGGATGGGTAAGAAGGAATCTGAAAGTCTCCACCCAACAGAGGATTGAAACAGATGCAGAGACTCACAGCCAAACTTTGGACAGAGGGCAGGGAGTCTTATGGAAGAAGGGGACGGAGGGGTAGAGGAACCTGGAAGGGATAGGAGCTTCACAAGGAGAACAACAAAGCCAAAAATCTGGGTCCAGGGGACCTACAAAGACTGATGTACCAACCAAGAATCATACAGGGAGAGGACATAGACACCCCCCTCCTGATGAAGCCCATAGGCAACTCAGTCTCCTTGAGGGTCATTGAGTAAGGGGAACAGGGGCTGTCTCTGGCATGACTCTCTCTTTGATCACTTCCCTGTGGTGGTGGGGCTTTGCTAGGCCACAGAGGAAGAGGATCTAGGCAGTTCTGATGAGAGTTGATAGGCTAGGATTAGATGGCAAGGTAGGAGGACTCTCCCTCTCAATGGACTAATGGAGGGGAATATGGGTGGAAGAGGGAGGAATGGAGGGTCCTGGAGGACATGAGGGAGGGGACTACAATGAGATATAAAGTGAATAAATAGTTGTGAACCATCATATGGATGCTGGGAATGAAACCCAGGTTTTCTGTAAGAGCAACAAGTACTTTTAACTGCAGAATCATTTGTTTCACTGTTTAAAAGAACCAGCCAAGATCAGAGTCACTCTGACTCATTCTTTCACATGATCTAGAGTAACTCTGCATAAGTTTAAGCTCAGAAGCAATTATGACCATCTTCTTTCTGAACTTGTAATGATCCTCAATTGAGCATGCTCAGAAATGTGCAGTCATGGGCCTGCGATTGTGTGTCCTACATAAGCAGGCATAGCTTTACCAGTACACTGCCTTTGACGGCTCTGTTAGAGAAGATCCAGCTTTGACAGTATCTCCAGTGTTCTTCTTGCCACTGCTTCTAGTACTAATTCTATGTGTGTTTTATATATATATATATATATATATATATATATATATATATATATATATATATATATATTTTGGCCACATTCTTTGACTTGGTACTCATTAAAGGAAAATCCACTACAGTCAGGCACCCAGCGACCTCTTCCCCTGTGGATGTAGAAAATTCATTCCAGATTCTCTGTCATTTTCTGTGATCTTAATGAATTATGAGCACCTGATCTTATAAATGCTCCTCCCCCACACCTCCTTCAGTTCTGATACTCTCAGCTTTTCCCATAGCCTGTGGGCCTGAGATCTCATTCATCTGAAAACTCTTCTTGGAAAGTTCTCCCCTCCCCCCAGCCGTTAATGTGTCATTAATGGACCATAACTCATTCAGGCAGACTGCCTATTATGCAACCCCAACAGAGTAGAAAAATCATTTGCTTTACTGTCAATGTAAAACTGTTATCTTCTCTGACAGTTTTATTTAGAAAGCCTCAGCTTTATTTTAATTTGAATCTAATGATGGCTTTCAGAAAATGATTTGAGTAAGTAAAAGTTTAGAAGAATGACAGCTGTCCTGAATACATGGTAGTTTCTAGCAGTATTTATTGAAAAGATGCAATTCAAATGCAGAACATCACTGTTGGAACAGTGGTAAAAAAGTTAATTATTCAGAGCTGGTCATGTGGTGGTATTTACTCAGTGGGGAATTTAAATGAAGAAGGTCATTTGTTGTTTTATTGGCTTTTCCTGCTTTAGGCAGCATGTCCTTAAACAAAAACCAGATTCTCGGAAGTCCCTGTGCCTTTGAACAAGAAGTTGAACACTATAAAGAGATAAAGTGTCCATCACATTTGCTGGTGATGGCAATACTTACCTGAAATGAATTCAGTTCACAGTGGTCTGAATGAAATATTTTTGTTTTTGTTTTTCTTTTTTTGGTGGTTATCCCTTACTGCAAACGTTGGTGTTGGCACCAAGATATCTGTAACAGTAAATGGTCGTTATATTTTGAAATATGTTATTAAGGTTAATTATGGTGCTAAGTTTTAAAATCATTTTCATGCAGTGATAAAATATTATTCATGTCTAATTTTGCAATCTGCATTGACTTTGGTTTTGATTCCAACCCCTACAGAAAGCTCAGTCCCTGAGACATCATTTGGTATCATAACCTTGCTATGGGGCAGCACTGCTCACTGAAAGAAATACATTATATTCAGAGCCAAGGAAGCAAAGATTGTGAAATATTTTCAGCTTTAACAAACCTATTAATACGCAATCTTAAAAGTACCACAAATTACTAAATTAATAATACTAAGTAACAAAAAGATTATGTTGTGATTTCCAAGGACCATCAAAAGAAGCTTAAAAATGAACATATAATACAAAATTCTAGGTGGGCTTTGTCTCACAAACTTAATTCAGAAACACAATGACAAGAAATTGGGAGAGCTAAACTCTAAAGGGGAGAGTTGTTCCATTGTCTGTCTGGGGTAGATGGTAGGAAGTAGTGGGTCGGGGTGATTTGTGTCTGAAAACATCTAAGAGGGAAAAAGACTGTCACTCACGAGGGCATCTTCTATGTCTCTGGAAAATTTGTCTCCAGTCATGAATTGCATGGAAGCACTTACCCCCTGAGGTAACATAAAATATCCTATATTTTACAATTCTACTACTGTGAATTAAGTGATAGGAAGAAAATACTTTCGTGTTCTTTAAGAAAAAAAAATTCCCCTCTATTATTGGATATTTTTGCTCTTTCTAAAAATCACCTAGACAGTACTTTATTGAAAACGGCTGTTTTCCATTCTGCCCTAATTGTTTTAAATGGAAACATTCAAACAATGGAGCTTCCCTAAATCTGAAAATAATGTTTCCCCTCCAGAGACCTGAAGGTCCTTTTCATTTATTAGTTCTGCTTGCCTGCTTCTGTCAGGATGGTAAACACAACTTCAAGAAATTCTAAGCCACATTCTTGGGAACTGTTTTTTTTTTTTTTCATTCACTTAATGAAGCCTTGTAGTACCCCTCTATGCTGCTGCATAGTCTTTAAACAAAACAAACCAACCAAACAAATGCAAAACACAAAACAAAACAAAAACCCAAAAAGGCATTAACTTCAAAGTAATTAAGAAAAGATTATTAGTATTAATGGAAACATTTACACTGGGATAATATCAATTTTTTAACAAAGTGTACTTTGTTAATTAGCCTAAATGGAAATTTGCTCAGCAAATATCTACTGCGCTGGGTGGGATTTCATCATGATTATCCATATTTAGGTGATATAATTTGTATGCAGTTTTCTTCATCTGCTTTTACATTTAATCTTTTTTGTGTTTTTGGTGTGTGTAATTTATCATTGGACCAAATAATTGTCTGCTTGGGTAGCTGGGGCTCTGAGGTTAATCCTTCGGACCTTTGTGGTAGACATTCAATGGAGTAAGAGCAAATTGGGAGGGGCATTTTCTTGATTCACAGACTCAGTCACGTCACTTGAGTATCCCACACAGGCATTTAAGATGCACATTCACTCAACAGCTGGCCAATTCCAGGGCCAGAGGCAGCAGTCCTCAAAAGGAGAGGTGTGTATCTTCCGTCTAGCGCTTTGGAATGGAGTCTATAGTTAAAGGCACACTGACCTCAAGTAATCATACTTGCTTCATTTCTTCAGAGAACAAATTTTAATGTTGGTCAAGGGTTTTGAGATTTTATTTTAGTACTCACGGGCTCTTCGACTCCATTTGGTTACATTTGAGAATTTCCTTTCTAGTTTGGTTTTGTTTCTGTTTTCAGAACTTATTTTCTATTACTTTGGAAATTAAAAATAGCATGTTTACATAGTTTATAGTTTACAGTTTGAAAGAAACTACTTATCTGTTTCCTGGCAATGCGTGTATTATTTAAAACTGTAAAATAAGAAACTGGCTGGAGAAAGCACTTCTGAAGAAATGTATTATACCGATGACTCCTTACAACAGTCAAAGGAGAGAAGTACTTGATCCTTTTATAAGGTGCTGTGATATGCTGATGGATTTTCTTGTTCACAGTGGGAAAATCCTTGTACTGCATATATGCCTGTACTATATATAAACTACTGACTTCTAATAACAAGCAAATGATGCTGTTCTGCATCCCAGTTTCACAGGTCAGGGAACTACATTGAAGAGAAATATTCTTGAAGTCTGCCTGACTCTAAAGCTTAATGCTTTGAATCACTACATGTGATTTTTTAAAAACAATAAATAGATAGATAGATAGATAAATAAATAAATAAATAAATAAATAAATAAATAAATAAATATGCTTGGAAAGAATAAAAGTGAGTCTACCCTTCCACTCCATCCATTCTCTCTGCACCTGTGAGGAGTTCAGCACTTTTCTTTATCAATTCTCTCCTTAAATAGGTGGCATTATCACACCCTCTGCTAACAGCTGGGCTAAACCTGTGTTTTCATTTAGTTCTTCTTCTTTCTAGACCTTATCTAGAGGAAGACATGTAGGTGCTAATTTTAAAACTATTTTAATTGGTCTATCTTATACTTCTACCTCCTTTCCACCATACCTCGAGCACTAGGGGAGAGCAAAAAGGTTAGTGGGGAGACGGGGCATACCTCTTTACCTCTTCCATCTGTTTAGGGTCATCAGGTTCTTTGGAGCAATACCAGTCTCAGCTGTCAAGATATCCAGCAATCCAGCAAACCAGCAAATGGCAAACACACCAAGGCGAACAAGAAGCCTTCTTCCTCCTCCATCCTTTTCCTCAAAGCTTTTCCCCCTCTCAGAATGTCCTTCTCTCTGTGTCTTGGCTTCTCTTCCAGGCCCCCTTCTCTCTCTGGGCTCTGATATCCATTCCCTGTATGAGTCCTCAGAATTCCTCTTACGACAACTGCCAAAGACCACACTTCTCTCCGAGCCGCATGGGGCAATTATCAGCTGTGGACAAATGAAAAGCATCTCCACATTCCACACTTAAGATTAAAACAATAACTTGTTTACATAACATAACTGAGTTTTTAGAGAAACCAAAACTTCTGCTACAAAGATACTTAATTTCTCTAAGCATCTCTTTCTTCATCAATAAAAGGAGAAATAATTTTTATCTCATTGACTATTTTGAAAGGCAAGTTTAGATATTGCATACAAATCAAAAATGAGCCCTGGCTACACGATGGACAGGTTTTTGTTAATATGATAAAATTTTTATTGTGGGTCTGTGTTCTGAATCCAATAGCACTGTTTTGTTTTGTTTTTAATTGTTAAGCACTGACTGTAGACCCCTTCTTTAGTCTGTGGCTCACAGCGGTTTTAAAGTTTTGATGCTAGCGTGGCTCAACATAAGCACCTACATCTGCCATGTCCAGAATGGGCACAGTAAACAATCATTTTAGACCCATCCAAGATCCCGAGTCCTGATACTCATTTAGGACCCTCTCACAAAGGTCGCACTGTTCATCCAGTCCCTAGTGCTCTCTTTGTCACCATTACCATGGCCCTCAATTCTAGTTTCCTGCTAACTGCTGCTGACTGCAGTCTCACCTTGCCTTTTTCCACTTTGTCACAACAAAGAATAATTATACTTATTTATTCTGTTATCCTTTTTCATAATGGCCCTCCATCTTAGTTTGCAGCACTTATTGGAATAGTAGGTGTTTCATAGAATGTACAAAGTTTACTTGAGGCACCCCTCCCAAAAAATAGTAAAAATGTATTTTTGCTTTGTGACTTCTTTTTCTCTGAAAACACATCTGTATTATTATAATACTTCTTAAAAATGTATGTCATATCAGAGAAAAATAAAATGGGGGCTGAGAGAAAGTCTCAATCAGTGAAAGTGCCTGGCAAGTAAGTATGAAGACCTCATTTCTATCTCTAGCACCCACATTAAAGTCAGGCATGGTGGCATCTATAACTCCAGCCCTAGGAAGGTTGAGACAGGAGAATTCTTGGGGTTTGAAGATCAATCTAGCCAAACAAATGAGCTCTGGGTTCATTGACAGACTCTACATCCAAGAGCAACTAACAAGGACATCAATGCCTCCACACACATGCATATATACACAGGAATGTTTATATACACATGAAAGCAAAAAATAAAAAATAAAAAGTATGCATTTATGCTGATCTATGTCACTCATCCATCTGACTAGACTGTAGCATTCTTTTTGTTTGTTTTTTGTTTTGCCTTATAAATATTTTTTAATTTTTAAATTTTTTATTAATTACAGTTCATTCACTTTGTATCTGAGCTGTAGCCCTCTCCATCATTCCCTCCCAATCCTACCCTCTCTCCCTCCCTCACCTCCTCCCATGCCCCTCTCCAAGTCCACTGATTGGGGAAGTTCTCCTCTCCTTCCCTCTGACCTAGCCTATCAAGTCTCATCAGGACTGGCTGTATTGTCTTCCTCTGTGGCCTGCTAAGGCTATTACCCCCTCAGGGGAAAGTGATCAAAGAGCCAGCCCGTGAGTTCATGTCAGAGAAGACCCTGTTCCCATAACTAGGGCACCCACTTGGAGACTGAACCATCTGTGCAGGGTTCCAGGTTATCTCCATACATGGTCCTTGTTTGGAGTATCAGTCTCAGAAAAGACTCCTGGGCCCAGATATTTTGGTTCTGTTGCTCTCCTTGTGGAGCTCCTGTCTCCTCCAGGTCTTTCTATCTCCCCTTTTTTTCGTAAGATTCCCTGCACTCTGCCCAACAGTTGGCTATTGGTCTCAGCATCTGCTTTGATGTCCTGCTGTGTAGAGTGTTTCGGAGGCCATTTGTGGTAGGCTCCTGTCCTGTTTTCTCCCTCTTCCAATGTCCACCCTGTTTGTCCATCTGAGTGTGAATTGATTGTATTACCCAGGTTCCTCCTT
The DNA here is from genome assembly GCF_907164565.1 of Psammomys obesus. Classification (NCBI taxonomy): domain Eukaryota; kingdom Metazoa; phylum Chordata; class Mammalia; order Rodentia; family Muridae; genus Psammomys; species Psammomys obesus. Next base: position 15,963,621 of record NW_026596073.1, on the reverse strand, counting down.
CTTGCCCAGCTTCCTTGGTTGTACAGATTTTAGTGTGTTTTTTTGTCCTATACTCTATATCTAATATCCACATAAAAGTGAGTATATACCATGTGTGGACTGTAGCATTCTTATTTGTTCTGTTGATTTGCATATTTTATGAAGGTTTTCCTTAAATGAGTTGAAATATGCAGATTGTAATAAATCTGATTTTTATCAATAATGTGCATGGCTTCATGTTGAAATCCTGAAGAAAAGTATCAACACCCCACCACCACCACAACACACACATTTAAGTAGAATAAACAATAGTCTGTTTTTTGAGCAGACTGTCTTTGGACATGAACTGTGATTCAATTTGTCCAGATTTCTAAGCCTTGAAATCTTTAGGATCGACATTTTTACGTAACCCAACCCCCAAATTCTCTCTCTCTCTTGAAATGTTTCTCTACACATCACTAAAATATACATAGCTTGATAAAAGTTTTTTAAAATTTTTAATTATGTGCTCATATGTTTTACTTATGAGTTTAGAGTCTATTGACATTTCCATGCCTCATTCACTAGTCCCTGTACTGTATGCCCCAACACAGGTATTAAGTGCCTACAATTCCAGAGCACCCAGGGTCTATGAATATTAACGACTGTTGATGTGTTTGTCCATAGTGTCATCTCACTTGGCCTTACTCCTAACCTGGATTTCTACTGGGGCAGTTCTGAGCAATACTCAGTGGTCTGTGAACTCTGCTCATGTTTCCCTCCTCTGAAATTACTAAATCTTCTCCATACTTAGGTAATCTGTGGAGAGCCACTGGTCTGTCAGGCTGCTTTGTTATTTAGCTCTCAGCGGAAAGGCATGTTCTCACCCTGGCCTTCACCTGGAGTCAGTGATAAGCAGGATGCTTTGCTAAGTCTACTTCCTTTTGTTTGAGACAGCAGGCAGGATGTCTTGTCAAGTTTACACCTTTTGTTTGTGTGAGGATCACATAGACAGGTGGCTGAGGTAGAAGAGAATTCTCTGTGAACCCATTCATTGTACTGAGGTGCTTTTGCGCTGACTTGAAAAGGGATTATTGGAATAAACCGGAGCAACTAGTTTTCAACTGGAAGCCCTCTCAGACAGATTCCATGTGTAGTGTGTTGATTTATTAGTTTTTTTGCAATCCTCACTCCCCACTCAAGAACTGTTCGACTCTGCTGGCAGGCTCAGACGGTAATTCTTTCTGTTTCAGTACTGTTTGCCATATACTCAATTTATCCCAATAATTCTACTGTAAATATCTCTTCTTCATTATATTGGGAAAATATTTTCTATCAGTATTCATTATACATTGTGTTGAGTTACATACAACAAATTATTTCAGATATATTCTTTACTTTGACCATGTGTTTTCCCTCTTCATATAGGCTTTGGAATTCTTAAGAAATATGGGTTTCTTAATGCTTTTTTATTTCCCAAACTCAACATAACTAAAAAACATGTAGTGAAATGAATCATATCAATGTATCCTCATATGCTTGATTTTACATAGGAAAGTGAAACTAATCACTTTACAAATTCTCTCAGAAAAATAGAAGATAGCGCTAACCACTTCCTCATTCTATAAATCGTAATAGCCCTGATATCTGACACAGATAAAACATTATAGTAAAATAAACCTATAGACCAAATTTTCTCAAAAACAAAATTTAGTAATAAATTCAACACATAATACATGCCAGTGAATTTATACTATTCATATGATTCAACATTCAAAGGTTAATGTAATTCACCACTTAAACAATTAATTTACAGCAATGTAAAAAAAAAAATCTGAACACCTTACCAAATTAATTTAAAAGTCTTACAAAGTCCCACAGTCAGATTATTGAAAATTATTATGGAAAATGAAAAGGGACAGACCTGATGCTAGCAATTCTAGTACCCCTTGAAAGGCAGAGGTATTCTGAGTTTGAAGCCAGCTTTTGCTCCACAGAAAATCCATATTAGAGCCCCTGTCAAAAAGAGAGAAAAGGTAATGCTGAGATAAGCTATAGGCAACCTAATGGTGAATGACTCACACTCCTCTCCTAAGACAGAGAAGAGAGTCAGGTTGTCTGCTTTCACTATCTATTCTAGTTTGCTTCTCTGTTGCTGGGATAAAACACTTACAGAAACGACCTTGGTGAAAGAAAGATTTTATTTGTTATACTGATTATAGTCTATCACTGAGAGAAGCCAAAAAAAGAACTCAGGGAAGGAACTGAGGTAGGAAATTCAAGGCAGGAACCAAAACAGAGATCATAAGCGAATGCACTGGCTTGTTCACCACAGCTTGCTTAACTTGCTTTTTTATACAACCCAGGACAACGTGCCTAGAGATATTACTACCCAAAGTGGGTTTAATCCTCATCCATTAATTATTAGTCAAGAAAATGTCCCAAAACATACCCACATGCAATGTGATAAAGGTGATTCCCAGACAGAGATTGCCTCTCTCAAAAGATCTAGTTTTTGTCATCAAAAAACTAGCCAGAATATTATATCTATTCTATTCTATAGTGAAAGTTACAGCTAGATCAGTAAGACTAGGAAAATAACAGCAAGGTATAGTGGTGCACATCTTTCATCTTAGCACTCTGGAGGTGGAAGCAGTCAGATCTCTGTGAGGTCAGGGCCAGGCTAGCCTATATAGTGAGTTCAAAGACAGCCACAGCTAGATAGTAAGGCCCTGTCTTGAAAAAGAAAAACCAAAATAAAACAAATGAAATAAAATAAAAGTCTTGTTTAAAAAGACTAGGAAAATAAAACAACACAGAATGAAAAAAGAAAATGGTGTGATATTCTTTATCAGCAATACACAAAGATAATACACAGAGAAAATCCATAGACACATATGAGGAAACTTCAAGAATTAGTAATCAATTTAACAAAACCATAAAATAGAAGTTATAAAAAATATTGGAAGTGAAAATTTGGAACATATACTATGCACATTTATATGTTGAAATACTTATAGATGAACCTAACATTAAGCATGAACTATGTGCTGAACAAAATGCCGCTGACAAAAACTAAGGACATATTAAAACATGCTTTAGAAAGTTTAGAGTTGTAAAAATAATCAAGTCTCCTCAAATTTAACTTCAGGTTGTATGTAATCCTAATCAAGTCCTAATATGGAAGTCAATAAGCTGATTTTATTTTATCAGTAAATACAAAGACTTCAGGTTTTTATTCTTGAAAAATCAAACAGCAGCAGCAGCACTATTATTTTACTTTTTTAAGCAAAAATCACATTAATGTAATAAACACACAAATAATAACATCACATAATTGTTCTCAGGAAGCCTCTCAGATGCTTGCCTTGTCTCAAACTCTATACATCCCAGTGAACGTCTGTATAGTTAGAATGGCCATTCTGAAGCCAGGAACTTTGATTAGGGATATATATACTTTCACTATCGGTTCCACTTTTATTCATTTATCCATCACATAAAAGCAAGAAATCTGATGGAGTTTAGCTAGCAAAACAAAAATTGATGGTGTCAAGGATCTACTACATTCAAAGTCCTGTGCCTTTGACCTAAAGTCAGCCAAATAGGATAATCAAGTAGAACAGAGTCCAGAAATAAACTTGTACCCTCAGCATAAAGCCAGTTTCCATTGAGACTACAAGTGTATCTAATGGGGAAACGGAGCATCTTTTCAACAAACAATTCTGAGATTGCTGGCCGGTGTGTTTAATAGCGAGGAGAAATCCCACCTCACATTTTTCTTTATAGATGAATTTAACTTGAGATGGAGCTTGGTGTGGCAAAGGTGAGTTGTGCGACCAGGGGAACCAGCCAAGTTGTCTCCAAAACCCCAAAATCTCATCTTGAGACCAGCAGAAGTAAGGATTCCCCCCTCCCTGTTCTGGGCCTGCATGACCCAGTGTACATAGCCTTGTGAACCCCATTTCTGGCATTCTTGAGGAGGTCACATAGCCTGGTTTCAAGTTAAAACTTTCTAATACCTGGTGTTTTCATGTAAATGAAGCATTTCCAGCACCTTGACCCCAGCCAATAGTGTAGCCTCACCCTCCCAATACCTACCTACTTCCCCAAGGTTTATATAGCCTTTATTCTCCCCCCCCCATCCCCAATAAAAGAGGGCTGTTTCGCTGAAAACCACCTCCGAGAAGGCTGATTCTCCTGGACTCAGCACCTACCAAGGTTCTGTATAACCCACCCTGCTAAGCATCTTTCCTTCAAGTCTAGCTCCTCGTGCAACAGTGTCTGGACACCCCAAGGGCAAAAGAAGACCTAGGCCTAGCGTCTCGGAACCAAAAGTCCTTAAGCTACAAAGCTTCCAAAAGAAAATAATGTGTATAATGTTCAACATCTGATACACAAATATTTCTTAAGTCATAGTTCTTGCTTTCATTTCTGTTGCTGGGTAAATACCCTGACTAAAAGTAATTTAGGTGAGGGAACATTTTAAGATGATGGAAAACGGTTCTTCAGAAGACATGATGAGACAGAAGTAACGGATAAAGTCAGGAGGGGCACTGTGTCCTTGGCACTGACATTCTGTGTCTACACAGACACAAAAACCCCCAAAGGCACTCCAGCACAGCTAGCCTTCCCCCATTCATCGCCAAAATGAAATGATTGACCCAAGCTTCCTTGCACTTCCTCTCTGCATCTAGCATTCTGCAATTTATGATCTATTCCTTGGTGTTTGCCTATATATGTCTTCTGTTTTGTAATTTTAATAAATGAAGGCATGTGTGCCTCTTTTCTCTAATGCACTCTTCAGACTTCAAACTCAGGAGGCTATTTTAACAATACCAAAAATAACAGTTAGGGCTAAGGAGATGTCTCAGTCAACTAAGTGACTGCTACATTAGCATGGAGAGCTGAGTTCAGATTCCTGGGTCCCCAGGCATAGCAGCATTTGCTTGTAACCCCAACATTAGGGGTGAGGAGAGAGGCAGAGACAGGCAAATCCCTAGAGTTCGCTGATGAGATCAGTGTTCTTTGTAACAGCATGTCTGAAGAAATGATGGCGGATCAAAGAAAATATCTGAAATCAATATCTAGCTTCCACATGCACATACAAACATGAATATACGTGCACACACACTTATACATATACAGGCACACACGTGTGCACAAATACACACAGATGCGTCAATGTATGCCAGCCCAAACATATACATATACCTCACATATAAATATTAATTTTGGCTGATGCTTATGATATTCTTAGCACATAATTTGTTTATAAGTTCTTGTAGTGAATCACATCCACCCTCACTCCTGAGGCACAGTGTATATATTATAGGAACATAAATCATATTAAAGTGAGTGCGAGATTGATTCTAAGGAAACAAATGGCACGCTTTGCTTTATTTACAAATTGGCTGTTGTGAATTTATTCCTTACTCGGGGTAATTAAATTAATTACAATAAATTTGTTTTACACTCATGTGGATGTCACACAATTCTAGAATCTGGCATTTATACTACATGAATAAATGGCCACTAGCCGTTTATTCTTGCATTCCAGACATAGTTAAGCAAACAAATAGTGACAAATTAACAAGCTATATAACTGGGGGACGGGGAGTATCAGGTAGTTTTATTTTATTGATTTTTGTCGCAATATCATAATATAAAATTTCTTACCTCTGGCACTTAGTAATTTTGTGTAATGAATTATTTATTAGCTGCCAGTGGTCTAACTAGAAATGACTTTAATCTGGCTTAGTGCTTGGGGGGAGGTAGTGTTCACTGAAACCACTACTATTTATACATGCTCTGGTGCTTTGTTTGTTTTTCTTTATCTCCAGGAAACAGAATGAAGGGCAATAAAATATACAATTAATTAAAAACCAAATTATCAAAGCACCAGAAAACTGAGGCTCAGAGCCCCAGCTCCACCACAGTTGGGTCCCTGGGTCTATCTCAGAGGGACAACGGTTCAGCCTTCCTTGTGCTCTGCCTGAAACACTTCGGCTGTTTCACATTGAATGAAGCCTGGCACTTCTTTAATGACACTGAAAATCTCAAAATGTTTCTGAGAGAAATTCCGCTTCTGTGTAGTCTTTTTGCTGTCAGTGGACCACTAAAGTAGTTTCTGAAAGGGTTCCCCATTCCCTGTGTCCCTTCATTGTCACTGCTACAAAGAGACCATTACTGGTATCCTGTAGCTAACAGGATAAAGTCTGCCCTTACCTGCTGGGCCTTAAAGACGTGTGTTAATCTGCCTGTATTTGCAAACCTTTACTTTTTTTTTTTTTTTTTTTATCAAACTTGACTGTTGGCTTTGTGCCTTCTCCATTAAACCTTAAAGATGTGAGCATACTTTCTCCACCAAGAAAGCTTTTCCTCCTGACCCAAGATGCCCCGATCACAACCATTTATCATATGAAACCCAAACCCTGCTCCTCCTACTTTTCCTAATCATTGTGGGGCATCATCTCTTTCTCGCCACTGTGCCCCTTATGGCCAACTCATTGTTCAACAGTGCTCATTACCAGTTTTCATGTATGTATATTTCCACCCCTGTTCATTAGTTACTTTATTCGTAGTGGATTATGCCACAGATTTTTAAAGAAAGACTCTATAATGACTTGGAACATTGATCCTTCAGCTTATGGGTGAAAGAAGACAATTCATCCTTATCGGAATGTTATTTCCTAAGTCCATACATCTATGGACAACAGATATTTTATCAAGAAGCCAGAAATACATATTGGAGGAAAGACAGCATCCTCAAAAAATGGTGCTGGTCAGATTGAATGGCTGCATGTAGAAGAATGCAAATAAATCCATACTTATCACCTTGCACAAATGGATAAAAGACTTCAACATTAAGCCTGCTATACTAAATCCAATAGAAGAGAAAGTTATAAGCAGTCTTGAAACCACTGATACAGGAAAATATTTTCAAAACAGAAGACTGATAGCATAGACACAAAGAACTACAATTAATAAATGGGACCTCATGAAACTGAGAAGCTGCTGCATGGCAAAGGGCACCATCGTTGTTCTACTCACCATGGCCAGAAATTAGAAGCAACCTAGATGCCCATTAATAAAGAAAATGCAGTACATTTATGCAATGGAATATTACTTAGCCCATTAAAAATAAAATTATCAAATTCACAGGTAAATGGAAGGAACTAGAGAAAAATTCCAGAAAGACAATATTGTATCCGTTTTCTTATATGTGGATGATAACTGTGAAGTAAATAACAAGCAAGCTACAATCTATATAAGCAAAGAGGTTAGGAAATTGGGAGAGGGGTGGATCTACCTAAGAAGGAGAAATAGAATAGATAGTTATGGATAGATGAGGTGGGGAGACAGGAATGAGAGGACAAAATGGGGAGGGGAGAGAAGAGGGCTCGAGAGGAAATACTGGGAGGGACAGCTAAAACTAAGGACCATTTGAGGGGTCATATGGAAACCTAATAGCAGCTTCCTATAATATAAATATATGAAGGCAATATAAATGAAATTGCAAAAACAATGGGGGAGGTAGAGCCACAACTGGGCATCGCTAGCCATCAACTGAAGTTTCCGCTAGCAGAAACGGGCTACATATAATTGAGTTGTTGGCCAAAGAGATCTCATTAGGAACCCCAAACAACCTCAGCTATTGCTGAGGCTTTTGACGGCCCTCCACAAAGTGGTGCTAAGGCCCCGTATCTGAAGACAACACCTACATGACCCTTTGAACAATGAACAATCAAGCTGATACGTAACTAGAGCCTTCACCCCTCTGGACTAGGATTTATGGTGCTGGAAGTTGCTACCAAAGGAGAAAGGTAAACACCAACCCAGCTACAAACCTTTCAACCTACAAGAGTCACTGACCTGCAAGATACACTGGAGCAAAAGGTGAGGTCCTTGACCTGAGAATAGAAGTAGACATATGCTCCTCTTCCTGCAATTGAAAGCCAGTGCAGATGAAAACAGTTTTCTCCAAGAGAGTCTAATTGGAGAAACAAAGCACACTCCTCTGGACAGGCTCTATGTTCAGCAGTAAATAGCCAACACAACACATTCAGTGGTATCTTTGCAGGCTCTTTGTCTCATAATGTTAAGTCGCAACAATTTGTTGTTGTTGTTGTTGTGATGGTGGTGGTGGTTGCATTTGTGCTTGGTTTCTCTGGCAATATTTCTTCCCCAAAATTCTTAGAAAGCAAAATAATGAACTCTTAGGCTTTTGTGGTGGAAAAGGAGGAAAGGACTTTGGAGCTACATGTTTGAAAGTGCTATGGTTTTGTAATGAAACAAGAAAGTCCATTCTTTGAAAATCCTCCTCAAGTAAAGCAGCATCCTTTTGTTATTTGTGTATTGTGTGCACAGGTGTATGCACATATGTGAGCATGTGTGTGTGTAGGCCAGAAATGGATCCTAAATCGTTCTCTACCTTGTTTTGAGGCAAGGTCTCTCATTGAACTTGGAGAGTGCTGATTGGCTAGGCTGACAGGCCAGCTAGTACCAGGGATCCTCTGACCTGTTTGCCCAGCACTGGATTATAAGCCCATGCTGAAATTTATGTGTATATCCCTGTCTGAGGATCAGTCTCAGGGCCCTGTGTTCTATGACAGCACTTTAACCGCTGAGCCATTTCCCCAGGAGAGTCCTTCGGAAAGTCATGCGACAATTTGAGCAGACTCCCAAAGTCTTTTTTGAAGTCAATGATTCAGAGAGCACCTGCTGGCATGGAGGAAGGCATGCAGGGACTGGAAATGTCAAATGTCAAAATGTACACAAATGCATTTTTAGGTTGACCATTCTTATCTCTCTATTCTATGAAATATTTCATTCTAAAATTATTTAAATGGGGGTCTACATTGAACATAAAGCTTGTTAATCCTCCTTTTACTATGTTCTACTGTATACATAAACACTACATTATATATGTTAAGGTACCAAGATACCACAGCTGAGAGCATACAAATGAGTGTGTTAAAGAGAGATAACAATGTCTAACTCTATTCCTGAAAAATAGTATATGCAGGCTGTAAAATGAAATACTGAGACATGTATAATCATGACTTTCTATTATAATTATTTTGTAGCAAACGTCTAATTTCAGAGAATCCTAGAAATTAACAGTGGATCTGTGGGACCAGTAAGTGTGGTATAGACACACATTTGTCTGAGGTCGACCATCTGTCTGTCACTCCCCAGCTACCATACTTAAGACGAGAAACTTCGGCAGGTTAGTGGAAATGAGAGGCGTCTAGGGAGATCTGTATAACCTGCCTGCTCACAAACATCATTTCCATTGACTTCCTGAGATTTGTGAGAAGGTACTACAAACTGTGTGGAAAGAAACATCACACTGAAGACTCAGGAAGTGTTGCGGGTACACAAATCCTTGTACTCACAGAGAAGCATTAAGGAAAAACAGCTATTTTACTTCCTCCACCTAAAAGAGATCGCCATATACTTAGCATTCCTATTTTCTTTTAATGCTTCTCTCTGAGTACAAGGGCTTCTGTGCCCCCAATATCTCCATTCTTCTGTTTTTTTTGTTTTTGTTTTTGTTTTTGTTTTTTTTAATGAAGAAGATAGTGGCTGTAATAGAGGTCAAAGTTAAATGCATTGCCTCTATAGCTAGTCTAATTAATAGAGCAAGCATAAGAGAATTACAAGAATAGCTAACATAGGACTGAAGAAACTCAAAAGCCATCTTTAATTTATCCACCTCTTGATTAGTTTCTGCTCACATTTTTGCTGTGAGCAAAATGGGTATAGTACAGCCTATTCTACATAAACATATAAAAAAAAATCTTTAGTATAGCAAAACAGTATCACACTGTCTTCTATCACAGGTGTGTCTTTTAGATTAGGGCATTTAGAATCTGTGTTGACAAGAATTAACATGCAATACAGTCGTTAAACATAATAGTAACATTTTGGGGTTATTTCTCGTTTTCACAAAGTCTCATCTTGATGAATTAAAGTCCTCATGTCTCCTCAAGTTATCAGTTTACTCTTCTTGGGCCTTCTCTTCTTGATGGGTTTGTCATTTGGCTTCAGATGTTTCATTTGTCTGGTGGGTTCTGAATATCCTGGTCAGATGCATCAAATCAGGAGCTATCTGGGACTTTGTTCATTTTCAAAAAGACACAGCAGAAATTTACCTCCATGTTAAATTATCAGATTCGTTTGTTTTATTTAGCATTTACTTTAGGTTGTGTTGCCTTTTGGGCAAACAGTTTTGACCCTAGAAAAAAATATTATTCTTTAAAATGAAAGAAAAGTAAAAATTTAAAATTAGCATAGCCAAGCAGTACGTGAGGATTTAAGTGAGTGTAAATACTCCTATGTATCTATTTATTTTAAATTTGTCAATTAAGTATCTAATAATGTCATTTCACAATAGCATAACTTTGTGAATAGTAAGAGATTTAAGTAACATGATTAACACTAAAATTGCTCAAATAATTTGCTATAAGCAGGACCATTATCATGTTTTACTTGTAATGGATTTTAGAAAGGAAAAGCATAGAGAGCTATTTGCCAAAGTTAAGTTTCAGAGATGGTTCAGTGGTGTTTTGCTGGCATTTCCTGGGCCCGTACCACGCCTCGGGCTGTGTTCTGTAGCTGTCTGGTTAGGAAGAGGCATTGTGCAGTCCGGTAGTGTACTTGGAGCACAGATGTTTACATACCTGACAACAGAGCATGTCTAACACACAGACAGCCATGTTTTCAGATATCAACCGATATCTACTCACTATTAATTATGCACTAGGATCTTGGAATACTGTATAAAACTTGTCTTTAACAAGCAATAGCCTTTCATGAGCCTCCTTTAACTTTTTCCCTTGCCAGAGTCTGATCCTTTATCAGATTAAGAGAAAGTATAATTAAACAAAAAATTGTAAAGCATTTTTTTAACAAAATCCAATTAATTAACAATGGCCATTAACATTTCTTTTCTTTTTCTTCCTTTTTTTTTTTTTTTTTTTTTTTTTTTTTTTTTTTTTTTTTTTTTTTGAGACAAGTTTTCTCTGTATAGCCCTGGCTGTCTACCAAGCTGGCCTTGAACTCACAGAGATTTGTCTGCCTCTGCCTCTTGAGTGCTGAGATTAAAGGCATGTACTACCATTGCCCAGCTCCATCATTAACTTTTAAAAATTTAAACTCAAGGCCTTTAATTTAAGACTTGGAATCTTTAAATTTTAGGTCAATTTTAATTTGATTTTTAACAATTGGATATTTCCATATACGCATTAAAGTGCCTATTCAACTGATATTATAAACGAAACAAAATTGTGAACAATATCAAAGCGTAATAGTTCCAAAGAGGAAGAACTTCTCAGTAGAATTTAGGTTTTTAATTATATTTTGTAGGCAGTTTTATGTTACAGATTCTGAGGCTGTACAAAAATAATTTTAGGTGAAAACCCTCATTTAATCTAATTCTTACTGACTGCATTTTTGGTTTAATGTTTCTTGGCCTCCAAAAAAATTTTTTTTGACCATTATATTATCCAGAAGAAATATTTAAAAATCTATTTTGATTTCAATTTACTCCAATTTTTTAAAGTCCATCCCAGGCCTATTTAAGTTGTTATTTTAATTTTTGTCATATTGTACAAATAAACACATTTTTGTATATTTATATTTAATATACATTTTAGTACATATTTAAAAATGAAGTTTTAAAAGAGAAGATTTTTTTTAAAATTTAGCTAACGTTGCATTATTGTATAGATGTGTAATTTGGCCAGGCAACCATCTATTAAGTATACCTGATTTTAAGCAAACTTTATTTGTTTTTAGTTAGTTGTTTCAGGCTTGACTTGAAAGTATATATAGAAGGCTAAAACTTGTCCTTATAAATGAATTAAATTTGTACATAGCATAACTACAAACAGCTCTGAGCACATTAAAGAATTTGATCATCTATAAAGTGATTGACCATTAATTATCTTTTAAAAGTTTAGAAGATTGGGATTTTTTAAGATTGGGATTTCTGCAATTTTAGATATATATCTCTAAGTTAATTTTTCTTAACCGGAGTGTACTTTTAAAGCTTTAGGAATTTATTATCATATAAAAATCCATGCTAATCCAAAATATCTTGGGGACTTGCAGTTGCCTCTTTTGTCTAAAATGAAGATATAATGATAAGCAGATTGCTCGGTGGGGCTAGAAAATGTTTTAAGTGGTGCCTTTCACCAATTAATAGCCATAATTGCTCCTAGGTTTCCTCTTAGGCAGGTGTTTCCTGCAGGTGTTTTTTAGAGATGGAGGTGCCAGCAGCACAGTATTACTGTCATGTTTTAATAAGATTGGATTTATTTATTTATCATTATTACTTTTTCAAAGTGAGGAAACTCAGCTGAAGGAGTGAATTAAGCTTTTTTTTTTCCAGTTTTGTCTCCTTACCATTTTTTTTTTTTTTTAGGCTTTAAACAATATTTTATTTTATTTTTTGTGTGGCAATAAGGCATTTATATGTATATGTATATATATATATGTTTAATTATTTTAATCAATTCCAGTTTATTCACTTTGTATCAACCCCCCCGTACCTCCCTCCCTCCTCCCCTCCCAATCCCACTCTTCCTTCCTCTTCCCCACCCATGACCCTCCCCCAGTCCACTGATAAGGGAGGTCCTCCTCTCCTTCCCGTGATCCTAGTCTATCAGGTCTCATCAGGACTGGCTGCAATGTCTTCCTCTGTGGCCTGGTATTTCTATATCGAAACTCAATTCCAACTTTCTGTTAATTAGGCTCTATTGTCAAGCACCTTGTTCCAAACATTTCCTTCCACTATATCCTTTTTATATTGACTTTCTTATTTTCTGAAGTTAGATCAGTTTCAATTCTCAATCCTTCATGTGCTAATTTATATGTGAAGTCAGTGAATGTTGAGCCTGTTTTCATACAAGACACCCATTTTGTATGAGGATGTGCCAACTGGGCTTCCAAAGCTCTCCATTATGACTGTAAGACTCTGATTCTTCTTACTGCATCCAATCACCTTTATCCAAATTTAAATAAACAGCAAAGTCAGCAAAAAATATTCAGTGGCTGAGAAACATCTGATAAAAGCTGATTGATCGAAAGTTTAGACTTTTGAGCTGTATAACCCAGAATGGGTACAATATTTTTGTGGAATATGTGAAATTTGTGGGCAAACATGCTTCTTTTTTCTTTTCAAGAGTCATCTGTAAAAGTATTAAAAGCAATAGCTGTAAAATTTTAAGATGTAATGAGAGACCAAAAGGTAAATTAGCAGCTATTATTAAGACCTGAAGTAGGGGGGTGGAGAAGTCCAGTAATGCCCTGAGGGGAAGGACAGCCTTACTGCATTCTTTCCCCACCTATTAGAGATACAGTTGCTAGGAAACTGGCCCATCCCCCTAGGGAGGGACACCAGGTCATTATGGTCTGGGGACCTTCCTATAGCCAATCGATTCAAAATGTAGCATTTTGACCAATAGATGTTTGCCAGGCAGGAATTGCCCCTGCCTTGGGCATGCTGGGAGGGACCAGAATCTATGTATCACCCAACTAACCTGGGCACAGTGTGCTCAGCTCCCACTGCTTCTCGGTGGGTGTGCGTGGGCCCAAGCTGCAGCTTGTAATTTACAATAAAAAGAACCTCATGTATTTACAGCGGAGTCTGTTTATTCCTCGTCTTTTGGGGTTCGTGAACTGGGCAGAACAGTAACTTTAGACAATATCCGTGGAATTTGTTTTTAAAATCTTAAAAGGAGGATTTTAAAAATAAATCCTAAATAACGTGGTAATGCAACCTGCCAGTTATTAACAGTGCGGAACAAATAATTTACCTAAATTTTATTTAGTGAAAAAAACATTTTTTAGGCTTTTTATCAGTAAGAGATTATTTCTATGAGCAACCTCCTTAACATCACATAATGTAATAAGTTAATAACCTGCTCTGTTTCATGTTACACTTTTATAAAATTTAACTTAGAATTTCCAGAAAGAGCAGATTCAAATTTTCAGTAGTGATAAGCAGATAAGAACATACCTAATTATGTAATTCAAAATCATGAATTTTGCTCTTTTCATTCATTTACTATGAAAATTAAGCATTCATTTAAGCATTAACTAGACAATCAAAAGAGAACATCCTGCATATAGTGAATGAATTACTCTCAAAATTTAAATAGCCCTGGTTTGTGATTGCTTCTGTGCTAGAAGTCAGACTTATTTTAATATTTTTCTCCTTTGAGGGACCATTGATATTGAGTTATTACCACTATGAGGAGAAAACAACAACAAAAGAAAAGGAAAAATAAGTAGGCAAAAATTAAGCAAACAACCAACCAAGATAAGGCTACCAGGCTATAAAGTGCATGTGACATCTTTCTTAAGGACAGGTAATGATCTAGGGAGGGAAGTGCCTGGCATAATCATTCTGGGGATTTGGGTGAGGTCTGCCTCAATAGATAGCAAAAAACTGTGAGCTCTGGCTCAACAGATAACAAAAAGTTTACCAAGTTGTTAACAAATCCACTCCCAGCCTCCTGGTCAGAAAAGCAGGTATTTTATCTCCTCCATTGAGACGAGGTCCCTGTGTCTTTAACATTCCTATTTTCCCTAAATGCTTGTCTGTAAGTACAAGGACTCCTGTGTCCCCAACAAGGAAGAACAGATTTCTAAAGTTACTATACTAACACAAACAGAAGAAAATTAGAATGTCTACAATAGGATGAGCAAAGGCATGAGTTACTTTTCTCACCAAAATAAAAGCCTGACAAAATTTATTTCAGGGACAGCCCATCAAGGCAGGCAAAGACATGGCAGCTGGGGCATAAGACAGCTGATCACCTTATATCTGCAAGTCAGGATGCAGAGAGAGAGAGAGAGGTTATTGTTTCATCTCACCTTCTTATTCCTCCCCTGAAAAGGAAGTCTTGCATTTCAGCCACTGAGATGGTGCCACCCATTCTCAGGGTGGGTGAGTTAAACATCCCTGGAAACAATCTTCAAAGATACCGTCATAATTATGCCCTGACTGTGATTTCAAATCCAGACAGAATGAGAATGAAAATTAACTATTGCAACATAGTAAATAAAATAGGATAAAACACTTAAAAGAATATCAGGTTGAGCGAGAGAAAAAAAAAACAGTAAAAAAAAAAAAAGGATAAGGTGAAAATGAATGGAGAATAAATGTATCCACAACACACACACATGAAAACAAGGTGTGTAAAGCAAAGAGATGGGAAGCGTAGAAAAGATTTCTGCATAAAAAACACACAGTCACAATAACAGGAAAAATAATGAAATGAAACTTGACTACATGATGTCTGAAAAGTAATGAAAACAAAACAGCAAAGTAATTTAGAATATTGAAGGAAGAGTTGAAGGCAAGCATTATAGGCTTCCTCAGAGCAAGATAGATGAAATGAAACAAAAGCTATGAACAAACATGTATATTTTAAACATCTCTGAAATCTAAATCAGTGTTAGAAAGAAGGGAGGCAGGAAAGAACAAAGGGGGAGAAGCAAAAGGGATAGCCAGACAAGTCTGATTGCAAGAATTCAATGTCTAGAGACTTTGTTTCAAATTTTGGACAATTAAGACTAATACAAAATTCTACATATTCCTAGAAAAGAGTGGTCAGAAACAAACAACTTCAAATACTTTAGCAGACAGAGAAAATTTCTTACCTACTGGAGTTCTGTTTTCTTCAACTCTGAATATTACTATGACGAACCTTCAAAAATAAAAAAAACCTCAGAATCTGATGAAATACTTTATGATAAGCCAACTTGATCTTTGTGGTGAAGGCAACAGGAAAAAAAATCAGTACCACAGAGGGGTCGTATTGAAAAACTTTGAGGTTAACAAATATATCTGAAATCCTTCATTTGCATTGTGGCTCTTGTCTGAACTCTAAATGTAAGTAATGTTTAACAGTGGCTTCGGTAAAACTTGGAGGTAGGTAGCAGTAAATAAATTAATTATGCTATTGCTGGTTTAAATTTAAACAGTCTTTTGTTGGGCATTTTGATCAAGAATTTTATCTTCTGTCAGTTTGATAGTTGTGACCAGGAAACGCCAGCATAGCATGATTGCATTGCTGAAAAGTTAGAAACAAATTTCAACCATACCTGAAGCTAGAAGGAACCTATTTCAGAGAAGTCTTCCAACGGTAATGTTCTTGTAAGATAATTGAAGTTGATGTTACAATACTGAGGTTCAGTGAATGAAACCGAGAGTTCACAGATACAGCAACCCACAGCCTGCAAGAGCATACTACACACATGGAAATGCCCATTTACTGATCACAAGACAGTAATTATTACTATTTGTTTTTTTATTTTTAAGGCTTTCAAATTTTCTTCCACGGTCAAACACACATTTGCTTGCTTGCTTGCTTACTTTCTTACTAAGAGCGGCAATGAAGTTACAGCAAATGATTTTCATGAATTTGTTTTTCATAATACACATGATGTGAAGCTCCAAAGTCTTTCCTGGCAGCTGCACTGAATTATCTAGCTCACAAATAACACGTTTTCTTCTCTTAAAGGGTGTAGCTTGGGACTAGGAATTTGGCTCAGTGGCATGATGTTTACCTAACACATACAAGGCCTTAGGTTCCATGCCCAGCCTGGAAAAGAAAATATGCATAGTCTTGTGGGTTTTAAGATAGTCTCACAGTTCTGTAATAAGCAGTAATTACAATGCATATACTTATTTGACTAACTTTTCAAAGGTGCCAGCATTAATGTTTGAGCAAACAATTTCAAGAAATAACAACTGATTTGGCTCATGTCTACGAAATTCATGATCACTGTACTTGCTTGTTTTTGACTTGTCAATGGTGAGGAAGAACATTGTGTGCTGGGGTGAAGTGGTTCCCCTCAAGCTGGGCAGGATGCAGAGAGACAGGCAGGAGCCAAAGAAAAGGAATAGCCTTTGGTGGTGACACAAGACAAGGCCAATGACCTACTTTCTGCAACTGGGCCCAACATCCTAATAGTCTACTACTTCTGAATTCTTCAGCGGGTTGACTCTTGCATGGTTAGAATGCCCATGATCCAATCACCTCTCAACAGGCCACCAGCTGGGGAACGAGCCTTCAGCCCATGAGACTTGGGATAATTCTTCCTATCAGAACCCACTATCGTAGTACATGAGAAAAGCTGGATGAATGTTTTTAATGTTCAAGGATATTGTCAGGAAAACTACTAAACACATTAAATAGAAAAACGCATTAAGGGTTTTTTTGTAGTTTATTATAAGTTGTAATTTATACCATTATCATCATTAAACCTTTTTGCTCAAAGTAATCCCTAAAGAAAAATGGAAACTGCTTATTAGCATGTTTTGTTTAACTTAAAAGATTTATCATTAGTAGTCAGCCTTTTGCTAATCTCCCCTTGCCAGTCTTCCCAGACTTGAGGAGCCTCTGCACACCTTCCTGTTACCACAGACTCAAGGCTCACACTGTCACGCCCTCCTTTTTGTGATGGAGCAATGATAAAATGGGGAAGCAAAATGAGTACCCTGACTAAAGTTTTTCTTTTCCATGGTCCTTTCAATTTTAAATACTTAAGTCGCTAAAGGTAACTTGACTTTATCAATTCATGTATCTACTTTTAAAAATACTCTAAAATTCATTGTACTAATTATTCTAATGGTAATAGCTGAGGATCTGTAAGAGCTGGTTTTTGACAGTGCCTTCCTCTATGCTAGGCAAGCGCCACTACCAAGCTACATTCCCTGCACAACACTCAACATTTAGGAAAATTTGTATTTGTTTTCAGTGAGTACAAACTATGCTGTATTTTATTCCTGTTTTTCCAATCTGTGTTATATCTGTAACACCTCGTAAGTGTTCACCTGAATTACCTGGTACCAGAATGGTCTTTATGGGAGTCAGTTTGGAAGTTTGATACGGTTACAGTGGATCTTTTGGCCCTGCAAAGACGGTGTTTTGCCTGAAGACCCTTCTTTTCCTCTGTGCGCTATGATTAGAGGGACCTCCGGAACTTACCAGCTTGGTTTTCACTCATAGGCTATGGGAAATGACTAGCATGGTCTCATATTGTCATTGGCCTAGTTTAAAATCATGGGTCATGTGGCCCATTGATATTTTTCTGAGCTTCAGTTTCCAGTCACCCTAACACTGATGTCTCAAATCTTTCGCGCAATTGTCCTCTCTGCCCCAGGTTTCTGAGTTTTGATGCCTGTGTGTCTCTGTTTCCTCCAGCTTTTTCTGTGGCACTATTTGCCTACGGCAGGCGAAACGCGCATGGTCACAGGACGGGCGTTTTCTTTCTCAGCAACGCTGCTCGGTCCCACATCCGCTGCAGTCTGGACCTTGCTGCTTTACACAGTGCTGGCTTCCTAGCATTCAAAGACGGGAGAGCACACCCACTTCCCTCTGAGAGAATGTTCCTCATGACCTACGAAGAAAAATTTTTATTCTATTCCCCAAGTTTTCATTTTCTACCTCTGAGGAGAAAACCATGTCCCACTAAGCAGAATCGGGATCCTCTTTACTCCCATCACCGAATCTGGGGTCTCTGTCCTCCCTGTCGCTGACACTTTGCATTCCTGGGCAGCAGCTATCCAGGCTGACAAAATATCAATCAGGTCAGTCTGTAGACAGTAACTATTACTACTGCTTCTACAGCCATCTCCGCTGCCGCCACCACCACCATCATCACCACCATCATCATCATTTTAACCCTTCTGTGCATGTGTACTCATGCGTGCCCATATGTGTTCATGCATGTGGAAGTCAGACGACAGCCTTGGGGATCAGCGTTTCTTGCCATATTATTTAGCACGAGGTATTTTGTTCAATAGCATGTTAGGCAAGGTCCCCGTGATATTGCAGGAGGCACTACTCCTTCCCATCTCCCTTTGGGGGTGGGTCTGAGGTTACAGATGAACACAGAGGCATCCAGCTTCATGTTAGTTTGGGGCACTTGAGCTTAGATATTCATGATCACCAAGCAAATACATTACCCACTAAGCCGCATTTTCAACCCAATAATTATTATTCAGTTGTCTAGTCGTTATGCTTGATTTTACCGTTTTGTTTGTATTTGACTGCACTTTGTTATTTTGACACATTTCCCTCAAAATCCTATTTGCTGTATCATGAAAGAACAATAGAATCTGAAACTGAGACTAGCACCGCACTCACACACTCTACGCTGAGTTCATTGAGTACTACATAGTTAAACAAGTGGTAGCTGACACGATTTGTATTCTTTAGAGACATTCTTGCTAAATAATGTAAAGGTTGTAATGTTGGAGGAGAGTGAACACATTTTAGAAAACCAGAGTGTTTTCTTTTTTTCTATTTAAAATGGAAAAAAAAAAAAAAAAAGAAGACCATAGTCTTCCAAAATTCTTTCTCCGGTTTCAACAGAATTGGCTTCAAATATCAAAGCGTGCACTGGTGCCTCCTCATAAATCACAAGCGCCAAGGCCACACAAAGCAGCATGTGTTGGGTGTAAACAACCCGACAGCATGGATGGTCCCCAGGACTCTTCTGGTGTGGATAGCCCTTTACAGCAGCTCGGTATTAGTTAACGGCAATGATTTTGTTTAAAACTATTTGTAATAATACTGAAAAACACTAGAGAACACAGTTAATGAAGTAAAACTGATGTAGTCCATAAAAATAAGCCCTACGGCCAAGCTTTCAGAGACTATGTGGAAAGAGAAAGATTGTGACATAATATTAGATAATTCCAAAAGAACATAAAATTATGTGGGGATGGTGAACTGAATTTTATTGGAAACTGCTAAATAAGTGAATGTAAGATGCACAGACTGTCTATGAGAGAAGAAACTCCACATGTATGTGTTCCAGAACATAAACATATATAGTATATACACACACATACATATTTGTTGTTATACTTGTCTCATTTTGTAAAGAGGTGAGTTTTTAATTTTTTTTTAAATTTTATTTAAGTTTATTTACTTTACATCCCTAGGTTTCTCCTTCTTCCTCTCCTCCCATTCTCCCGTTACCCTCTTTTTCCCTTCCCCTTGGCTTTTTCCCCAGAAAAGAGGAGGCCCCCCTCCTAGCCATATTAATCCACCCAAACACATCACAACTGAGCATTGCCTCATCCCCTAAGGCCAGAAAAGAGAGCCCTGCCAGGGAGTAGTGATCCCTGGCACCCCCTACCCCACCCCACCCTTTGCCCACTTGCCAGGTGACCCACATAAAGACAAAGCCACCCATCAGCCACAAATGTACAGGGGTCTTAGGTCCAGACCATGCATGCTCCTTAGCATTGATGGCTCAGTCTCTGTAAGCCTCCGTGGGTCTGGATTAGGTTTCTCTGTTTGTCTTCTTCTGGGGCTCCTCTCCACTCCAGGTCCTTCCATCTTTCCTCCAACACTTCCACAAGACCCACAGAGCAATGCCTTATGTTGGCTGCAAGTCCCAGGATCTGTCTTGATTTACTACTGAGTGGAGCCTCCCAGAGGACAGCCATGTTAGGCTCCTCTCTGCAAGCATAGTAGAGCATCATAAATACTGGCAGGGGCTGGCTCTTTACCGTGGAGTGGCTCTCAGGTTGGTCCAGTCATTGGTTGTTCATTCTCTCAACTTCTGTTCCCTCTTTCTCCCTGCAGTTGTTGTAGGCAGGGTAATTTTTGGATCAAAGGTTTTGTTGGCAGGTTGTTGTTCCCCTCCCTCCACTAGTCCTGTCAGGCTTAGGAGGTGGTCATTTCAGTCCATGTCTGCCCCCTGTTAGGAGTTTCAGCTAGAGTGACAGCCATATCCTCCCAGGAGCCCATCCTGTCACAGGCCTCCAACTTGTCAAAGAGATGTCCCTCCTCAGTTTCCTTCCTTGTTCTTAGCCCTCTCACCTCCTACTCACATTCTCCCCACATCTGATCCCAAACATTGTTTCCCTCCCCATTCCATCTCCTGCCCAGTTCCCTCTCTTTATTCACTTCTGCTGTCTATTCTATTTCCCCTTCTGAGTGACATTCCAGCACCTTCCCTCCTTGGTATTTAGCTTCTATGGGTCTGTGGGTTGTAATATGGTTCTTGTACTATAGGTCTAATCTCCTGCTATAAGTGAATATGTATCATGTGTCTTTCTGGGACTGGGTTACTTCACTCAGAATGATCTTTTCTAGTTCCATCTATTTGCCTGGAAATGTCATGATTTCCTTATTTTTAATAACTGACTAGTATTCCATTGTGTAAATGTATCACAATTTCTTTATACATTCTTTGGTTTGGGGACTTCTAGGTGGTTTTCAGTTTCTAGCTATTATGAATTAAACTGTTATTAACATAGCTGAGCAAATGTCCTTGTATGGTGAAGCATCTTTTGGGTTTATGCCCTAGAGTTCTTGATGTAGAACTGTTCCCAATTTTCTGAGAAAGTCACAGACTGATTTCTAGAGACAGACAGATTTGCACTCCCACCAGAAATGGAGGAATGTTGCCTTTCTCCACATCCTCTCCAGCATGTGTTGTCACCTGAATTTTTCATATTAGCCATTCTGACTGGTGTAAGATGGTGTTAACAGTTACTTTGCAAGTGGCAAAAGGGCTGAGAAAGAAATTAGGGAAACAACATCCTTCACAATAGCCACAAATAATATAAAGTATCTTGGTGTAATTCTAACCAAGCAAGTGAAAGACTTATGTGACAAGAACTTCAAGTCTTTGAAGAAAGAAATTGAAGAAGATTTTGGAAGATAGAAAGATCTTCCATGCTGGAGGATCAGTAAGATTAACATAGTAAAAATAGCCATGTGACCAAAAGCCATTTACAGATTCAGTGCAATTCACATGAAAGTTCCATCACAATTTTTTACAGACCTGAAAGAGCGACCATTAACTTCATACAGAAAAATAAAAGACCCAGGGTAGACAAAACAATTCTGCACAGTAAAAGAACTTCTGATGATATCAACATCCCCGAGTTTGTGCTGTGCCACAGAGTACTAGTAACAAAAACTACATGGCATTGGCATAGAAACAAACAGGTTAATCAAGGGAACCGAACTGAAGACGCAGAAATAAATCCACACTCATAGGTGCACTTGATTTTCAACCAAAGAAGCCACAACCACATAATGGAAAAAAGAAAGCATCTTCAACAAATGGTGCTGGTCTAACTGGATGTCTACATGTAGAAAAATGCAAATAAATCTGTATTTATGACCCTGCCCAAAACTCAAGTCCAAGTGGATCAAAGACCATAACACAAAAGACAGAAACTCTAAATTTATTAGAAGACAAAATGGGGTGAAGTCTGGAACTCATTGGCACAGGAGACAACATCCTGAACAAAACACCAACAGCACCAGCTCTGAGATCCCAATTAATATATTGGACCTCTTGAAACTGAGAATCTTCTGTAAGTCAAAGGACACTGTCAATAGAACAAACAGCAGCTTACAGATTGGGAGAAGCTCTTCACTAACCTTACTTCAGACAGAGAGCTAATATACAAAAGATAAAAAGAACCTAAAAAATTAAACACCAACAAATCAAATAATACAATTTAAAAATGGGGTACAGAATTCACAATAGAGGAATTGTTGTAAGGTGGAAGTACTTAAAGAAATGCTCAATGTCCTTAGTCATCAGAGAAATGC
Source organism: Psammomys obesus (assembly GCF_907164565.1). Taxonomy (NCBI): domain Eukaryota; kingdom Metazoa; phylum Chordata; class Mammalia; order Rodentia; family Muridae; genus Psammomys; species Psammomys obesus. Next base: position 15,941,053 of record NW_026596073.1, on the reverse strand, counting down.
AAATCAAAACATATTCTATGATAAATAAAAAGTTAATATATTCTCTGTTCCTCAGATGGAAAAGATTTTCAAAATAAATGAATAATATTTTAAGAATACATTGATGAAATATAGTCCTGAAAAAATAAGTCTTTATATGTATATTTAACTTACATAAAATTAAAGGAGAACTGCACAAGTTCTAAGATATTAGTAATATTTAATTTGTAATGAACTGGTAATCTTACATAAGGTAATGCCATAATAGCAAAGTATCCCTATAGAAAAAAAAGCAAAAGTTATATAATTTACAAAGAAACATAGTAGACAGTTATACAGAAGTAAATGACTATCACTGTTAAAACAAAGAAAAAACTAAAATAGGACACTGTGCTTCAACTAGTATAATGGTAAAAAAAAAAATTAAACGAAATACTAACAGTTGAAAAGATTGTGTTCTACCATTGGGATGGCTTTGGAAAAAAATAAGGACCAGATGTAAGGCCTGACTATAGGGGAAGATTCAGTAGACAGGAGGTTAGAAAAAGAGGTGGTTAAACGTATATGGATGTGGCGACTTGGATCTATAATCTTAGAATTCTGGAGACTGACAAAAGTTCCAGGCCATCAGCCTATGTGGTAAAGTGACATGAAGCCTCAAAGACAAAACAAGCTGTCAGGTTAAGGACTCCATACTTCTGCTGCCAACTTTACCCACGAAAGCTTCCACTCTGAGTAGGACCCATAGTCCTGCGACTGCAGACCCCTCCACTCACTCCTCTTTTCCAAATCAAGATCATAGATTCTCACTGTTAACTCTATCCACTCACACTGTTTTCCTGTGTCCTGCTCACTGGCACACCCCTCCTTCCTAGGTAGGGCTCACAACTCCATTTATGCTTCCTGAAGACAAGTCCCAAATACCTTCCCCAACTCTTAAGAGTGGCTGTGAGATTCTTCCAACTCTAAAGTATGTTCTGGAGAACAGAAGCTCCACTTAGGCCTGGCCGAGCTAGGATGATCTCTGAGATCTCACTTGAACATCGACATTGAGATGCCCCAAAACCAAACCTTAAGTTCCATGTAGTTTGTCTGTGACCTGACAAATTGAGGTAACAGCAAACAAAAATCCAAATGCCCACTCAACAAAGAAGAAACCCAATATTCCCGCCATGAAGCCGAACCAATAACCTATCTCTAGACGCTTAGGTAACATTGCCAAAAATCATAACACAAATAAGCAAGGCTGTTACTTCATCCAAACACCAGTACTCTCCCAACTTATACGACAGATAAGATGATAATTTCAATGTAGCAATAATAAGCCTGATCAAGGAACTCCAAAGAATATGAGTAAGGGTTGTAATGAAGAATCTCCCAAACCACAAACAACTAAATGCAAACAATTCAGGATATAAAAATAGAACTTAACAACAACAACAAAAAATAAACCCTCCAAATAAAAACAACCAAAAATAAAACTCAAAGTAAAAAATTTAGAAAGTCAAAGAAAAGGTCTTCTTCAAAAGAAGATCTCACCAATAGTTTATATCAAGTGGAAGAGAGAATAGCAACTATCAAGTCTTGAAGACAGAGGAACTGGTCACTCCATAAAAAAAAACGTTACACACACACATATAAAACATCATGAACAAAACATCTAGGAATGCTGGAACCAAACCTACAGACCATAGGTATGGAAGTTGGAGAAGATATGCATACCAAAAACACAGAAACTATTCTCAAATAGTCACTGAAGAAAACTTTTCTAATAGAAGGAAAGAGATGCTTAGCAAGGCTCAAAAAACATTCAGAATACCAAATAGACAGAAAAGAAACTCCCCACATGATGGAATCACAAATCACTGAATGTACAGAACAAATAAAATATATATATTGAAAGTTTCAAGAAAGAAAGATCAAGTTACTTATAAGGGCAGACCCAGGACGGGTGGTTATTCAGTGGAGAATCTGAAAGTCAGAAGGCCTATCGCTAATGTTCGAGAAGTTATGAGCGACTGCCGATGCCAGCCTGCACTCCCATCCCCAGCAAATCTCTGTTGGAATTGAAAAAGGTAGAAAAACTTCCCATAATAAAAACATATTTAAGGAATGTATGGCCTCTAAGCCAGTTCTACAGAGGATCCTGGGAAAAATACTTCAGTCTAAAAAAGTTAAGCACGCTCAAAAAGTGCCTGGGTAATGAATAAGCGGTTCATTATTCACTTGTTTCGGTTTGATGGTTTGATTTATCTGTATGTTTGTATCCACGTTAAACTCAATTTAGGTATCAGGTTCTTACAAATTAAAACCTACACATTTTTGTGCTGCGTGCACCCTCTATGCAGGGCCCAGGGAAATATATTCAGCTTGTCTTGATTTAGCTCTAGCATGCATACTCAGCTTTTCGTAACACAAGTATTATAGCTAATAGTTACCAACAGCTTTTTTGAGGTCTAGGCATCATCATGTGCTTTACAGTGCTTAGCTACTTAATTCTTTAAAAAAGGAAGTGGCTTCATTTATGCATCCCATTTGACATGAGAAAACTGAATTCAAAGAGGTGTGTGGACTTACCTGTGCTACATAGCTAACGGATAGTTGACGGAACCCCCACATGCTGAATTAGTGATAATAATTTAAATATACACAGGCAAACTACATACTCTTACTTTTGCATCATTCCTGAATTTAATATAGCACTTCTATTTCATGCTGTTCTATTTTTTGTGGAATGGTTATGCTTAGAGGGCTTGAGTTACTTGCAGTAATCACACAGGCGATGGCCTGCAAAATCAAGATTAAAACCCAGGCCATTGGAAAGCAAGGCTGTCTTTTTTCACTGTGCTACGCCCACTTCTGCACTAAAAGACTGGGGCTATCGTGAATGACTCTGTAAAATCGTACAGTGGGAAAGAGATAAGTCTCTGCCACTTACTTCTTATGCAATATAAATGGAACAACAATAAGAAGGCTATTTTAATCATACTTCTATTTGCTTACCTTATACATGATTCTACTCCCCCAACAGCCCTCGGAAATTGTCTAGAAGCTGGCATTGTCAATTTTACAAAGATGATGAGACCATTATTAAGATCTTCACTCAACATCACCAAGCCAAATAAGTGTCACTGGGAGATTCCTTGGCTCTGAAGTCAAGGTTTTCTTTCATAGCATATTGTTCAAACATGGCTTTCTGTAATTAGGTCCGCTTTCAGCTTTTTCATTTTAATATTCTCACTATTATGTACATTGACCTAGAATTAAAATTCAATTCATTTCCCTTCAGCAATGTTTTAAACTGTGTCGAGAGCTCTTCCAGCAGACTCATAAAAAGACCATGAAGTTGCTGAGGCCTGGCTCTGCCTGCTTTACTGTAAGATGGTCCAGAGTAGATTCTGAATTTTAAGTAACAGAAAACTGTTGCTGATATAATGTAACACAAATGGGTTTAAAGGATAGGGACATTTGGGAATAATTAAAACTAGCCTCTGGGATTAAGTGGGAACGATTTTAGGCAACGGAATCCAGAGCCCAACCACTGCCTTGCCTCAGGAGCTGTCTAAGATGTACCATTGACTCTATTAGCGTGGATAGTACAGACTTCATTGTCACTCTTTCATAACTTAGGGTAATCTCTGAGTCTCCATGAATCTGGAAAGCTCTCCTTGAGGGTTGAGGACAAGCTGGCAGGATGACTGGTATGGTATGACTGCCATTTATTTATTTTTAGGCATCAAAATCCATAGAAACAAAAAGAAGCTACCCACGCTGACTGCTCTAATGTGGTCCTGACTACCAGTAGAATCATTAGAACCCAATATGTTATTGAAAGACAAGCATACAGAATAAGCACAATTACTAAATTTATACCCATGATTAAACTTGCTTTGTGGTAAATGACTGGAACTTTACAACATGCCCCACCTCCCAGGACAGATACACATGTGAATACATGCTTTTAAGATGAATTATGGATCCTTGAGCAAATAACTCCTTCCATATATGTGTATCTATAGTGAGAAGGCAGGCAGCTTACGGCTGGTTACTTCTACCAGAGTCTAAATGAATCTATGGAAATAGCACCTTCAAGAAGCCAAATATTCATAGAAGAAAATATGTCCTAAGGCAAAAATGGCATAATAAAAGGCTCTTCATGAGCAACGGTGGCACCAAGATGCTCTAAAACCTTAATAAAAATCTATTTTTACACATCTGCATGGAAGCAAAAAGAGTGGAAAGAAGCCAAGATGCCATCGTACACTGGTTCAGTGTTCCCAACATAAATTTTTTCCCATCAAGACATTAAAAGCACTTGCTAGAGTGAAAAGAAGCACTGTAAACTCCAGATGCTTGAAAATGGATGTAGGAAAATTGATTCTGAGCTAAAGCTAGGGGCTGGGGAGGCAGCACAAGAATGAGGACCAGAGTTTGGTCTCATGCAGCCATAAAAGTTGGTGTCAGTGGTGTGCATTTGTAATCCTAATGCTGGGAGGGCAGAGACAAGCCTATCCCTGAACTCACTGTCAAAACAACCGAGTCTTGTAATTTTCAGGCCCATGAGTGACCCTGTCTCAAAAACACGAAGTGGATGTCTCCTGAGTAATGACACTGAGTTTTACCCTGGGTTTCTATACACAAACATGCACATGCACATACATATACATAGTCATAAGAAAGGAAGGAAGGAAGGAAGGAAGGGAGGGAGGGAGGGAGGGAGGGAAGGAAGGAAGGAAGGAAGGAAGGAAGGAAGGAAGGAAGGAAAGAAGGAAGGAAAGAAGGAAAAAAGAAAGAGACAAACTAACCGAAAGATGATCCTAGAGAAATGGGTATAGTCCTGCCATTTAGCTCATGGGTAGAACCTTAGCAAATGGAATCTTTGCTAGTGCTAATTTCTCCAAGCCGTCATTAATTGTGTTCCCAAACTCCAGTTCGAATTTTGGTAACTATAATTAAGTTGCCACTCTTTTAATTCACATACATGTAACTGTTGAATGAAATGAGTCACCATGGTATTTACACTATTAACGATACCATGGATTTTCTAAGCAAAGTGAAGCTGATGCATGCACATATACCTCTTCAGAGGAAGAGAAAAAGTAAGAAAGGAAAAGGTTACAATGCATTACAAAACCATAACTCTACCATAGGGTTGATTTATGATCACATAAAATTTTTAAATAGCAAGAACTCAGTCTCCTGGCCATGGCAATCTGAAGACATTTACAATTTTATTTTAAAAAATAAAGGGCTCTTCTTCAGCAACTGTGGTACCAGGGATGCCCTGAAACCTCAGTAAAAATCTATTTTTACACTTTTACATGGGAGAAAAAAGTTTGGAAAGCGTATAGAGAGCATATAATACCAGAACCAAGTTGCATATCTCAGCTGTAAATATCTTAAATAGGTGTTTTTGAAAAGGTCACTGGCAGAACTGTCAGTTACTGAGGCAGGTTCTGGTGACACAGCTACACCATGTGTAGCTGTCGTTCCTGAATACTGATTTTTTTTTTAATCTCATTCGAGAAGGATGATGCCTGTTGTGTCTTAGCTAAAAATTAAAAGAATCTCAATTGAAATGACATCTTCTTTAGTTGAATGTCAAGTTCTTAGAAAAGATGAATCTTGGTGTAAGGGACACTGTTATGAAGAAATACTCTCACAAAAAAATTGTGAGTTATGTCTTACTAGAACCAAAATTATTTGGACGCAACTGATTTGAAGGTTATTTATGTTCAAGATCTGAGGCTTTGAGGCCAAATCCTTAGTCACTCAACGTGGAGGGAGAGTTAACAAGAAATAGAGAAGTAAGATCTTGAAAAGTGAAAGCTGCAAGGTTTTCCATGAAGAAGCACTAGAGTGAAAAATGTTTTAATGTAATATGGACCTTTATAACAATGAACTGAATCGGATACTTCAGTTGAGAATATAGTGAGATCACAAAGAAGTGTGCTATATACCAAAGGTTTAATCTGGGTACCCATTTAGAAGGTCTTTGCTAAGAACTTCACTAATATTGGCTAACAAAATGAAAACAAAAATAAAAAAGCATATTCTGTAAATCTTTGCTTAATAACATTGATGAAATAAGACTGTCTCAATTTAAACCTTCGAGAAACTCAGAGTTAAAGGTGAACTGAATTTCCTTCCTCAAAAAAATCATGATAAAGTATTTTACAAACAGTCCTCAAGCCTCAGTACACTCCACAAGAGTCACTACAGTGCTCAAGACTCATCTGGTTTGGGCCCCAGTGAAATTTTCACAGGGTCGAGCAAACTGCGGGTAAAGAGAAACAATATGATTTAAAAAAAAAATTCAGGAAGAGAAACAATTATTGGGATTGTTCTTGTTTTAATAGGTCTCTGAAAAGTCCATGTGTTAGAGAATATGCAGCCAGCCTAGCAGTTAGAAGAAGGGAGATCTGGGAGAGTGTCTTCATGAATGGATGAATCACAGAAGTGACTTTGCTAGTAAAGTGCCCAGTCTTTGTATGATTCTTTCTGTAGTAGTAAGAAGTAGTAAGAAGTCCTTTAGCAGACGCTGAGCAGAGCTGTACTGTGCTTATGAGCATCTCAATATAAGTTTAAGATGCTTATATTTACGTAGAATTCAGAGCCTCAAGTCTTTTGTAATAGCAGTGGAAAATAAACTAAGGCATGTTTGTTTAAGGAAAACAGTAAGAGAAAATGTTCAAACAGTAACACTTATAATAAGGTGTGTAAATCGCAATAGACTTACTGCGCTTCATTCCCTTTTCATGCCAAGGGGAAATTTTTTAATATAACATTTCACAACCGGTGCAATTGGATAAAATAAGAAACGAGAACAAGCTCATTAACAGTATAAATGACAGATTAGCAAGTGTTTACAACTTAAGTGGTTTAGGAGTCTTAACCACAGGCCACACTGGCCAGAAGACCAAAGAAGAAACAGAAAAGTTAAAAATAGTTAAAACACACACACACAAGCACCCATCCAACAAAGACAAAATCAGAAATCAGCACCTAGAACTATAATAATGTCAAACCCCAAATCCCAGATGACAGCACAAAAACACAATCCAAAAAAACTAAGACAATATGTCCTCACCAGAGCCTCGCTATACTATTGCAACAGAAGCGCGCACACATACACACACACACACACACACACACACACACACTCACATACACAGACCTGAAATCAACTTTATAAAGGTGATAGATGTCCTTAAAGTGTGGATGAATTGATACCTTAAAGAAATTCAGGAAAACCCAAACAAACAATTGAAGTAAATAAATAAATTCTTTATAGAGAGCCAGGAAAACACACACACACACACACACACACACACACACACAAACACACACACACACACACAGTTGAAGGAAATGAATAGAACTGTTTAAGACCTGAAAATTTATATAGAATCAATAAACACAAACTAAAGGAATACTGGAAATAAAAAAATTTATAGGAATGAAAATAGGAACTACAGAAGTAGGTTCCACCAACAGAATATAAGAGATGGAAGAAAGAATTTCAAGCATAAGATATGACAGATACATCATTCAAAGAAAATATTAAATTAAAATTTCCTTACACAAAACATTCAGGAAATCTATGATACCGTAAACAGAACCTAACAACTAAACAGAACTAACAGAGGACCTAAGACGCTAACAACTAATAGAACACTATGAACTAACCCTCAGAATGATAGAAATAGAGGAAGGAGAAAAATTCCAGATCAAAGCCCCAGAAAATATTTTCAACAAAATTATAAGAAAAAAAAATCTGAAACTAAAAAAAGAGATGCCTATAAAGGTGCAAGAAGCATACAAAATGTTGGAATGTGGACAAAAAAATGAGGCATAGTGAACAATGCCTTGGAGAACTGTGAGAGAGGCTCCGGGGGGAGTGGGGGGGAGCAAAAAGCTTTTTACCTCAGGTACATTTTGTTCCCTGGATCGTTCTCAGACATAATTGCATGCCTCCTATGACAAATATTTACATTCAATATATATAATACGTATTTATTCTTGTTGGATGTCAGAGCATAGCTGTAAAACCCAGTCTGGTAAAAGGATATGCTAAGTGCTGTCCTCAGTGTACTGTGAATCTGGAGATGGTCTTCTGCCTTGCTTTCATGTGATCCCAGAAGTAATCTGTAGTACTTGCCAGGCAATTGTGTTTAAATTTGCCTGTCCTGAGAAAGTCCTCAGAAAACGAGGTTCTGTCACTACTTAGTATTTGCTTACTGGCATTTATTTACATGTATTTCTGGTTATGCTTTTCTGAACGCAAACAACCTTCCATGGATCACTTTCCTTTGTTACATTTGTGTATAAATGCACATTGAAACTGAAGTAAATTTGTCTACAGCATAAGGCTATAGTCTGCCCCTTTCTTTCAAGCCTTCCAATCCCAGGTCTTGCAGAAACATATCTGCAAGGTCCACGGAAATTGACACAAAACACTCAATAGGCTGGAACAAAATAGAAAGTCTTCTTGCCACATAATAATCAAAACATTAAACATACAGAACAAAGAAACAATATTAAAAGCTTCAAGGAAAAAAGACCAAGTAATATATTAAGGCAGATGTGTTAGAATTACACCTGATTCTCATTGGAGACTCAAAAAGCCAGAAGAGCCTTGAATAAATATCCTGCAGATTACAAATATAATGCACAGATGTCAGCACAGACTACAATGCTCAGAAAACTTTCAATCAACATAGCTGAAAAAAAAATAACCCATGATTAAGCCAAATTTAAACAATATCTCTATATCAATCCAGACATACAGAGGTTCAAGAAGAAAATCTCCAACCTAATGAAGTTAACTACTCCCTTAAAAACACAGGAAATAAATAATCTTACACCAGCAAAACCCACAGAAGAAACATGCACACACACACACACACACACACACACACACACACAGATGCAGCCACCACTACCAACAACAGCAAAAGCAAAAACAAAACAAGCAAACAAAACCCAAACCAAACCAACAACAACAACAAAAATACCCAGGAATTTGTAAATGTTGTTTTCATTTCTTCAGAAGAGGGAACAAGATGAGAGCCCTTTCCAAGCTTTTCTAGCTCTTTCTGAACTCTCACTGTCTGATTTAACTCAGCTGTTATAGCACAAACTCCTTTGCAAGCTGACAGATTCAAGTTGGCTTCTCTTAGCTTCTAACTGAACTTCTCTACCTCACCTCAAACTAATTCTGGCAATATGTTTTAATCTTCTTGCTCCTTCTCACTCTCTGTCTTATTCTGTCTTCACCTTTGTCCATCTTGTTCTTTATGCAACCTCTCTCTGTAAAACTGTCCTGGTAAAAAACTCTTGGTAAAAAATCTCTGCTTTCTTCTTGTGCTGCTCTTAACTAGGCTCTTCTTCCAGTCCCATTCTCATGAGAGTTGGTGGTAAACTCTGTTGGACTCAATTTGTAAAAGCGTTCTCTAATTCAATTAGATGTCACTTTCAAACATGGCTGCATCCTTAAGTAAACTAACCTTACCATCATTGTTTGGGATTAAAGTTGTGTCCTGAGGGCACATCTATATGCCAGCCAGATCATACTATAATCCAGAATGTGTCTGCGTTCCATCCAGATCAAATCAACTAGAAGGCTTTTAGATGTGATCACTTGCCAGAACAGCTATGTGGTTGGATTAAAAGTCTTCTACATCTTCCCTATTTCTGTTTCAGCTAAAAATTGTATAGCTTTTAACATGTTACAATAGAAACAATTATCATTTCCATAAACTTGACAGTCCCAATGTCCTTATGAAGATCTGTTGATGCAATGATCCATCGTAACTATATCTGATCATCTGTCCTTCAGCAAATGTCCATTTTAGCATCAAGGTTTTCCAGTCTACAAGTCTGATAAGAATCTACTCCTTTTCAGCCAAATTGTTGAGTTGTCCCTGTGCCAGGGAATCAGTTTTCTGCATCGTCTGTACTGCTATTTTTCTGCATCTCTTCCTTTCCTGAGTCATGCCTTTCAGGTGGAAGCTTCTCTTATTCAGATTGGATCTTCATCAGTTTGATGGAACCCATAGTCTTCAACACCTGTGGAAATATAGGCAAAACTTCTTCCTCAACATAACACATTCCCTGACTTATTACAGATATACCTGTAATCCAACAAGTCAAGCAATTATAGAAAGAACTAAAATTACCTTAAAGGAGATGCTTAATAAACAGAAGTGGAAATAAGAACTTCCAGATATAAACTGAATAATGCTAATTAACTTTAAATTTTTTGAATGCCAATGAGACAGGAGCAGCTGCTGAAAGACACTGGATTGTAGAAAAACACAAACAAAACCCTCCTGAATTAGACCAACCTCTATACTTTAAAGAAGTTTTAACATCAGAATGGATGTCAGATGATGCAGAATTCTAGGAAAAAGACAAAGCTGTCTGCTCCTTGCATATTCAACATAGTAATTGAAGTTCTAGCTGTAGCAATAAGACAACTAAAGAAGATCAACGGTACACAAATTGAAAAGAAGAGGTCAGAGTATCACTTTTGCAGATGATATAACACTATATATAAATGACACCAAAAATTATACCAGGGATATCCTACAGCAGATAAACACTGTCAGCAAAGTGGCTGAATACAAGATAAACTAAAAAACAAAAAGAAAAAAAAAGGAAAAAAGAAAGTTAGTAGCCCTCCTATATATAAATGATACATGAACGGAGGAAGAAATCAGGGAAACATCAATAGAATCAAACAATATAAAACATTTTGATAGAACTCTAACCAAGCAAGTAAAAAACTTGCATGACAAAAGCTTTACGTCTCTGAAGAAAGAAACTGAAGGTATCAGAAGATGGAAAAATCTTTCTTACAATCTATAGATTCAACATAATCCGTATTAAAAATTCCAACACAATTTTTTGCAGACCTTGAAATAACATTACTCACCTTCAAATAATTAAATATAAAAGAATTTCTGGAGATACCACCACCTCTATTGTAAGCTGTACTAACAAGCTATAGTAATAAAAATAGCATGATACGGGCATAAAGCCAGGTACACTGGTCAATGGAATTGATCCAAAGTCCCAGATACAAACCTAAGCACATATAAACACCTGATTTTAGATAATAATAATAATAATTAGTATTATTATTATAATGCCAGAAATATACAATGGAAAAAAGAAAGAATCTTCAAGAAATAGTGCTGGTCTAACTAAATGCCTACGTGCAGAAAAATGTAATTAGATCCATAATTATCACCTTGCACAAAAATGGTTTACAACTTAAAAAGTATTTTAATGATCTATCAGCCAATAAGTTAATTAGAATCTCCTTCAACTCTATTGGAAAATACAGGACTTAAATAGTACAGGACTTACAAGGTTGAGAGCTGGCTTGTTGGTTAAGGTTACCTTCTGTGCAACCACAAAAACCTGAGTCTGATTACCAGTACCCATGTAACAAGCTGGACATGATCTTGCCTGTGTCTATAACCTCAGCATGTGGGAGAGAGTGGGCAGAATAATTCAGTGTTCCTGACTTTCAATTTAAACAAAACAAATAAACAACAACAAACCACCACCACCAACAACAACAAAATATGCTACCAACAATGAAGAACAAAACATGAGTTCCATGTTCATAGAGAGACCCTGCCTCAAAGGAATAAGGTGGGGAATGATAGAGGACATTCGATCTTTTCCTTTTTTTCTCTGCATGCACACAATGGTGCCTGCACCTGCAACACAGGTGTACATTCTAACCCTTTCAAACTACAGGAATAAGAAATTCGGGAAACAACACCCTTCACAAATAGCCACTAATAACATAAAGTACCTTGGTGTGACCTAACTAAGCAAGTGAAAGACCTGTTTAAAAAAAACTTCAAGTCTCTGAGGAAAGAAATTGAAGAGGATATCAGAAGATGGAAAGATCTCCTGTGCTCATGGATTGGTAGGACTAACATAGTGAAAATGGCCATTCTGCCAAAAGCAATCTGCAGATTCAACTCAATTCCCATCAAAATACCTTACAGACCTTGAAAGAAAAATTCTCAACTTTATATGGAAAAACAAAAAACCCAGAATTTCCAAAACAATCCTGTACAGCAACAGATCGTCAGGGGGTATCTCCATCCCTGATCTCAAGCTGAACATGGTATTGTCATAGAAACAGAATGGTGGATGAATGGAACAGAACAGAAGACCCAGAAATAAACCCACACACCTATGAATACTTGATTTTTGACAAAGAAGCCAAAACCATTTAATGGGAAAAAGACAGCATCTTCAGCAAATGGTGCTGGTTTCTACATGCAGAAAAATGAAAATAAAGCCTTATTTATCACCCTGCACAAAACTCTAGTCCAAGTGGATCAAAGACTTCAACATAAAACCAGACATACTAAACCGGTTAGAAGAAAAAGTAGGGAGGAGTCTGGAACCCATTGGCGCAGGAGACAACTTCCTGAACGGAACACCAACAGCACAGGCTCAAAGAGCAACAATCAATAAATGGGACCTCATGAAACTAAAAAGCTTCTGTAAAGCAAAAGACACCGTCATCAAAACAAAACAACAGCCTACAGCCTGGGAAAGGATCTTCACCAACTCTATATCTGACAGAGGGCTGATATCCAGAATATATAAAGAACTAAAGAAGTTAAAAAGCAACAAAGCAAGCAATCCCATTAAAAAAATGGGGTACAGTGTTAAACAGAGAATTCTCTGTAGAGAAATATAGAATGACAGAGAAACACTTAAAGAAACGTTCAATGTACTTAGTCATCAGGGAAATGCCAATCAAAAAGACCCTGAGATTTCACCTTATACCCATCAGAATGGCTAAGATAAAAATCTCAAGTGACAACACATATTGGAGAGGTTGTGGAGAAACCTTCCTCCATTGAGGTTGGGAATGCAAACTTGTATAGCCACTTTGGAAATAAGTCTGGCCCTTTCTTAGACAATTAGGAATAGTGCTTCCTCAAGATCTAGCTATACTACTCTTAGGCATCCAAAAAATGCTTAAGTACACAAGGACATTTGCTCAACCATGTTTTGTAGCAGTTTATTTGCAATAGCCAGAACCTGGAAACAACCCAGATGTCCCTTGATGGAGGAATGGATACAGAAATTGTGGTACTTTTACACAATGGAATACTACTCAGCAATTAAAAACAAGGAAATCATGAAATTTGCAGGCAAATGGTGGGATCTAGAAAAGATCATCCTGAGTGAGGATCCCTGAAACAGAAAGAGACATATGGTATCTACTTACTTATAAGTGGATACTACACCTGTAAGAGGATAAACATACTAAAATCTGTACACCTAAAGAAGATAAAAAAGAAAGAAGACTCAGGGTAAAATGATCAATCCTCACTTAGAAAGACAAATGGGATGGACATTGGAAGTAGGAGAAAACAAGAAATACAACAGAGAGCCTCTGAAAGACTCTACCTAGCATTGTATCAAAGCAGATGCTGAGACTTATAACCAAACCTTGGGCAAAGTGTAGGGAATCATATGAAAGAAGGGGAGTTAATATGACCTGAAGAGGACAGGAGCTCCACAAGGACCAAATATATCTGGGCACAGGAGTCTTTTTCTGAGACTGTTTCTCCAACCAAGGACCATGCATGGTTAGAACCTAGAACCCCTGCTTGGATGTAGCCCATGGCAGCTCAGTATCCAAGTAGGTACCCTAGTAAGGGGAACAGGAACTCTTTTTGACATGAACTCAATGGCTGGCTCTTTGACTTCCCCCCGACACACACATATCAAGGGAAGAACAGCCTTGCTAGGCCACAGATGAGGACATTGCAGCCAATCCTGAAGAGACCTGATAAGCTAGGGTCAGATGGAAGGGGAGGAGGACCTCCCCTATCAGTGGACTTAGAGAGTGGAACAGAGCAGATAATGGAAGAAGGGTGGGATTGGAGGGAATAAAGGAGGGGACTACAGTTGGGATACAAAGTGAATAAACTGTAACTAATATAAAAAAATAAAAATTTAAATTAAAAATAGAATAGTCGATTTCCAACTAAGAGATCATTCACTGTTCCAATTTTCATGACTGCCTTTCAGGTGCCATACTATTAGACACTAAAAAAGATTTCAACCCCAGGATTGCATGCATGATAATGTTACTAGTAAGTGAAAGGCATGCATTTACTTTATAAAATTGATAAGTAATAATCACAAGAAAGGATGCTGTAATGTTTGAGAAATCAATTGTCAGATAAATTAATTTTGGGCATCGTGCTTGTGCAAGTCTAGAGTCTAGGTGTCTTTTCAAAACTGTTATGCAAGTACATGTATTTTCCTTGGAAAAAAATCTCCAAATTTTGGTCTGAAGGACTCCAGCATAAGTTAACTGTCAATGGTAAGATCTATTATTAAAAATTCCTGTTACAGGGAAAAAAACTGTGCTTGGAATTTTCTAGCTCAAATATTAAACTTTAGGGAATTCTAAACTTTGAAATGCCCACAAGTGTTAGGAATAGAACCTTATGGATGAAAATATTAACTTCTTTGTCATAAACCGATTGTGCGAGGTTGAGATAAAGCATATGGGTGTGCTGTGTGGGGTCAAAGGGCTATGTCAAGGAAGACGTGGCCTGGCCAAAGAAAGGCCACAGAAATGGCCCATGTCTGTGCATGAGAAAGCACTTAGTGTTACACATATCCAAAGAAAGAAATATTACTTCAGGGGAATGGTCCCACAAGCAGGAATTATGCGTATACTAAGCGAACAAAATGAGGAAGAAATAAAAAATGTCAAGATTGGTCCTGTGTTTTCCTGCTGACAAAACGAGTTAGTCTGTAGCTAAGGATCTTGCTTAGATTAGAGGTGGAGTTGTGCCCTGCCAGCTCACCTAAGGAATCTGCAATTCCTTTCTTGTTTAGTGTTTTTCTAAAAATATCTAAGTGTGCGTTCATTGAAGTAAAAGGCAAATGGTATTTTGTCTTTTGAAGGTCTATTACAAGAAATCAGAGTGTCCTCAGAAAGCAGACCTAGCAATTTTCTAATTCTGTTCATATTTCTTTTCTCATCCCTGTTTCAACCCCATCTCCAAACAGTGGCACACACCAGTCAGTTTTGGAAAATGAAAGAACAGCACAGTTGCTCTCTTCCTTAATGGCATTCCATGAGGGTTTTTTTTTTTTTTTTTTTTTTGATAAAGTTGGTTTTTGTATGTGCCTGAAGCAGTGTTGTGAGGAACTGGCTCATACCAGCCTACAACAGCCAAATGTAAGTTTGGTGAGCTGATTGTTGAAGACAGTTATGATTTCTACTAAATCACAAAGGCAAAAAAATTATAATATGAACACATACATGAGAAAAAAATTAATGCTTAAAGTGTCCTTATTTTGAAAATATTTCCCTCACTCTTGAAGTTGTGTATGTCTGCTTTGTAAGTGGTGGCAATTCTAACTAATCATATGCAATTACATGTTTCTCCTGAAAAAAAAAATCAAGTTAATTTTCATGTTTATTATTAAGATAATTAAAGCAAGGTGGTATACTATAAACTAAACGTTACTTACTTGATTTAAATGAATTTCATTTTTGTTGGAATTCCTTAGTTTTCACAGCCGGCTGGTATTGGCAGTCTAATTTATAAAGCAAACTATAACACTCTGTAGAAAACTCATTTCCACTTCCGCATATGAGCAAGGGAGCCTTGCTTAGCTCATGGGACTTTTCCTGAATGTTCTAATCATTCCTGAAAGAAATGAAACCTTTGATCCCGGGGTTCTTCTGTTCCCATCTGGAAACAAACAGCACTTGGACAGCCCTTTGGAAGAAACAGAAATCTACCTGCTAGTCTGGTGTTGGGAAGTACAATACAAAAGCCCAGGTTACAGCCAAATGTGGAATAACAGAACAGGATGTCTAGGAGATATGTTCATAATTCCACGGGAAAAAAAAAGACCAGCTATCTTTAGGTCTGCTGACAACTGCCTTTGCACAGCATCAGACATATATTCCATACATCAAAATACTTGGGCTTCTCAGTATAGACAATGTCTTTGAGTTTCATCATTGTTTTCTGTTCTCAAGTGAATCCAGGTATTATAAAACTTAAAGATTAATTTGGTAGCAACAGACTTTTTAAAATTTTGTTCCGCTGTCAAGCAAATTACATTCAAAGATAACTGTTAGTTTAGAAATTTAAAAGCTCATAATAGTTATAATTTTGAAAACTTTAAAACCCCTTTAACCTGATCGATGTATTTTTATATGTCTTGACTACCTCTTATTAGCTCTTTGCATTTCTGAATGCCCATCCATGATTGGATCTTTATAGAGCAATAATTTTGTAATTTTTTTTTTTATGGAGAAAAGATAAAGTGAACTGAATCATTTCTCTGACACAGTTGATCAAATTCCAGTTTTATGGAGGACCACTGGGGTGCAAAAAAGACTTAGTTTCATACCCAGGTGCATTCACTGTGGTAGACAAAGATTTGTGCTTAAAAACAAGGAGATTCAGTACTTTGCTCCTGTCCAGAAATGAGAAGCAAGCACAAACTACATTTAGAACTGTGTGGGATTTGGAGTGGTTAATTTTAATTGTCAACTTGACACAGTCTAGAATTACCTGGGAGACAGGCTTCTGTGGATGTCTCTGAGTGGCTTTGGTGACTACCTTAGCTAATGTAGAAACAGCAGTGCCCTGTGGAGAGCAGTATTCCCTATGCTTGGGGTCCAAGAATGTGTAAATGTAGAGATGGAGCTCAGCAAAAAGCATGCTCTTGATTGTGGCTGTGATGTAATTCAATGCTTCAAGGACCTGCCAACTTGCTTTCCCAGTAAGGCTGGAGAGTAACCTGAAATTGTAGGCCAAATAAGCCCTTTTTACCAAAAGGGCTTTTGGGGAGTCAGGTTGTTGTATGACACCAACAAGAAAAGAAAATAAGATGGGAATCGATGTTAGACACATTTCTGCTGGGAGGAAATATTTTGTCTCAGAACTGATAGAAACTAATTGAAAGCATCAGTGGTTGGGAGGTGTTTTTGCCAGCGGGGCCTCTGTGTAAGTGCATGGACCCTGTTCTTTGTTTCTTTCCCAGCTTCTTCAGCCAATCTCTGATGTTGGTGCAAGTCTCTACTACCATGCGACTGGTTGACCCTTCATTTCCACAATGGCACAGAGAAGACTAGTGTCCATGCACATTCTCCCTAAACAAGAATTTTCCATGGAAGTTGCTACAAGCCATTAAACATAAATTGAGTGAATCTCTGAACTTATTACCTTGTGACTGGATTCGGGGGCCAAACCCTAAGAGAAGCTTGAGGAATTTATCAATCTTAACCAACATGGAAAGACCTATCTTTTTTCGAATTAAAAAAAAAAATTCTGTATGACCTAATGGATACACTAATAAATACACAAGATTCCTTGTATTTAGTATTTTAGTGGACGTCAAAGCAGTAAGGTAAGGTGCTCATTAAGGCTCACTAAGCTTTTAAGCATATGTGTCTGTAAGAAGTGTAGGATGTATTGCTGGGTGGTCCATGGGAAAAAAGTTTCCGAGAGCATTTTTGGAACAAGAGGTAGCTACATGCTAACAAAGCACTGACAATCATTGATTTTAGATTCTAAATGTGGATATGGGTGCTCTAAACCAGGACACACAGCCTGTTTCGCCCTCAGTTTTCATCTCAACAAGAAATTGGCTTTTCCAACACTCTTCCTCGCTTTTTCGTTTACCAGCAACCCCTGTGGTAAAACTTCCAACTATACACAATATTTCCATGGTCATGTTCTTATCCATTGCTTGGCAAGGAGGGTCCTAAAGGACACTTTAATCTCAAGACCACATTTCCAATTAATTTTGAGGTTGGTGTGGGGGTTAGCTTTCTGTCTAAAGCCTCTTAGCTGCTTTAGGACAAAAAGAAACCCCCAGACTATGGTCTACAAAGACCTGCTAGATTTAATTCCTGCTCCTCTTTCTATATTCATTCTCCACAGTTCTGCCTGATGTGCCCTCAGCATTCTTTCTGTGCCTGGAGTTTGTCGTGTTCTCTCCCGCCTTGATGCCTTTGATGGACTCCTTCCTCCAGGGACCAGTTCCTGCTCTTCCCTTGGCTAACTTTCTTTCTTTCTTTCTTTCTTTCTTTCTTTCTTTCTTTCTTTCTTCCTTTCTTTCTTTCTTTCTTTCTTTCTTTCCTTCTTTCTTTCTTTCTTTCTTTTCTCTCTCTCTCTTTTTTTCTTTTTTTCTGAAACATCAGAATCTTAGGAAGAAATATATAAGAAAAAGAAAGGAAACAAAAGATTTGTACTAAAATGGTTTCCCTCTTGCCTCTTAGTATCAAATCACCTAATTTTGTTTGTTTGCTTTTATAATACTTGGTACTATGGAAGATTATTCTACTTTTTATAAGATTGCTTCTTTAAAAAGAATATTTAATCCACACCAAAAAAAAAAAAAAAAAAAAAAAAAGGAAATCCAGGTCTGAAATCATGGCAGTTGGAATACCTAGTGTCTAAAATATTTCCTTACAAATGTTGGAAACTCACATCTACTGGTGAGTGTTTTGCAAAGTGGCCAAAAGGCTGGATCAGATACATGGAATATCCGAAAATCAGGGAAGGACAAAAATCAAGGGAAGAATGCTATGAATAGAATTATTAGAATACCTCTTAATATATGAATCAATTTCAGATGCCCTTCTAAGAACCAGAGAGTTATCAAACACAAAAAAAGAAAAAGCAGAAGGAAAAGTGAAAGTGGTCTGCCTTATATGTAACACCAGTATGGAACTAAGTGCTTCCCCTCAGTCATGAAGATGCCTGGCTTTGTCATCTTCAGATAGGGTTTAGTGTTGTTGGATTTATGACACAAGTTAGGAGACAGAACCCACTGTTACTAAGCTTCAAGTACAGGGAGAGAGCGCTCTCTCAGAAACCAGAGTGACAGTCATTCTGAAAACCAGTGTGGAATTCAATGTTAGTTACTCAGCAAAGTTACAATTTAAAACTGAGTTTTCAATCCTAGATTGTAGAAGCCAGATATTTTAATAGAAGAATTTTGTTTGGCTACAGCAATTAGCAATTTGACTAGACAACAACATGCTCTTTAGACTAGTAGGGCACTGGTTAATGGTAAATTACATGAACATTCATTGATTTTCCAGTATTCATTCAGATATTTTGACTACCCGAAAGTGTTTTTTTTTTTCCCCTCCAATTTGCTTTTTTCTCCCCTGTCATGGTAGGCTGTTTGTGCTGAAACATCCTCTCTACTAAAACTAGGTAATATTTCTTATTCCCTACTTATTTCTCAGAATCTGCCAGCCAGTTGCCATAGAAATGCAGTAGAATCTTTTCCTAAATGTGTGAGACAAAGTTTTGAATGTGTGCATTGATTATTTCTATTTTTTCAACAGTGGTGGATTTCATTATAACAAGAGGATCAGAGAAATATTTTCAGCTCATCTAAAAATGTCAGAATTTCATATTTCTTCTAAATTCTTTCTTCTTTGAGTTCAGTAGTAGCTCTATCAAAACATGCACAGCACCATCTTTTGATAGAAATCCCCGCCTCCATCATCTCCATCACTGAAACACATGGCTATGGCTTTTTGCATGCTTTTTAAACACCATGGCAATCTTTAGCTCTCTCAAACATAGTCTAGCATTTCCCCATCATCCAGTCACTTGCATTTCATTGTTGTTTTTAGACGGGACCAGCTGCCTTCTGATCACTAAAATGTCAGAGGAGAAGGAGGCATTTTCCACAAAAGAGAAAAAGTTAGATGCTCAAGCAGTCAAAACTCCCACAGAAATCTTTTTGTTGTTGCTGTGTTTTGTTTTTTATCTGCAGAAGTAATTCTCCACTGAATGCCCACAGGTGACTGCTGTCACTGTCAGCGGCAGTTAGAGACGCTGTGACGGGCATGTCTGCCAAGTAGTCACACCCCATCCCCATCCTGGTCTCCTCCAGCCTATATTTACAAAGACAACAACGACTCTTGTTTTTAAAGGAAAGAAATAAAAATGAAAGACAACATGCAAACTAACAGAAGAGTTTTCTCCACCTGCCGCCATGGATGAATCAAGAACCCCTCTGTACTGTATTTGTCTCATTTCCAAAGTGAACATGAAGTGACATGAGATTTTAATGCACTGTGCAATATTAAGCCACCTCAATGCTCATCATCATAATTGTGTCCAATAGGAAGGCATTCATAAGTGAATGACAGTCCCCAGTCATACCAGCAATTAGGTAAGCATTTTCCTCCCAAAGGAAGCCAGAAAAACATTGAAAGAAGAATGGACAATTTTACCTCAGGCACATCATGTTCGTGAGACAGTAGTGATTGTTAAGAGAGGTACAATAAAGGAATAATTTCTTTTTAAATTAATTTTTAAAATATTATACTATATTAAATCATGCTTATTTAAAACAATTTAAAGTCCCTCTTCTGATTGTTTGAACAGTTGTACTTAATCATTGTATTCTCTGTATGTGTGTATGTGTATGGTGCACAAATGAATGTATTCAGTAAGTACATGTGTGTGTGGAGGGACCAGAGAACAAATTCAGCTGTTGTTCCTCAAGCATGGTCCACCTTGCTTGTTGAGATAGGCTCGCATTGGCCTAGAACTTGACCAGTAGATAAGGATGGACAGCCAGTGAGCTCCAGAGATCTGCCTGTTTCTGCCTTGCAAGACTATGATCACAAGCATGAATCATCGTACACAACTCCTTTATATGAGATCTGGGCATTGAGCTGGGGTCTTCAAGCTTCCAGAGTGAGCATTTAACCTTTCTAACCTCTCATTAGATACTGCTGACTAACAACCCGTGTGGATCTCAAGAGGTTATGAGAGGACACATTCCTATTCTGACATCTGAAGGGGGTAACAAAAAAGGAAAAAAAAAAAGTAATATCCTAAGAAGATAAGCTTAATCACTCTTGGCCTAGTGACGTCACATTGAATGACGGCACTACAAATACAAAGAAATGTTACTTTTCATTAAAAATGTTTGTTGTGTCTTATTATATATCACATGTGACTATAAAATCAGGGAAACAGTCACTATAATTTATTTTAGTGGCATATATACTCCAAAATAATCAGTAAAATTACATATAAAATACAGTTATTGCAGGAGATATTAATAGTGACCAATATATGTGTGAGTAGACTGGTCTTCAAAGACCCTTTTTGGGAACCAATCCATATCTTCCCCAAACTATAATTGTTCTGAGCAGTTCTGGAACTCTTAAAATTCTTTTCTTGGTAGCTTATGAATTGCATTTTGGCAAGGAGAGAATGTCATATCATAATTTTTACTGTCTATTTTACTTTCCAGATTTTTCTTTCAGTGTAACTGAAGAGATAGCTTTCAATCTAGCATCATCGTTTGGCTTTTAAAGGCACTGCAATCATACGGCATACATTCGCATGGACATATACACATACATGTAAGCTAAAAACTAAAACAATGTTTCTTTAAAAAGACTATTGTGTGGAACCCAAAACTCAGACAAGCTTTGGGGCCATGGAGATAACCCAGTAAGATGGCTTGTCATCAGGACTGATGACTTGAGTTCTGTTCCTCGGAACAGCATTATCAAATGAAAGAACTGATTCCTGCAACTTGTCCTCTGTCCTTCTCAAGTGTAAACTTGAGGTATAAAAGTATAAAAGTTTCCCCTTTTCCAGCACATGCACACCACATACACACAGTAAATAAATAAACAAAAACTTAAAAAGAATATTTTGTTACCATTCATAATACTCACATTGTGTGAAGCTATAAGAATTCAGTCTTCCAAAGACTTTGTCAGTGTGCAAAACCTCCTGAAGGGGCCGCTTAGATAAACTTCAAGTATCCTTATAGTATAAACTTATTTCTAACTTCCCTCAGTAGTCAGGATGTGAATGGATAGTTTCTCCATAGATGCTTGAAGATGTACAGAATGACTGTGCTCAAAAGCACCAATATTTCCAAGTAAATTTAAGAGGAGGCCTATACATTAGTACTAAATCATTTAACTACAGTGCATGAGGCCCTGGGCTTAACCTTGAATACTAAAAGAATTAACTTCTGTATATCCAGCCTCCACACAGTTCAGATGTCACTTTTTGGGTCCAAACTCCCCTTCTAACTGCTGGTAACAACAGCTTAACTAGCACTGTAACTGCCCTTGACACAATACAGCTTCACCTCTCTGTGGTCAGCAGCAGCTGCAGAAGTGGTTCCACAGTAAACATGCTGGGCCTCTATTAGATCATTTATTTTTCTGTGCTAACAATCTCTTGTCCATGTAAGTCATATGAGCATTTTCCAGAATCCCGCCCCTCAGAGACTTCTAAAAATCTAGCACTTTTCTCTATAAATTCACAAAGCTGAGTCATATTGTTACTGGTGTCTTGAAAAATCTTTTAAATTGCGGATTTGTAAACATTGTCAGTAAACTGAGGTCAGTCCAATCTACTTCTCCAAAGGAGAGAGAATTTAGAGGGGAAGACTGAACTTACTGCTAGGATCACAGTGCCTTGAGACAGCAAGCTGGCTGTCTAGTCATAGCACGATGGGGTCAATGATCTGTTGCCTTCCTTTCGACATTTTCTAATCTGGAAAGTGACATTAAAGGGTAAGATCTACACAGAAAGCAACAATCGTGGCTCAGGGAAAAAAATCTTTTTAAGTTCAGAGAAAGAAAGAAAAGAAAGCAAAATAAGCAATATTTGAAGAAATAACTGGCTAAGAGTACTCAGTGTTTCTAATTAAAGAATTAAGGCTGAAGATTTCAATCATCCCTATGCAACAAATAAATATAAATGAAAAAAGATATGAAATAGTCAAACTGTTAAATAAAATAAAATAAAATATTAACCCTACTTTAGAGTGGTGATAGTAAAAAAAAAAAAAAATAACAAAACTGAGAGCTAACTTTTCAATGAAGAGTATAAAAGACAGAACACAATGTAGAAACAGTTTTTAAATGCAAAAATGAACACAAAAGCCAAACACTTGTCACCCTTATTATTCAGAGTCTAAAGTACATTAAAAATTAGGAGGAAAATACAATTATTTCAGACCTAACATGAAACTGCCGGAAGGAATGGCAAGATAGGGAAATGTGTTGATGAATCTGTGTTTACAGACTGTGGTGGTTTCAGTAAAAATGGCTCCATTGGCTCATCTATTCAAATGCTCAGTTCCCAGTTGGTGGAGTGTTAGCAAAAAGTATGTGCTTATGGATCAGGGTGTAGATCTCAGCTACTTCAGTACTATGCCTACCTGCTTGCCTGCCTGCCACCATTCTACCTGCCATTGGACTAACTTTGAAACTGTAGGTTACAGCCTCCAATAAAATGCTTCCTTTTGTAAGAGCTACCTGAGTCATGGAGTATCTTCCAAGTAACAGAACACCGAGTCAGACAGAGGTATCTACCAGAGAGTGGCATAGTGCTGTGAGAGGCCTTTTTTGCATGAAAGACTTTGGACTAAAAAAGCTGTTGAATGCTCTAAGTAGGGCTTAATTGGCCATATCTTAGAAACATGCACAGTGGTGCAGAGGGCAATGTGAACTGTGACAGACCAGCTCAAGAAGTTTCAGAGGGGAAGAATATTAGCAGCTGACCTAGAAATCATTCTTGTGATATTTTGACAAAGAATGTGGCTTACTTCTCGCCCTTGTACTTACAGTAAAAATTGGCCTGAGGCTAAATTGAAAAGCTTTGTGTTAATGGCATTGGCAAAGGAGATTTCAAACAGCCCACAGTTGACTGTGTCATCCGGTTATTAGTGATCATTTTTATGCAGATCTATGATGAAAAGAAGTAGGTGGGGCAAAGAGAAATACAAAACATACAGTTTGAGGAGAAAAAAAGCACCAAGAACTAAATGTTGGAGCCAAGTCTATGCTTAAGGAGATAAAAAATGTCTAAAAAAAAAGTCTGATGCTAAAATGGATTGTAAGTTTGACTTCAGAACAAGATTCCACCCAGCTAAGCTTCCAATTTGTGAAAAGGAAATAAAGGAAAGCCTAAGCAGGCAACTAAACTATCAATAACAGAAAGATCATGCAAATGGAAAGGCAAGGAGAGCCCATGTTCTAGCACTAGCAAGAGGAAAAACTTGGCAGCTTCTTCCAACTGGTTCTGGATTTAAGAGTTAAGAAGGGAAGGGGATTTTTAAATCTTTCTCTGCAGTTAAGTCAAGACAATGAGGCCAGGTAATTAGCAGGACAGCTCCTTCATGAAGACTTAGAAAGGCCACTGCATGAAGCTGTGAAGATGAAGCCTGAATTTTTTTTTGAAGACTCTAAATGAGACACCAAAGAATTAAAGATTGGATTTTTTTTTTTGGGGGGGGGGGTATTGGTTTAACGTTTAAAGCACAAGCCTGAACAAAGGCCAGCCAGGTGGAGACCTGTCCAGCTACCTGGGAGGGAGGGGAGGAACCAGTTTAACTGCATTCTTTTCCTGACCACTAGAGATAGAGTCGCTAGGAAACCGACCCAGATAGCCAGGCCAGAACTGTTTATGGTCTTGGCGCCTAAAGTCAACCAATCATTTCAAAAGCCAATTTCCCTTAACCAATCATGTAACACCAAAGCATGTAACCTGCCACTTATGGTTTTTCCTTTTAAAAACCTTGTTCCCCTAGACCACCCTGCTGCATTCCTCTCCTGCTTCAGTAGAAAGCTTGCAACCGGGGCTGGAGCTTGTATTAGATAAACCCTCATGTGTTTTGCAGCAAAGTTGATTACTGGTGGTCTTTGGGGGGGGGTCTCACCAACTGGGCATAACATAAGATGTTGGTGAAGCCTAAAACATAAGATACCTGCCAAGGAAAGCTTCCAAAAGCCCAAGAGATAAAATTGTGTTGGGGTCAACAAAGTTGGAGGAGTTAAAGATCTACAAAGCACTTTGACATCAGACTGGAAAATCCAATATTTGGAGTTTGCTCAGCTGATTTTCAGTCTTGCTTTGGTCCAGTATTTGTGCATTATGCTCCTTCTCCTCCCTTTTGAAGTGGTAATATATATTCTGTGTCATTGTATATTAAAAGTATGTGATTTTTTTTTTTTTTTTTTTTTTTTTTTTGCTTTTAATTTTAAAGGAGGTTATAGTTAAAAGTCTCAGAAGAGACTTTGAACTTTGGACTTTAAACAGTGTTGAGAATGTGATAGACTATGAGGACTTTTGAAATTGGACTGAATGCAACTTTGTATTATGAAATGACTTCCTATGGGTGGCAGGGAGTAGAATGTGGCATTTTGGGTAAGAATGGCCCCATAGGCTCATATATTTGAATGCTTAGTTCCCAGTTGGACTATTGAGATGGCTTAGGAGGTGTGGCTTTGTTGTAGGAGGTGTGTCACTGAGAAGGGACTTTGAGATTTCAAAAGCCCATGTCAAGCCCAGTGCTCTTTTTCTATCTGCCCGCAAGTCAGGTTGTAGCTCTTAGATACTTCTCCTGCACCGCATCTGCCTGCCTGCCACCAAGTTCCCCACCATAATAATAATGAACTAACACTCTGACACTGTAAGCAAGCCCCCAGTTAAATGCTTTTTTTTAATAGGAGTTGCGTTGGTCATGGTGTCTCTTCACAGCAAAAAAAAAAAAAAAAAAAAAAACAATGACTAAGACATTGACATTTTTAAAATAATAAGAAAATGTAATTGATTTTAAAATAAATTTAATATAAACTAGATAAAAATAATTCAAAAGAGGAGGTGTAGGGCTGATTTTTCTAAAGCTCTGTATTTTTTTAGGAAGTGGTATATGCCATAACAAAAAAAGAGCTAAGCAAAGAAGACATCAGAAGAAAGGAAAACAACCAAAAGGGTAATATGCTTAAATCTGAGCATGACAGTCAGTACATGCAACGATGGAATAATATTTGAACTAAGGAATAACTATTGTCAACAAGATCAAAACAAAGTATAACCATGAGCCTCTATAATGAAATATTTGAAATGACCAAATACAGGTTGAAAACACAATGCAAAATAAAACAAAAACTATAAAGCAAGCAAACAAAACACAAAAAGGCAAAAATACACAGTGAAAGGAAAATATCCTCAGCATGTAACTAACCAAAAGTTTTATGGTATTTCTATATTACTATCAGCTAAATATATTTGAAACAAAAGCATTATTAGAAGTGAAGAGGTACAGCTCATAATAACAACGAGATAAGTCCAATAGAATTGTGCACATTTTTTTGTATTGTAATAAACAGTCCAAAGGGAGAGAGAGAGATACATAAATTTTCCCATAGTGGAACATTTTCACTTAAACCATTTTCTGAAAGGAATTGAATAAACACATATCCTGATTAGAGAGATGCAGAATAAACAGAAACATTAGCAAGCCCACTCTAAATACAGATGACTGCAGCTACACAAGTACCCAATAAAAATTCTACTCAGTCATAAATGAAGACAGAAACAAAACAGAGCATATGCTATATCATCAAGCAAGACTCAGAACTATGAAGGGTCGATATCACACAACGTGTGTTCCTGGACTGCAGTAAAAACAAATTAGAAATCAGCAATGAAGAAAGGGAAAGAGCTGTCCTTGACACTTTTGACTGACCTAACCCTTTCAGCTAAGCATTATCTGTAATCCTCTGGCTGTGCATTACCAACCACACAGGGCAGCATTAGAAAAGGTCACTCTGAGACCATTGCAACTATTCAAAGCTAGCTTACTGCATTATTTTGTTTAGACACATATTCAAATGCAAACACTATCAGCAGGCATGCAACAACAGAGCAACAACTGTCCTTGATTCTGGCTAATATAAATGCCTCTTACCTGCTAAGGCTGTAGGTTTTCCCTGTTTGACCTGTCTAAAGATGAGAGCCATTAGGTGAAATTATCATAAAGTTGCCCCACTTTCCGGTACCACCTCATCTAGGGCAAAACCCTATTTTCTTTAACCATTTCTAAACTTACCCAGATGAAATCGTATAATTGGTCTTTCCTAACACCATTGTGTGACAATGGTCTATAGGTCCCCATGGAGTGAGATTTCCCTTTTCTATAGTTAATGATAAATTCAATTTGCTCAACCAGAGAGCTATCTATACCTGATGATGCTCAGCTGGATCCTTGGCTTTAACTTGATAGTTAAAACTCCAAACTTTGAAATTAAGCCATGTATCATTTATATAATTGTGTGTGTGTATGTGTGTATATGTGTGTGTGTGTGTGCAGGTATATATATGCATGCATGTATATTCTTGGATATATGAATATATAGGGTGTTATTAATATTCTAATCAAAATCAAATATGACAAGGATAATGACATATCAAAATAAATTGACTTATGACTCTAAAGAAAACGCTTGAAGTAAAATGAAGGTTATCACATGATGTGTTCCTCAGCTGCCTACATGTAGGCCAGGAGCGAGGAAGAGAGTTTGAAGATATGTCATTACAACATCTTAAATTAAACTTCAAAGAAAAGAAAGAAGTGATGAAGAAAAGAAGAGAATAGCTGGGGACTGTGGACAATTATAAAAAGCTGGGAGGTAAGCAAAACAAGAAACACTGGGTGTAAAAGAAGAGGGAAAACATTTAAATTATTAATGTCTAAAATCTTCTCAAATTAATATCAGACCCCAATATTCAAATCAAAGAAGTGCAGAGATCAATAAGGATGAACAGCGAAGTTCCTATACTGAGGCATAGTGAAGAATAAGAGTTGGTATGAGTCAGCTGTCTTATCTAGATAGTATTATAGTAGGCAAGGGCGGTTCATGCTTGCCATCCTTTTTCTTGCATGAAGCCCAGGATGGGGATGGCAAACCCAGAAGCTTACAGCTTGAAACTCAGAGTGAGTGGTCTTCAGCTACGTGTTTTAAGGGGAATATGAACTCATTGCTCTGATAGTCAAGTTGTTGAAGACTGCCCTGGTCTTTAATAACTACCGTAGCTATTGTAATCTTTGGCTCTCAGGAACAATGAAGAGAAGCAGCAGGCAGCCCTGCTACTACTGTTCCAGCTTGTGAATGGGCCTGGTGTACTGGGACCCCAGACCCTGCAACAACCTGTATTACTCTAACCCTGGGGCAGGAGTCTGAAACCTTTGGTTGACCCTTTTAGCTCAGCAGAACTCTGGAACTCTTGAAGTAAAGGGCTCACAAATGGTTTTGGTTTGGTATGGGGTGGGTTTTTTCTCAGG
The DNA here is from genome assembly GCF_907164565.1 of Psammomys obesus. Lineage (NCBI taxonomy): Eukaryota > Metazoa > Chordata > Mammalia > Rodentia > Muridae > Psammomys > Psammomys obesus. The sequence goes on along the minus strand of NW_026596073.1, from coordinate 15,912,895 downwards.
CTCTTCACAGGTTATTTACTGGGGCTTTTGTTGTTGTTTTGTTATTTGGGTTGTTTGTTTGTTTGACCTTTCTTGAGCTTCTGCTCTCTACCTTCTTTTTCTGCCCTTTTATTTCACCTGTATCTCTGTTCCCTCCTGCTTCTCTCCTGCTTTCCTGAACCCTGCAGCTTCCTTTAGCACTCCTTGTTACTGCCACTGTCTGACAGCTGTCACTTCTGCTGGCATTGCTGCTGTCACCACTCTGCGTCACTTTTGACTTCTTCTCTTCACGTAACCATCTCTGCCCACTTTACTAATGCTAAAGATACGCATTAGTAAAAGAAGAAAACACCACTCACGAGAAGCCTTTTTATTGAATAAATATTATAGCACTGTGGGACAGAACCAGAAGGTGTCTAGAACAATAAGCTGAACAGCCTGCTCATGCAGGAGTATGGCAAAGGTGTGTCCCTATTCAGGCAAATAAATAAATAAATAAATAAATAAATAAATAAATAAATAAATAAATAAATAAATAAATAGATAAATCCTGTTACACCAATCACAGGCTTTCTGCTTGAGTGGACAGGTAAGGTGCTGCCCTCTGGCACAACTCAAGTTGTATAAAACAGTCATAAGGAGGATGGTGCCTGCTGGCGTACAGTTGTACAGCAGCTGTTGCTCTATTTATAGCACTTTTCAGAAGGCATCCTGGATCAGTCGGAGCAAGGGCACTAACAGGGTATGGACAGCTGTTTGATTCACAATCTTTTGCTCAAGGTAGCTTAAGCACCAGGAAGAGCTATTAACTAAGGAGTCAAGTCAGCACATGTCCTAATATCTTAGCTTCTTAGCAGAGAAGTAAATGTTCAATGGGTGCCTGCAGTAAGGCCTCCTCTTCCCATTATCAGTGTTTTTAGCAATAGTCAATAATCTGAAACAATGTTGTTCCCTGCACAGGGCTCCAGAGAGAAGTAAAGTTCCTTCAAAGCTTTACTAGTATGATAAAATATTAATAGATTCAGAAACATTTGGGAAAAACTCAAAAACGCATTAATGATTTTTTAAAATTCTCACCAAGTTAATAAAAGAGGAGTTCAACTACTTGAGAAAAATACACCGGTGTATCGTATTTGAAGAAAAAAAAATGCAGTTACATTTTAATGAGAAAATTGATATTTTTCTAGCTATGATTGGAAACAAAATGAAGATTTTTTTCTTTAACTAATTTTATTCAACACTCTATTGATAGTCCCAGTTCTTGCAATAAGACAAGAAAAAAAAGTTCAGTTTATATATTCCAAAGGAAGGAATTTATAAACTGTCATCGCACATGTCAGGACTACACATTGACCAAAGAGTTGAGAATAAAATCTGCAACCGAATGGCACAAGAGGATTGTATGCCAAACAGCAATATACCAAAGCCAACTGTTTTGATATGCTAGTAACTGACAATTAAAAAACTGAAAACAGTGCTACTTAAATGCTCACTAAAACTGTGATATCTAGGCATAAAGTAAATAAAATGTGTATTTAATTTATATTTTATTTTGATTTATATGTCTATATTGTGTTTATATATCTATATTGTGCTTATGGGTATCAGTATATAAATGTGGTTAGTTTTAGAAGCCGGAAGAGGATAATTGATCCCCTGGAGCTAGAGTTGTAACTGTAGCCCTCCTGACATGGGAGCTAGCAACTAAACCTGGGATCTCCACAGTACTCCACTTCAGCAGTGTGAACTTTTAATCACTAAGCTATCCAACCCCCAGAATATGTATGGAAGTTATAGAGGAAAAAATGTAAAATCCTCATGAAAGAGATAGAAATTTTCACATAAATGATCATATCCCATTGTATCTATATAAGTGATGACATTCCATGTTCACAGATTAAACATAAACTCTCTAATTTGTCAGCTTGCTGTATTTTATTAATATATCAATTCTTCTAAACTTCAGTCATAGATTCAATATAATCTGACATGATAAGACAAGTCAAACGTTATGTAAAAATCATAAAAGATCTGATATATAACACATGCTACAAATAGCAAAATACAAATATCAATTTAATGTCATATTGTAGTCATCAACTGTGATACTAATAAAATAAGTAAAATAGATTAATAGAAAAAAATAGAGAACTTGAAAAATAGCTTCAGACAAATAGGTGTGCTGAGCATGGGTAGAAAAATAAAACAACTTAGTGAAGAAAGGTTGATCTTGATTTTAAAAAGTGCTAGAGGAACTCCACAAGGAGAGCAACAGAACCAAAAATTCTGAGCACAGGGGTCTTTCCTGAGACCGATACTCCAACCAAGGACCACAAATGGAGATAACCTAAGCCCACTGCACAGATGTAGCCCATGGAAGTTCAGTATCCAAGTGGGTTCCATAGTAATAGGAACAGGGACTGTCTCTGACATGAACTGATTGGCCTGCTCTTTAATTACCTCCCTCTGAAGGAGGAGCAGCATTACCAGGCCACAGAAGAAGACAATGCAGCCACTCCTGATGAAACCTAATTGACTAGAATCAGTGGACTTGGGGAGGGGCACACGTGCAGAGGAGGGAGGAAAGGAAGGAACTGGGACTGGAGGAGGGAGGGAACCACGGGGGGGTATACAAAGTGAATAAAGTATAATTAATAAATAATTTTTAAAAAGTGCTAGAACAACTAGACATTTAAATGTTAGAAAAAAGTTCTCAAAGATCCTACTTCTCGCAGAAAATAAAGATATTTTGAAAATAAGAGTAAAATGAAAACCTTGAAGCCTTCTGAATGTAGCAGAAGAATAATAGTAGGTTCTGGGGCTCACTGAGGAGTTGTTAGATATTTAAACAAATGTATGATACTTGAGAGAAATTATGAGAATCTAGACTGCTTACAAAAACTTCTCTCTGAAAGACACCGTTATGATAGTGAAAAGATACATAAAATACGTACATATTGAGAAAAGTATTTCAGAACCTATGTTTGACAAAGATCTGTAACTAAAACTTGGTAAAAAAAAAAAAACTCTTAAAATTCAACAGAAAGGAAATGCACAAGAGATGAAAGGAGCCTCATGTCTGAATAAACATCTCATTTAGTGATATGCAGATGTCAGATAATTCCATGAGATGATACTCCACCTCATATTGTCACAAAGGACTGAACCATTGCAACAGCAAGAGGCCACTACTCACCTTGCACCTGTAAAAATGACAAGACCCCATCACTGACCATGTCAAATAATGAACACGCAGAGGTCCATTGGATTTCATTCATTGTTGGTAGGAATGCAAAATGACACAACTCCTTTGGATGACAATTTCATTGTTTTTACAAAGAAAAATAAAGGCTTGTCATGTTAGAAATATTGCTCCTTCGGTAGCCACTCAAGGACGGTGAAAACTTGCAGTAACTCCTAATTTGCCCACAAATGTTGGTATTAGATTGTGTGTGATTTCAAAAGTTAGAGACAGTGAAGACAGACATTAATGGATGACTGCATCAGGAAATGGTGGCACATCTTACAACGGGCAGTAACAGTGTAAACTATGAAGCTGCAAAAAGACTGAGCAACCTCAATTACACTGTTCACAGAAAGAAGCCAAAAAAAAAAAAAAGCTTCATTTTGGTTGACTATATAAATAACACCTTATTATTTTTTTTAATGGTTACAACTATATAACTGTAGAAGCTACTTTTCTAACTGCTGTGGTGACAAATTGAACATAAGCGACTTAAGGGAGGAAGGTTTATTTTGACTCATTGTTGGAAGGTATAGTCATCTTGGTGGAGAAGGTATGGGAGCAGGAACGTGAAGCAACCAACCAGTCAGATGGCATCCACAGTCAAGTACAGACACATGAATGCTGGTGCTCAGCTTACTTTCACCTTCTTAATCAGTTCATGCCCCACATCACTAAATGGTGCTTCCCATACTCAGAGTCATCTTCCTCCCCAGTGAAAGCTTTCTGGGAAACATCTTCATGGGCACACTGAAATCCCTGTAGAATTCCTATAATCTTCTTCCTCAGTTAAATCTTTCTGGGATACATCTCATGACAATTCTAAACTCAGCCATGTTGACAGTGAGGATTAATTATCAGAGCGGCATTTTGGAAAACGGAAAACTATAGAGACAATAAAGACATCAATGCTGTCTAGGAGTCCAGAGAGGAGATGTGTGGACTGGGAACAGACATAGGCGAATGAAACTATTCTGTATGCCAATGACAGATACAAGTAAGACAGTCTGTACGCTAGGCAAACCTATGAAATTTCACGTGACAAAGCCTGATTCTAAATGTAAAATATGAATTTTAATTTGTAACCATGTGCCAAGGTTGGTTAACAGTGACACGCGTGCCAACGACTGCCAGACGGCCATTCATCTGAAAGACTAACTAGCAGTGTTTTCAAAGCAGATACAAAGACTCATAACCAAACCTTCAGCAGAGTACAGGGAATCATAGGAAAGAAGGGGAGTTAGTATGATGGGAAAAGGATAGGAGCTCCACAAGGACCAAATATATCTGGGCACAGGCTCTTCTCAGAGACTGTCATTCAACCAAGGACCATGTATGGATATAACCTAGAACCTCTGCTCAGATGTAGCCCGTGGCAGCTCAGTAACCAATTGGTTTCCCATAGTGAGGGGAACAAGGACTATTTCTAACAGGAACTCAATGACTGGCTCTTTGGCCTCCCCACCCCCCAAGGGAGGAGCAGTCCTGTTAGGCCACAGAGGAGAGCTTTGCAGCCAGTCCTGAAGATACCTGATAAAATAGGATTGGATGAATGGGGAGGAGGTCCCCCCCATCAGTGGACTTGGAAAGGGGCACGGTGGAGATGAGGGAGGGAGGGTGGGATTGGAAGGGAATGAGGGAGCGGGACACGGCTGGGATACAGAGTTAATAAAATGTAACTGATAAGAAAAAAATTAAATTAAATTTAAAAAAACGGACGGAGGTGTGCTCTTCACTGTCGGGCGGTTCATGGAAAGTCTCCTTTCTACATCTTTAATTTTAGACAGACAATAAAGTCTATTAAAATAAAATAGAGACATATAGTGTTAAAAATGGAGAGAATCATCCCAGAAATCACAGAAAAATTAAGGTTTTTAATTTGGCAAAAAACATAAAAGGTGGAAATTATCCCTGGGAAAAATGCAATGTAATTTTTAATGAGGGGGGAATCATAATATTTGCTATTAAAATAGATAGTGTTACATAAGTAGAATTTTGATTAAGCATGCTATACTTTTTAGAGAATGTTTAATCTTCAGCTCCTAGTTAGGATTGACAGAAATGCTGGCTGCAGTGTTTCTATGTGTTGCTTAATTTTTTCCTCAAAGCTAAAGTACAAATGTAATGACAACAATCCTAAAGCTCTTTTCTCAAAATAAATGTTCTTTCTATTTACTTAGTCTTGGATAATAGTTTGACTCAATGTGGTGCCGAAGAACATAATGTGGTTAGCAGACTGTTCTGCCTACTCTGAGAATCAGACAGTGTGCTTTCCCCTGGAATTAGGTTTTGTATTAGACAGCAGAAAATGTGGCTGCTGAGTCACTTCCAACTCTGCGGCAATGCTAGCATAGTTTGTCTGTTAAACTTACAGATGGCCACGTAGACATGCCGTTCACAGCTGCCTCATGGACTACTTAACATGACTCAAACACTTCTATTACATGAGAAAGAGGCTAGGTAGCAAGATTCCTGATAGCTTTATTTGTTTTTTTGTTTTTTTGTTTTTATGATAGCTTTAAAATAGATCCACATACCTGGAAATTTTAGAGGCATGTGAAAAGTCTTGTTTCAACTTTTCTACAAAAATCAGTAACAAAGGACACTTCCTCAAATTCTTTTGAAACTCTACAGTCACATGCCTACAGTACCTGGGAAAACTTGTTCAACTATATATGTTTCAGTTATTATGGTTAAAATGTTATAAGGCAGTCATGAACATTCATTCTTATAGTTATTCTAAGGGTATTCAATAATGCAACATGGTTCACAGTCTAGCTGTACCTAGGCCAGAGGACATCCAACTTTCAGTTAACAGTTATTATTGTAATTATCAACGGATAACAACAAAAATAGATGTTGTTTAATATACTTAAGTTATACTATGGCATATTATACACACACACCATCTCTTAAATCACAGATAAAAAAAATTTCAGGTTATATTCAAGACCTTGGAACAGACACCTGAGAAACCAGAGGGTCCTAGAATATCTTAATCAACCACCAAACAAATTTTGAAAATTCGTTCTAGTCTAAGACTTGAGATTGAGGGCTCTCATTTGAAAATCCGTACATGAAAATATTGATCCTATATTCTTTATGAATCTGAGCTAGATCCGAATAGGACCCGAAACCTTTTCTTTGCAAAAAGTCTTTCTCTCCTGAGGGAGACTAAGTTGATAATTAAAAATGTTTATTACTTTGACAGAAACTGCTTGAGTTTTGAATATAGTTTTCAAGGATAAATAGTTTGGGATTGAACTTCAAATGTTAAGGGTGTTTTGTTTGTTTGCTTATTCATTTCTGTTTTATTTTTCTTAAAAGTTACGTTCATCTACTAACATAATCTTTCCCTGTTAGCTAAGACTACAAACTAAAACAGCAAGAATCTGAGTTGGACTTTTTTTTCAGAGTTTTTTTTTTTTTAATTTTTATTTTATTTCTGTGTGTGTGTATGTGTGCGTGCATGCACAGGTACCTGTGGAGGCCAGAAGAGCACCATCATTTCCCTAGAACTGGAGTAAGAGGCAGTTGTGAGTTCCCCCAAGGTAGGTGCTAGGAACTAAATCCTGGTCCTCACAAAAAAGAGAACCCACTTTTAAATGGCTGAGTCATCACCTTATTGGTCCCAGGTAACATATTTATTGACTGCTGAGTAAACATTTAGTAATCTCTCTGCTGTGACTACATTCTGTCATTATTCTGTTTTGAATAAAATTCTCAAAATCTTTTTATAATTACTGTATAAAATTTAGAATCTGCATTGTGTTGCCATAATTTTTTACATATTCTATGGTATTATATTGTATTGTGTTGTATTATTTCCTTGTTATTCCAGTTACTACATAAGCCTAAAAAAATGAAATAATACTTTTAAAAACTCTCTTCTAGACATGATATGAAAGTTATGCCCATCAACTCTCAACAGTTATGGTCACCTGAACAAGCGCTGCATAAAAACAATGCTGGCTGACATGCCAACATCAAGGGGAGAGATTTCACAAGGCCCTTCTGCTAGGTGAAGATCAATGGCTGCTGAGAGAAGGAATGAGCTCCCATTCTAAGTGTCCAGGCCAACACTAAATGGGCTCAGCGTAGTGTGTGTGTGTGTGTGTGTGTGTGTGTGTGTGTGTGT
>NW_026596073.1:15851693-15905434 GCF_907164565.1 Psammomys obesus | reverse complement strand
TGTGTGTGTGTGTGTGTGTGTGTGTGTGTGTGTATTTGCAGAGAAGTGGAAGTGAACATGGGAGAACTTTGGAGTGTGGAGATAAAGGAATGGAAATATTATGAATGTTATGAATAGAATATTCAAGTATGAAATTCTCAAAAATTAGAAAATTAAACTAGAAATACCAGGCATACATCATGATTCAAAAGAGCTTTACTGTAAATTTTTTTCTTTTGCTGACCACTGTAGAACAAGTAAAAGCATATAAACTGTCCCTATCCTGGTTTCACATGGTCTTAAAACTTCCTGCTGAATTCCTGCAAGCACTGTAGGATTACTGGGCAAACTGACGCGCCTCCCCCCCACCTTTCTTATCTTCATCTCTTTCTAGGTTTCAAGGACGAGCAAAGCAAATATCTGGCCACGGTTCATTTCTTGTACATGATGCTATTGAGTACCATTCTGTCAAGCGGAGAGCTTAACAGAGGTTCCATCTAGGTGAACTTTTATATTCCCATTTTTCTCTAAGAGAGGAGTGAAGAGTTCCAAACAAGTCATAAAACTGTAGAAGCGATTTCAAGCGTCTACCCTGATTGTTCCCACTGTGAAACAGAAAGCAGCCTCAGGATTTTAAAAACTTTAATGTGCTCAAGGATGTATCAGTAAGTACTTACTGTGCATTCTTGAAAAAAACAACAACACCATCCTGTCAAGCAGGGAGAACCATGTAGTAGTTCCAAGAATTATTTGCCAAGTTCTCAAGGTAGAATGTCATATCATTCTCTTAGGTTGGATGTGAGTTAGTTACCTCACAGCAAACCCAAAATCTCCCAAGAGGAATTCAGGACAGAACTCACCTGTAAATCTCCTGTTAGTGTTTGAGGCTTGCTTCCACATAACCATGAATTTCTGGTTCTAGAATGGAGCTTCGAAAATACGCTGACGATCCTTCATTTTTCCATGAGTGAATATAAACTTGTACACAAAAAAGACAAGTGTGTATGACTTTTAATTTTTCCTTATTACATGCACTGACACATTGGTGGGCGGGGTGCTCACAGCAGCATGCCTGTGGAGGACAGAGGACAGCTGTGTGAGCTGGCTCTTTCCATTTGCTCTATGGTTTCTGGAGATTCAGTTCCAGCCACAGGGCCTGGCAACAGGCTGGTTTACCTGCTGAGGCATGTCTCCAGCCCGGAGTCTGTGACTTTTCATGATTGGCAGAACGAAGCTTATGAGGTTAATGTTTTCACCTCTTACATCGTAGTAAGTAATGAGAGAAAATTCTTGACTGTCTGGATTCAGGACATCAGGAAAGTGCAGTGAATGGTAGGCCCTCTCTGCTGGGCACCGCTAGAATGTCAGAGAGATCATGTGGTCTCCTGTTTTCTTTTTTTTTTTCACCCAAAAGCAGATTTTTTTTTATTTGAATCACACTGATGAAATATAACAGAAAAAAAAATTGAAAGGGGGAAAAAAAGCATGCAATTTTTTTTCATTTAATAAAACAAAATAAAAATTGGACTTTGAATCAAAAAAATCTTCTGTTATAGGCACACCATTATTCAAGTGAAGAGGAAGCCTATTGAATGAGAAAAATGTCTTTTTCACTCACATATCTGACAGATAGGTAGTAACTAGAATATGCAAATAAATTTAAAAATTAATAACCCTAAATATCAAGAAAATAAACAAACCAATTTTTTTAAATGGACAAGAAACTAAATAGACACTTTCCAAAATATGAAAAGCAAACTACTAAGTACATTTTAAAATGTTAATCATCTTTAACAAGCAGAAATGTAAATCAAAATTACATTTCATCTGGGAAATGCAAAACTTTAATATTTTATTTATTTTCACTTTACATTGTAGCCCAGTCTCTCCTCCCCTCCCAGTCCCAACCTCCTCCCTTTTCCTTCCCCCTCCCTTTTTTGGATCTCCTTTTTCCATGCACCCCAGCTCATCAAGTTGCATCAGGACTAAGCATGTCCTCGTCCCCTGTGGCCTGCCAGGAGAAAGTGATCTAAAAGCTAGCAAGTAAGTCCCTATCTGATGCAGTCCCCAATTATCCAACTAGAGGACCCACAAGAAGCCTAAGCTGTCCATCTGCTGCTCTTTTCTTTGAAGGGAGCTGAGGTCCAGTTCATTCATGGTCCTTGGTTGATGCTCCAGTCAGCAAGCCCCTATGGGTCCTGGGTGGTTGGCTCTGTTGATTTTCTTGTGGAGCTCCTATCACCTCCAGGTCCTTTTCTTTTTCCTTCCACTTAACTGCAAGACTCACTACTCATCACCCAATATTAGGCTATGAGTCTCAACAACTGTTCTGAGGTACTGCTGGGTAGAGCCTCTCAGAGAACAACTCTGTCAGGCTCCTGTGTACAAGCTTAGCAGAGTATCCTTCATAGTGTCAGGGGTTGGCACTCTCCCATAGGGTGGGTCTTTGGGTGGGTTAGGCATTATTTTGGCATTCCCTTAATCTCTGCTCTATCTGCTCTATCTTTATCCTTGCACATCTTCTAGGCAGGGTAAATTTTGGGTCAAAGTTTTTGTGGGTGGGTTTGCATTCCCCTCGCTCTACTAGGAAACTAGTCTAGTTATAGGGTGACCTCTTCAGTCTCTATGGCCTCTGCTACTAGAAGTGTCTGCTTGAGTCCCCCTAATACTCTCCCAGGAGCCTACCCTGACTTAGGTCTCCAGCTTGTCACAGAGATGTCCCCACCCTCAGTTTCTCTTTTCTCTACAGGGCCTTCTGTCCTCTCAACTCATTCTCCCCAGGTCTGATCTCCACCCTCTTAACTCTCTGTTCCCCCTCTCCCCAGCTGTTCCCTCTCTTCAGCCACTACCTCTGTCTATTCTAGTTCCCCTCCCATGTGAGATTTATGCATCCTGTCTTGGAGCCTCTGTGTTACTTATCTTCTTTGGGTCTGTGCCTCATTGTATGTTTATCCTGTACTCTATGGCTAATATCCACTTATAAGTGAGCATATACCATGTGTGTCTTTCTGGGTCTGGGTTACCTCACTCAGGATAATCTTTTCTAGTTCCATCCATTTGCCTACAATTTTCATACTTTCTTTGTTTTTAATAGCTGAGTAGTATTCCATTGTATAAATGTGCCATAGTTTCTTTATCCATTCTTTTATTGAGGGACATCTAGTTTGCTTCCAGATTCTGGCTATTTGTGAATAAAGCTTCTATGAACATAGTTAAGCAAATGTCTTTGTTTTCTCCTGTGCCAATGAGTTCAAGGGTCATCCTAACTTTTGCTTCTAATAGATTTAGTGGATCTGGTGTTATGCTGAGGTCTGTGATCCACTTGGATTTGAGTTTTGTACAGAGTGATTGATAAATATGTATCTATTTGCATTTTCTACATGTAGACATCCAGTTGGACCAGCACCATTTCTTAAAGATGTCTTTTTTCTATTGCATGGTTTTGTCTCCTTTGTAAAAAATCAAGTGATTATAGGTATGTGTGTTTATTTCTGAGTCTTCAATGCAATTCCATTGATCAACCAGTCTATTTCTATGTCAGTACGATGCAGTTTTTATTACTATTACTCTGCAGTACAGCTTGAGGTCAGGAATGGGGATACCTCCAGATGTTCTTTTATTGTATGGGATTGTTTTAGCTATTCTGTTTTGTTTTGTTTTTCCATATGATGTTTAGAATTGTTCTTTCAAGTCTATAAAGAACTGTGTTGATATTTTCATGAGGATTGCACTGAATCTGTTTTCATAAGATGGCCATTTTTAATTATGTGAAATCTATCGATCTACAAACATGAGAGATCTTTCCATCTTCTTTGATTTCTTTCTTCAGAGACTTGAAGTTCTTGTCATACAGATCTTTCACTTGTTTGGTCAGAGTGACACCAAGATACTTTATATTATTTGTGACTATTGTGAAAGGTGCAGTTTCCCTAATTTCTGTGTCAATCAATTTGTCATTTGTATACAGGAGGATTACTGATTTTTTTTAAAATTAATCTTGTATCCAGCAACTTTGCGGAAGCTGTTTATCAGCTGTAGGAGTTCTCTGATATCATCTGCAAATGGTGATACTTTGACTTCTTCTTTCCCAATTTGTAGCTCCTTGATCTTCTTTAGCTGTCTTATTGTTCTAGCTAGAACTTCAAGTACTGTACTGAAGAGGTATGGAGGAAATGGGCAGCCTTGTTTTGTCCCTGATTTTAGTGGAATTGCTTTGAGTTTCTCTCCATTTAATTTGATGTTGGCTATAGGCTTGCTGTATATAGCCTTTATTATGTTTAGGTGTGAGCCTTGAATCCTGATCTCTCCAAAACTTTCATTATGAAGGGGTGTTGGATTTTTGTCAAAGGCTTTCTGCATCTAATGGATGATCATGTGATTTTTTTTTTAGTTTGTTTATATGATGAATTACATTAATAGATTTTCATATGTTGAACCATCCCTGCATTCCTGGAATGGGTGGGTGATGTGTTTGATTCATTCTTGAATTTGATTTGCAGGTATCATACTGAATATTTTTGTATCAATGTTCTTAAGAAGTATTTTCACTCATTGTGTGATTTAGGTACTAGGCTGTCTGTGGCTTCATAGAATGAGTTTGTCAATGTTCCTTTTTATTGAGGAGATGATGCCATTGATGTTGAGAAATATTAATGACCAGTTGTTGTTACTTTCTGTTATTTTGTTGTTGATGGTGGTAAAGTGTGTGTGTGACTGATTTCCTTATTTTGGTTTTGCTTATGTCACCTGTGTTTTTCTGAGTATTGATGGCCTCCTTGGGTTGGAGTTTTCCTTCTAGTATCTTCTATAGGGCTGGATTTGTGGCTGGGTACTGTTTAAATTTGTTCTTGTCATAGAATATTTTCTTTTCTCTCTCTATGGTGATTAAAAGTTTTGCTGGGTATAGTAGTCAGGCTGACATCTGTGGTTTTCTTAGTTTCTGTAGGATATCTGCCTAGGCCCTTCTAGGTTTCAGTTTCTGGTGGGAAGTCCATTGTCATTCTGACAGGTTTGTGTTTATATGTGACTTGGCCTTTTTCCCTTGCAGCTTTTAATATTCTCCCTTTGTTCCATACATTAAGTGTTTTGATTTTACATGAAGGGGTGGGTGATTTTCTTTTCTGGTCTAATCTGTCTGTAGTTCTGTAAGCTTCTTATATGTTTATAGGCCTCTCTTTAGGTTGGGGAAATTTTCTTTTATGATTTTGTTTAAAATATCTTCTGGGCCTTGTAATTGGCAGTCTTTTCTCTCTTTTATTCCTATTATTTCTTAAGTTTGGTCTTTTCATAGTGTCCCAGATTTCTTGGAAGTTCTGTGTCAGGAGCTTTTTAGGTTTAACATTTTCTTTAACTGATGCTTCTATTTCTTCAATCATACTTTCTACCCCTGAGAGTCTCTCTTCTCTCTCTTGTTTTCTGTTGGTGATGCTTGTGTCTGTAGTTTCTGCAGTTCCTGTAGTTCCCTAGGTTTTCCAGCTCCAGGATTGCCTCAGATTGTGTTTTCTTCATTACTTCTAGTTCCATTTTTAGGTCTTGAACACTTTTATTCATTTCCTCTCCTGTTTGATGATAGTTTTCTGTATTTCTTTAATTTCTTTAAGGGGCTTGTTCAGTTCTTTCATCTGTTTAATTGTATTTATTTCCCTGTGCTATTTTGAGAGCTTTCTTTTTCTCCTTTTAGGGCTCTATCATTTTCATAACCTCACTTGCCTCCAGCCATCTGGTTGTCTCTGGTGTTAGCCTGCCTGGTGGTCCCACTGCTGGGTTCATTGTCTGTGTTCCAGTTGAGCCAGGCAGATGGGGAAAAGGCAGAAAGATCTTTAAACTGAATGCTACCCTGGTGCCCCACAGGCCTCCTTGGGATGAGAGACAATAGGATTTGGGTCCCTCATCCAGCTGATCTCCTCTGGGCTTGCTGTCTTTGCTGGGTTCACTGTCTGTGTCCCAGGCGAGCCAGGCAGATTAGGAACAGACAGAAAAATCTCCAAGCCAGACACTACTCCAGTGCCCCACAGGCCTTCTCATGATGTGGGACAGTGGGATTTGGGTCCCACACCCAGTTCATCTCTGCTGATCTTTGCGTCTTAAATTTACTTTTATGTTTAATTTTGTGTATGAAATGGGCCTGTGTGTAAGTATACCTACACAAGTACCGGAGTCCATGAAGGCCAATAGTGTGAGATCTCCTGGGACTGGAATTAAAGGTAGTTGTGAGCTGCCTGCTGGGGGTACTAGGAACTGAACTTGGGTCTTCCACAAGAGCAGAAGATGCTCTTAATCACTGGGTCTTTTTCTAGCCTACCCTCCATCTTTAAAAAGAACAGCAAGTTCACAGCATTGTATAAAAATCACAACTGCAGGAGCTAAACTTCAATCTCAAGGATTAGGATTCTAGGCCGCTGTTTCTTCTTTAGAATACACAACATTCTGCTTCATCAAGTTCACCGAATTGTCACGATGACCATGTAAATAGCTTACTTGCAACTCTAAACACAGTTCCTCTTGCCCTCTGCTGTATTTGTTGTTTTTTATAAACTACACCTAATTTTCACATCATTCTTGTGTCTTAGCTAGTATTGATTTTCTTGACTTAATGAATGTGAAAATTGAAGACAAGGAGACAAGTAGTTTAACTTCCAAATTTTAAAAGACAAGGAATTGCTGGAGGCAAAATTTCAATTAAGTCTGAATTAAGGAGAAAGTGTTACTCAACAATGCCAGGCAGACTCAATCCATCTGTGCTAAGTGATTCTTGACTGTTCAGCATGAAGTTTATACTACTACGTCATCATCATTGAGAAGCATTCTTTATATCTACTTGAAACTAATTATTACCCTGTCAACTCTTAATTTCTTTGTAATTAGAAAAGTAAAATATAATAAAAATATAGATACCTAAATATAATTCAATTATTTCGGTTAGACCAATTGTCTGATTGGAATTCTGTAAAATTGAATTCTGCCTGAAGAAAATAAAATTAAATATGAAATTTTAGAAGGATAGAAAATGATGGGAAAGAAAATAATTAGCCGGAGCTCACCAAAAGAGAACTTGTATCCCTTAAAAGAGATATTTCTAGAGATAGGTTGAGCACACACAATTTAAAATGCCCTTGAGCATGAAGTCAAGATGTTTAATCTGTATATGGTTAATGGTATTACTTCAAAATAATGAGAAGATAGTAATTAAAATAAAAATTGAAAGAAACAAATTCATACTCTAGAACAAAAAAGTGAAAGAAAAAAAACCCTAAATAATTGGAAATTAACAAATTAATTTCAGGAGTTGGGAGGATCACCTATGGTTTAAGACACCATATCTCTCCACAAACACAAAGAAAAAAAATTACCCAAACTCAAAACACAAATCTGCCTATGCTGATGTGAAAAAAAATATTACCCCAAAGATCTCAAGGATATAAAAAAATGATTGAAGTTATTATAAGTTGCTAATAGAATTAGAAAATTTCTTCAATCTACAACCCTTCTATCAACACTGATGGAAATGTTTACATTTTTGCTAATCACATTTAGTGATTATTTGCAGTGAATACATACACACAACTCACATATAACAAACTGCTGCAGGAGTTATGCCCTGAAAACTGTGTCATACAAGAAATTTTATCAATGTGCAAGCAACCTACAGAGTATGGCTTAACCACTTACGGGGATTGTCTGTGCAGTGGAGCAATGACAGGCACGAGATGTTAGGAGACTGCTGCCAAAATAACAGTTTTTCAATTAAATTTTATTTTTATAAGCACAGAAGGGTATACTCTAAAATAATATAAAACTACAATTGATAAGTAAACTGATAACCACTTAGCATCACTGTTATGTACATGTAACTGTACATATTATATTTCATATTATCAACAGCCTAGCATCGCCCAAAAGAAGTGAGAGCACCTGTGTTTATGAGCTACAGTTTTACAGTGTCATAGGCAATAGGAATTTTCTAGATTTGTTATGTGAGACTATCATTATCTGGGCAATCTGTTGATGAGTAAATGTCAGTATGTGGCTCATGCTATTAATATGTGCAAGACATATGTACAGTAGATTATACTTATACCGTACGTAGCACATGTGTGACACACACACACACACACACATATATATATATATATATATATATATGTACTTCATCTGTAGTATGTGATGCCTATATAAACACAGAATATCTGTGGAATGTAAAACAGTAGTATTTTACAATCTTGTTTACCTCTCACAGTGAACCAACAATGATTATCAGAGAATTCTTAATTTGAATTATGAAGCTATAAAATAAAATTCCCATTTGTCATTCTAGAAACACAACAACAATTATAGAAAAATGAAGACTATCAAACCAAAAGATCCTGGGAGTAAGTGGAGTATGATACCACAAAACAATTTTTTAAAGGCAGAAAATTAAAATTTTCTCTTGCTTAGAATAACCCTGTGTAGAATAAACAGGCAAGATCAGGCAATGAGAAGACGTATTTGCAAATGTCAGCCACAAAGACCAGTAAACAAGGTAGCTAGGAGCTACCAGCAGTATGATTTTTTAAAAAGTCAAATAGGTTGAAAAATGAATAGAAGTCTGAGCATCCAGTCATAAATAAAAATACACAAATTGTCATTCAGACTATAAAAAGTGCACAGCCATGAATCTCCAGAAAAATGACATAGGGAAAGAAAAGCTAGCCAGATGAATTCTTATTTTAAAGTAAGAAATAGAAAAGAAGAAAGTATTTGTAACCTAAAATAACAACAACAACAATAATAAATTTTAAACAACAACAAAGCATTAGTTAAGATATATTAACTCATTGCTCTCACTCATTGCTATGAAGGTGTAAAAGGACTGAGCTATTTTGGCAAACTAGCTGATGTCCTAACGTTGGCTGTAGCTGTGTTAAGTCATCACTCTATAATTCCGTTATGAGGCACACACTTGCAGGAAATGTTTGCCTCTCTACACAAATCACATGAGCCAAGAGGTTCACAGTAACACTAACCATCACGGCCCAAACAGGAAAAGCATAAAAGCAAAACAACAATGCTATGAGCAAACAATAAAAAGTGTAGTCTCCTTACCTGTGTCCCAGCAATGGGCAGGCTTAAGCAAGGGAATCGTGAGTTTGAACATGACAAAATATGCAGTGACCACAGTCAGGAAGGTACAGTGGGCATTTGCATGGCTGCTGAGGTTGAGTTTTCATCAAGGTGTCAGGGTGATGATGAAAACAGACAAGTTTACTTTGAAGAAGTTCAACATGCTGTGTACCACTTACACACACACACACACACACACACACACACAAACACACATACCTCATTTAATTAAAATATTTTTTAAATAGAAACATTCATACATATCATCATGTGACCTCCAAGCTCATGCAGATCACAAGCATTTTTGACTACTCACATATGGAACAGGGGGCCATTCTGAATGGAAGCACTGATTGGTACACATACTATAAAGTCCAGCCTGTTTTAAGAAGACAATCCAACTCTGTATTCTTTTGGTTAATGCTCCCATGTATGTAGAAGAAGGAAGACTAGTCAGATTCATTTAGAACTTTAAACCTAAATTTACTGTGATCAATATAAAAATACATAGCTTACTAAATCATTGAATAGAAAAAATGAATTGTTAGGCATTTATAGAGTATGATTTTCCACAGAACAAACTTTTCTCAACCAATTTTAAGTAGCTGTGGCTCAGAAATGTGGCTTTAGGTTTTCTTGAATGACACAGTTCAGTGGGAAAGTGGTTACAGGGATTTTATCAGTACAGAACAGAAGAAAAGAATGAAAAGAAAGTGATTTTTCAGACACATTGGTGGGAACATCTGGTTAGGGCAAATAAAGGGAAATTGCTGAGGATTTTAGGTATCTGATGGCATCATTACCTCTTGGGTTGATGGAAGCTAGGGTTCTGCTAAGTTACTACTTTGTGAAAGCTTTAACTTATCTATAATCAAAAGGACGTTAGGTCAAAAACAAGTAGTCAGTGAATGACTGTTAAGGGAGCCAAAGGTTACTTAAGGAAATACGTCTGTGGATTTGCAACATTCCAACTTTGCATAATCACGAGGTTCAAACAGGTCAATCAGCCTTTTAGAATCTTTCAGACAAATGTGGCTCTTTTATTTCTGAGAACTTCAATTTATGAAGAAGAGCCACACTTTTCCCAGAATTTCATCACTTCCATCCTCATCAATGTTTCATCCCCATCTCCATCTGGAGTGCAGTAAGAGATGTTTATTGGTTTTGGTGCATTCCAGCAAAACTGAGGCTCTTTAGATGAGGAAGAATGAGTGAAAGATGTTGAATATCTAAGAGTTACCTATTGTCTCTCTGTTCTTTTTATCCATGACCCAGTAGGAATTTCTGTCAATTCTTCAGTAACTGACACTAGGGTGCAAATCTCCTTTTTATTATATTCAAAGAGAAATTGGACTATGGAGTGATGTGCTTGGGTGTTCTCAGAAACCCTGACTCAGAACTTTTTTCTGATGAAATGTTTTGGATAGTGTCATATTTTAAATGCTAATGATAGCATTAGAGTGGTTCTTTTTGCTTGTGACATTTCAAGAGGAACATTCTTCTGAGTAAACAGTGATGGATCATTTATATACACAACACTGAAATTACTGCATAGTTCTGTTTGAACTATGTTTTCCACAGCCTATCAGAAATTGCCATCTTAAATTAAAGTTTGAGTTCAATAAAAGAGAGGGTATTTTTGAGTTACATATTTTCATAAAAATATGCTGACTTGGTGAAACATTAGTCAATAATTCAAGAGAATATTAAAATTTTTTCCACTTCTGTGAAAATGGTTTTACTTAGTAACTTACAGAAAAAGTAATTGTGTTTTGTATGGTTTGGGGAAATAAGCTAGTATCACCATGGTATGTAATTTACATATATATGTAATACATTAGGGAACCTATTTCAAACCTTAAAGATTTCTAAATATGATTAAATAAATATTAATAAATCTTGAATTCTATAAAGGGGGAAAGAAACCAAGGAATTCATGAAACCAAATAATCCTCTCATAACAATGTTACGGAAATATTTCTGTCTTGCAAAGGTCTACTTCTCAACTTTTTTAGATGTATTTTCAAATAAAATAATAATAATCATTTTTGGTATAGGTAGGGTAATTTTTTGACTCACCAGTAATTCATTTTGTTAGATAGTAATTCATTTTGTTAGATCTTGGGAAAGCATTTAAGGATGCAAAGTAAGAGACAGAAATCGTATCAGCTAGAAAGTCTTTGATCAGGTCCAAAGCTCACTTTGGGTGTGTCCTACCTTCCTCCAAGCACCTTGATTGCTCTTAACATCTCTCCTAAAGTCTATATTAATAAGTGAAAGAGAGGGCTCAGCAAATAAGAGCACTGGCTCTCCTTCCAGAGGACCAGGATTACATTCCCAGCACCAACATGGCGACTCACAGCCATCTGTAACTCTTGTTGTTGTCTTCTTCTGGTTTCCATATGCAACAGAAATGCATGTGATACACAGACAAAAAATGCAGGAAAACCACCCAGAGCATGAAAAATAAAAGGCCTTTGTTAAAATACTGTAGTGGTTAATTTAAAAGCATGGTCCGGTAATGTTTATTATCAGCCCTATAATTATTATACCAGTATTATCTAACCCGCTATCATAATCAGTAAAAGACACAGACACCTGATAGAGTTTAGAATTGCCTTATTTCACCTGGGGCATGGCAGATATTACCTCCTGAGCTATCTTCATCTGCCAAACCCCATCCCACACCATTTGCCCTGATAATTTCTATTTGGGCTACCTCACATCCATAATCCTAAAATACTTACTATGTTCTTCATCTGGGCCATGGGAGATGTTCTTCATCTCCAACCATGCCGATCTGGCCATGTGCTTCACTCCACACTAACTCTTCGCTGCTCCCTGTTTCTTTCTTCCTCCAGTACCTCTCTCTGTGTGTCATCCTTCTGTTCTCAAAGCCTGTGAACTTTGGCCATACCTACCCCATTCTCTTCTGCCCAGATTTTGGTTTTTTATCAGTCAAACGGGAATAATTTCTTAGGCAAGGATTATACAAGGACAGGTGTAAGTGGGAATGTGCTCATCTGGGCAGCAACCAGATCTTGGGAGTCAGTAATTAGCATCAGAATATATAGCCCTCAAGGAAACATATTTTAATCAACTCTAGCTCTGCTTCAAAAACAGAAAATGGAGAAAAAGTAACAGTAAAATAAAACAATGAATTACAAATCCTGACGCAGAAGCCTGCAGTCTCTGTCTGTGTCTCTGCTTTAACTTACGATTTAAACTTAGGATTGAACAAGGTAGCAAGCGTGTCCTAATTGAATGAGGCTATAAGAATTTTGCTCTTGCCGTGAATCCCAGTGTGGCCCTGAGTGTTCCCTCCTCTATCCCTGGGCCAATTTCTGGTGTCATCACATGACCAATACTATTGTCACCAACTCCAGCTCTTCCAGTTTTTCCATAGGCAAACAACTTGCTTAAATCTGGCAGATTCCTGGTATTCCAACCAGACCAACACCTAAGTGAAGTTATGTGCTTCCTTTCTATATAAAGAATATTAATACCAGACCAAGGGGGCACTTCTTCATAAGCCATATACACTGACCTCAGAAGGTCAAGTCAAAGCAAGGGAATGGTTGCTGAACCTAACATAAAATTACGATGGTAACGTTGGGTGTTTATCTTCTCTCAGTACCTTTTTCTTTCCTTCAAACAATTGCATGACTAGATTTTCTATTTAATATATGCCTCTCTTTGGAATGGAAGTATGGTTCCATCTTCCTGCAATGATACTGTCCAGTTAGCTTTGTCAACTTGACACTGCCTAGAGTTATCTGAGAGGGAGCCTCAGGTGAGGGATTATTTGTACCAGATTGGTCTCTGAA
The DNA here is from genome assembly GCF_907164565.1 of Psammomys obesus. Lineage (NCBI taxonomy): Eukaryota > Metazoa > Chordata > Mammalia > Rodentia > Muridae > Psammomys > Psammomys obesus. The sequence continues at coordinate 15,892,526 of NW_026596073.1, read as the reverse complement.
AAATTCTGTGGTAGATTGTCTTGACATTTTATTGATGTTAGAGAGCATGGCCACTCTGAGCAACAGCATTCCCTGGAAAGATGTAAAAGTTAAGCGAGCTTGAGCCAATGAATAAGCAACCAAGCAGCATTCTGCTTTTTGTTCCTGCCTTGAGTTCCTGCCATAACTTCCTTATATTATGGACTGTGACCTGGAATGTAAGCTAATAAAACAAAACAAAACAACAACAAAATGAAACAACAAGAAAAAAGACCCTATCCTTTTTTCCAAAGTTGATCTGGTCAGTGGCTTATCAGAACAAGGAAATGGAAGGTAGACTCCACCTTCAAGTACTGTTCCAAACCTGGCTGAATTATAAGTATATTGAACTTTTAAACAATTTCATCTTTGAGTTTGTTTTCTAAGAGAAATCCATTAAAGACATTGGAGCATGAACACAAAATGAAAAGATATTCCAGGGGTTTAGGAACACAGTTTGGAGACTTGGAGACAGTGAAAGGGCCTGGATTGGTGCCAATAGTAGTGGTGATATGATGGCACCAAAGGTGGCATATCCAGAAACAGAGAAGGGAATGCTGGGGCCTGCACTTATGGTCACTATTCCTGTAGTGATGATCCTTACAGCACCTTCTGTGAAAACATTAATTCACTAAGTTAAGCACTATGACATGGAATCCTATGAAGCCACTTTTACAGAGAGCTATGAAAAGCCTCAGAGGAAGCATCACAATGTCATTGTGTAAATTTACATTTAAAACAAAATTCATCCAGAGGCCCAAAGAGAAGCAGGGTGGTTTGTGTGCTATGAAGAAAGGTAGAACTGGAGACACAAGGGAGGTGAGGAACAGCCTCCTGTGAAAGGCCCGATGACCAGCCTGTGCTGCTACTGAGAGCCATGTCTGGATCCGCAGCCCTGCCACAGCCCATCTTACCACCAAAGACCATGTGAAAGTCTGTGGTCCAGGTTGCCACCTGAAGGCCTGTTGATGTCTAAGGACTGGGCTGACCCCAGTTGGCCCTGATTCCTCATTGGCTTCTGCATGGTGGCACCAAAGGTGACATAGACAGGAGAGCTAGCCCTGCACCTTGTCAGCTCTCACACTTGGAAAATCTGGAGATCTGCCACTGGTGGCATGGGCACAGGAGAGCTGGCCCTAGTCATGTGGGTACAGGAGAGCTTGAAGGGCTACCAACTCAACTACCATCCAGGCCCAGATCCTGGGCTTTGAGTTGGGCTACCCCAACATCTACCTGATATAGGAACTAACTACTGGATCATGTGAAGGGTTGGGTCATGCAGAACCAAAGCTGCAGGATCACCATGACTCATGGCAAAAGCAGGCCAGGAGCCATGAACCAGACCAATGACCTCATTGCAATGTACATTTGCAAGTAAAGCTGTTTGGGCCCAAGGGTACACTGTGTGGCACACTGTGACACACTGCAGCTCCCATGGCAAGGTTTTGTTTTGTTTTAATTCTTAGGTTTTTTGAGGGGTAGGCTGTTACAAGGGCTAGAGGGCAGATATGGAAGAACTGGGAAATGAGTGGGATTGGGATGCATGATGTGAAATTCACAAAGAATCAAAAATTATGTTAAAAAACAAAAATAATATTCCAGTTTACACAAAAGTTATTTTTATGAAGAGGTACAATTCTTTAAAAAAAAAATCACTCTTAGTATTAATATTTTAAAATACTTGACCACTTGTACTCCAGAGTTATCACTGTCCACAAAATACTTTTCAGATACCTTAAATAGTGGTTTTCTCAACAGAAGAGAATTTTTAGAAAGTAAAAATTATCAAAATATTCATAATCTTGCATTTAGTGAAAGTACTAAAAAGGTATATCTGTTACATCATTTGAAAAATAAAATTAAAAAGTATAGATCTGTTGGTTTGTGAAAAAGTTTTCCGAGAAGCATGTCAAACATTTTATAATAAATGAAAGTATTACATTTTAAAACTCAGTATTAACATCATATAAAACTATGAAACCAAAGTAGTATTTTATATTTATATAAATAATATATATCTATTATGTGTTGTCATGCTGTGATATTACATAATCACAAAACACTTCTAAAAATAAAGCTTTCTGTTTCAGCATCTTTAAGGAGCACTTTTTTTTCTTTCTGCTTCTTGAACAGGGGCCTTACATTTTCATTTTTTACTAAGCCTTGCAAACAAAGCATCCAACCTCCTTTAACCATGAGGGATTCATTCTGCATTCTTTCTTCCCCACCATGCCTCCTCCCTGAGCCTCACATCTTTCCTGCTCCTGACATTCCTGAAACTCTCCTGCCTTCTTATCTCTCCTCATTTGAGTCACAAGCTAGCATTACCTCTACAGTGCCATATCTGAAATAATTTATCTTTGCTGAGTCCTTTACATGTTCACAGTCACCCTGTGGGGTTGGTAGTTTAGGTTAGTTTCACAAAGTAGAGTTTATAAACAGGTTTACAGAGATTGAATATTTCCTAGTGTCACAGAGCTCATTGGAACGTTGAAACTGTTAGGAACGTGGCAGGAACACAGTACTGTATTTTCTCTGTGTCTTGTGCAAAGTGTGACAGGGCTGTTCCAGAATTAGCAGCATCTTCTTGGTCATTGTTGTTCTCCCTTATTCTCCTCCCATGACTTGGCTGCCTCCCACACGCTCAGACACACTGTTAGTCTAATCGCTGAGAGCGGAGCATGGCCACCTGAAGCATCTTTCCCAGCCTCCCCGATGATTAAAGGCATTTTTACTTTGCAACGTTCTGCTGAAGTGTTCATCTTCCCCCTTGACATTGTCTCTGAAGTCCCATTTCCACCAGGTGGATGCCAACACGCTTCCTAGATTCAGCTGATGAGTTTGCCTTCTCTCTGACCTCCTCTCCCTCATCAGGTGGACCTAACATGCATTTGGCCCCCGTACGTGCCGTGGCCTCTTTCACAGCTGACCAGGACTGGTGTATTTTAACAGAGGTGTGTTGGTCTCTAGGACAGGACAACTGATCTCTAATGGATAACAACTGTATGTCAGTTTGTATCCACAGACTTTGCCGTTAGCCAAATTCTGTCAAAGAATGCATGATGACAAATCAGAAAAGATGCAGTGAACCAGTTATAAAAGGGAAACTATCCTCTTTCATACTGTTGTACTAGAGACTTCCTATTAGCATAGCCTCAATTTTACTATGATAACGTGTAATTATGTAAGGTTAAACTTACCCTTAATGATATATATGATTCATAAAACATATGAAGTTCATCATAATATATACCACCATATACAACAATGCTGTGCTCCTGGTATTGTCATTTTTTTTCAACACAGAGGAAAACACACAGGAGTTTGGAAAACTAAAACATAGTTGTCAAACATTAGAAAGCCACTAATGAATGGAACTTTAATTTGGACTCAAATCCAGTGACTTCAAAAAAAACGCCCTCTAACTTCGAAACTGTGCTTCCACTTATAAGGGGCGAGGGAGCGCTGGGACTGGGAACAGACTGGGTGCTGGGGTGGAGGGGGTGTCTCTTCGCAGTGTGCCCACTGCGGCCTGATGGATGTCTCTTTCACTCTCAGCTGTTCCTACCCTGCTTCCCTTCCCCTCGGGTTTCACTTGCAGCAGTCAGGTCCAGTCACATGGTAACAGGCTGGGAAGTATAGCCTGAATGTCAGCTGGTATCACAACACGGGGCATGGAGACCACCAGGACACGCAGGAGGAAGGTAAGTGATTCACCAGCCAAGAGGACATCCGTCCCTCTCATTCTGCTTTCCTGTGATGAAGGCTGGAGGTTTGCTTTTTTCCTTCTCTCTTCCTTTCTGTTTGCTGGGCGTGGTGAAAGGGCAACTGACATCTTCTGGCCAAGGTTCCTACTTGGTGTTGCTAAAAGGCCCCAGACCACTGCACAGACCCTGACAGCCTGCTCGGGTGTCAGACATATGCTCCTGTCATAGTCTCTCCTTGAAAAAATCCAGTAACAATATGACCAGTTAAAAGAGAAGCCCTCACGGTGATCCCTGGTTTCTCTGAATTTTGAGGTCAAGCTTGTGTCAAGGACTTTGGGGAGCTCCTATAGTGCTACAAGGCTCCAGAAATGTTGTCTTCTGGCCTTGGCATTTCCAAACCTTCTCTATCATGGGAAACTCTTTATCTCATCAAAAGGAGTCCCGGATCAGAGAGCTACAGCTATTACTCAAAACTTACCCAAACTTACACAAAAGAAAGACACCTTCTTTGGTAAGAGGTACTTGAGGCAGGCATCTGGATGGCAGAGGGTAATCCTTATGATCCCCATGCACAGGTCCATCCAAAAATAGGAGGCTCTCTACAGAGACAAATGCCTCCAGGAGGTCAGGCAGAATCAGGGCTAAAGTGATATCACATCAGGCAATGATGAGCTTTTCTGCCCGGGAGCCCAGCAGGAAGCTGGATATTATGGCCAGGTGCTGCTGTGCACACTTCAAGCCTGGGACAGAATCAACCTGCCCTCCTGCTTACAAAACACTGCCTCTTCCCTGATTTTCCTCTGCCAAACCTGGAAGAGAATCTTATTTTTAGAACATAGCCTTACTCTTAGACTTATTCTTAGAAAAAGCTCAGAAAGAAAGATTCCTGACCCTGCAGCCAGAGACGTCCTTCTTAAACCTTCATTTGGGAGGGTATGACACCTGAGTGAAGACCTGCCAAGGACTCAAAGGCAAACACTATAGCATATGGATCATGGCCACTCAGGATACTGGCACAGCACCCCATCAGGCTGCTTCCGTTGCCCAGAACTTTGCAACAGTGATAAAAACAGAAGGGGCTTGTTTTTAAGTGTGGAGAGAAGGGACACTGGATAGGCAAGTGCCCAAAGGGTGTCTCCTTCACCAGAAATGTCACTACCCTCTAGACAGTCTATCTCCAGGGGTGTAGAGCCTTCCGATGGAGGAGAGATTATTGCTCTCTTGCCATCTTGCCAAAGATGGTGAGCCAGTGGAGCCTTTCAACTTAAACAGGGCAGCCCCCAGCCTCAGCAGTAAGAAGAAAAACTGCTCCAACAGAGGCTTTATGAGTTTCCAGCTTCTCAGAAGGCTCCACCCAAAGATAGCCATAAAAATGCCTTATTGATACAGGAACAGATACAAGTGTTTGTTTGTTTCTTTGGGTTTTGGTTTGTTTTTTTTTTGTTTTGTTTTTGTTTTTGAGATGGAGTTTCTCTATGCAGCCTTGGCTGTCCTTGACTTGCTTTATAGACCAGGCTGGCCTCGAACTCACAGAGATCTGCCTGCTTCTGCCTCTCTGAGTTCTGGGATTATAGGCATTTGCCACTGTGCCCAGCAACAGGGCAATTTTAAGACAACAAGAGGTCCCACAACTATTCCCAGTTTTTTTTGGTGCCTCACTTTCCCAGGCATTGTTGGCAGCTGGTCCTATTAACACCTTGCTTCATGAGCCCCATAGGCCCTTACCCACATAAAAGTTACAAAACAGTCTTCTTTTTCATCTACCCTTTCCCCTTTTGCCTCACAGGGCCCTCTTTTCATTTCTTGTTGTGCATGTTCCTGTATCATCACTGTAACCAAGCCAATAGATATTACTGCCGCCACCACCACCTCTGCTCTTCTTTGATGTGGTAACACCATCTGTCCCTGCACGAACTTCTCCCTCCAAGGTTTTTACACCCCCATGATGATTACTCCACAGGTTTACCTGTATGAGTATGAAGAAATCACCTGGTGGCTAGGAAGGGACTGAAGAAAGGGAAATCTTCATCCCCTTGCTTGTCAGACTCAGCCTGGCCATATCAGCAGGAGCAACAGGGTCTACTGAGACAGCCTTGGTACAGACACAGAACTTGGCTGATGACTTCCAGGACAAGTTTGTCTGGGCCATGGACTTCACCTCAGATAGCCTTGAGTCCTTCCAGTGGCAGATAATCTCCCTTACAGGGCTTACCTTACAAAAGAGGAGAGTTCTTGACCTGCTGAGAGCTGGGCAGACTTGTATTGCAGCACAGGAAGGAATGCTGCTTCTATGCTAATGAATCTGGGCTGCTAAAACAAAACCTACATGGATCACCAGGAAGATTTCTGAGCCCACCATGCTTCCACACAATGCTACTCAAACCCTCTGGTAGCTTGGGTTCTTCCCCTCCTTGGCTCCATTCTGGCCAATGGGACCTTCATCCACCTGGCCCCCTGATTCATTCAATTTCAGCAAGTTAAGCACATTGTCAACATCACCACCTACCAGGTTCTGGTTCAATACCGAATCATTTCCAACTATGACTATGATGGTACCTCCTTTTTATGTAAAAAGTGGAGAAATAAGGCTGGGAAGACATGGGGTCTAAGTATGTCCACCTGGAAACTTCATGCTGAGACCAGCAGGAGAATTCCTCCTCCCTCTAGGCCTGCATATCCAGATGCACACAGCCATGCACCCCCATATTTGTCTCCCCTCCTCAAAGAAATTACATAGCCTGGTAGTCAGGTTAAACTTCTTTTTCCCCTAAAAGGTCATGTCCCAAAGCACCACAAATGTCTCCTTATACAAATGAGTCATCCCCACCGCCCTGGCCCCAGACAATGATGTACACTCACCCAGAAAGCCTCTATCCACCCTCCAAAGGTTTAAGTAGCCTTTGTTATTCCCATTAAATGAGCTGTCTCACTGAAGCTGCCTCCAGAGGAGTATCTGTTCTCATTGTGTTCACTGACAACTGGGGTTTTTGCTCCCAGCCATTTTGCCTTGTTCCCCCTCTCAGGATCCACCAGTCACAATCGGGCTGATCAAGCCATAACAGGAGGGGAAGTGGAGCCTGAATAACCCATATACACTTGATTATTGGTATTAGCCATTAACCATTGCATTAACCTTAGAAAATACAGCACTCTTATTTAATACCTTATAATTTATGGAACTACTTATGCGGAACATTTGTGTGAGTTCAGTGAGACTAAAAAGCCATTGCGGCCATCTCCTTCCTAAGTCATATCTGAAATTACCTCTGTATTCTGACCCCTAACTATTTTTTTTCCTAGATCCATGTTTGCCTTTAAAAAAATTTTTTTTTCTTTCCTCTGACCCAAGATCTGTGCTGTTGTGGAATATTGGTACATAGAAAAGGATGTATAGCTAGGACCCTTCCCAAGAGGATCCATTCTGATTTCTTCCAGAATGGCTCCTATCTTCCTCATGGGTGGAAGCCTAGCTTAGCATAATCCAAGGCTTCTGGGTTCTCTGTGGTTTCTACAGCTTACAAGTTCTCTCTTGTTCCTATCTCAATGTTGTATTTGCTTCCTCTGGGACAAGTAGAATAGCCAGATTGTAGATCCTGACAAATCTGATTTATCCTTCAATATGAAATAGGAGATAATTTTAAATTAATTTTGAATAAGAGATAAAGGAAATAGCAAAGAAGAAAAGATACAAAGTCCGGTCTCTTATAAAAATTAGATTTTTGTAACCAAAATGATCTCTCTTGTGAGTTTCTTGTGAAAACTTTTTTTTTTTTTACAGGATCTTGTTTTAATTTGATATTTGATAATAAATCTCTTTTCAGGACAGATTGGTTTAGTGCTGTGCTTAAGGAAGTTTCTCAGGGGAAGAGCCACATACAATCCTTTTAGTGTTTATAAGATGCCAATGGGAGTGGACTCACAATTAAGACTGTATTTTATATTAATTTAAGCACAAAACTCATATTTATGTGCCTTGAGAGCAGCTTCTCCACTGGAATCATAATTTATTTTCCCTGAGAATCTGAGCCCCTTAATGCCTCTGTCATTCAGATTTAACAACCCACAGTAAAGAGCTCGCTGAAAAGTAGCGACAAGTCTACCGTGTCGATCCCAGTTTGTCCAATGCTATACTAAGAAGCACAGTAAATCTCTAGGAAGGATGTAAGGAGGTTTATAATTTATCTGACTCTCTAGTCCAAGCCTCAGAAATACAGGTTATATTGCATAAAATGGTTATATTGCATAATAAATGAGACTTTTTAAAGTACCCTCCCTTTTGGGGGAATTACTTTTCAGTGAGGATATAGAGAAGAATATTTAGAAATTGCCTTTGTGTCTTTTTCAAGTCACAAAAAGGCACAATACGTACTCCATAAACCATGAACAAGTAGAAGAGGCAAAATCAGCAGTCAGAAATAATTGACAATTCAGTTCACTTTACACCAAGTAATGAGTGCAAGAATGCTTGAATGCCACCACAGATACTGTCTAATGCTATGCTAGCTAGATGCTAGAAAAAAAAAAAATCTTTAAAGCTCATTCTAGAATTGTGTGTTTGCAAATGTTGACAAATAAGAAATAACTGTTAGTAAGCTTATTTGACTCACAATTGTTTTCTAATTCCAGTTCCATTCACTTGTTGATTTACACGGAGGCTTTCTTTAGTAGTTTTCTCTTCTTTCCAACTTTAATGTCAATCATCTCCATCAGTGTTTCCTAGTAGAAGGAATCTGACAGATTGCTTGATGTATTTCCTTAACAAACCAAAGGAAATTAAATCTGGCAAATCATATTTTATAATAATGTAGTATCTGTGAGCTTCTATAGGGATTTAGCCAAGTTCACTTTTAGTGTGTGGACTGTCTGTTATCCTCTCTAGGTTGTTCAGGGAATAACTGGAAGTAAGATCAAGCTAAGTAGGCTACATTTATATTAACCCAAATACTTATGGCTTATAAAAGATGGAAAACTGTAGCTGAATTAGTATGTGCAGGCTTTGCCTTGTAGAGGTCTGCTCCAGGCTAGTCTCGGGTGCCACTAGATTTTGTGTCATTAATTCTCCGCAATGGAGTCAACAAGCTGTCAGGAGTTGAGGGGCTGAACGTTTTCTACAAAACCAAAACTCAGTCTCTGTGTTATGAAATACAATGCACCAAAATGAGATGCTAAAGCTTTTAGGAGAGGGATTTATAATTTAGTCAAGTAGTAAGGCCACAAATAACCTATGACCAATGGCAAAATTAGAGAGATCAATTATAGTGCTATGGATCTTGACAAGATGCTCCCCCATTGGGTAATGATGAGGAATCCTAATCCAGCTATCAGAACAATTTTGGAACAGCAGAAAAATATGAAAAAGTACAATATTTGCTAACAACCATGAGAATGTGTTTAAGAATTTATGACAAATCTAAAAGTCGAAGAATAAATATGGAAAAAAGCAAAAAGGTGAAGTTGTCTTTGAAATGAGGTTTAGTGAAACAAAAAGGAAAGTAAATTAAGAACTGAAAGCGCTTTGAAGCTCTGTAGGCACTGTGAAGCAATGTGGCGTAGTCTGGCTGGGAGAAGAAAAAAGCCAAAAGACACATGACAACTCAGGGCCAGAGATCAGACACTTTCCCTGAGATCATGTGAAGGTAAAAAGCAAGCCTGCAGACCTAAAAAGGATGGCATGAAAGCTTCGACAGTTACTGTTCCAAGGTACATTTATTCCTCAAACCTCCCAGGAGCAGGAGCCTCACACCTCTGAAAAGTAGAGCACATTATTACTTTCTACAAGGAGCCGCTGCAGATGGCCTAGTGGCACATATAGGCAGGAAGCCTTTAGGTCTCAGAGCTTATTGGGGGAAATCTCCCTATTAATACCTAAGAGCACGGCCTTGTTATGATAACTCATAGAAGAACATAGACAAAATAGCTACAAAATTTGTCCGTAATTGATAGGACCAAAACCAAATGTTAGTAAGGGCAGAAATGATGTTAATAATATAATTAACTAAACGTAACAGATGGAATTCAAAAACTCAGTATAATTTTACAAAAAAAATAAAGTAGAATATGAGCCACAAAGGATTTCTTGATGAACTTCAAAGGATTAACAGAATACGGAGTATACCAATCAAGAGGTAACCACAAACGGAAATTATTCTAGGTGCCAAAAGACGTTACTAAGCAGGGTCAGACAAGAAAGAAAAAAAAAAAGAAAAGAAAAGGGCAGAAAGGTCTCCAAATAACAACTGCAGGAAGCAGATATGAGCCTCAGTTGAAAAACACAGGAAACAGGACTCAAATCCCTCACCAGGAAGTGCTGCCTAGCTTCTGCATCTAATAGGGTGATGACAAAATAGAGAATTTTGAGAAAAGACAAAATTCATGATTGTCTAATTAAAACAATATGTATATGTATTTTGCAGTGCCAGCTGTCTCACCTTAAATTGGGATTTGAGAGAGCAGCCCCTGCCAGCCTCTTGAATTCTCCTTTATAGGGGAAACAAAGTGTTTACAGGGGCAAGAAAGTTGGCTGTTATACATTGTTATAAAGACATAATGAAAAGGAAGGAACAAGGGTAAGGATATACATCACATGAATGGAGTCACAAGTTTAATGCAAGCTGAAAAATATATTTTGAAGTTTACATCAGATCTAAGAAACTGGAACTTACTTTTAAGGTTACAAACAGAAACCTGAACTTGCAAGAACTTAACACAGAACAAACAGAAACTTATTAACTAAAAAAACTAAAAACAAAAACCTTAACCTGCCCAGGCCAAACAAAAAAACGTGTTCTTAATTACAAACAGAAACTTTAACTTGCAAGGTTTATTGTTCCTGTTTTGGTCTCATACTTCTGGCTGTCAGAAAACCATCAGGGACCAGAACCATCTCCTACTAGCCAAGTGAGTGGTAGGAGCTGAGGGAACATGGAAGAAATAAGAAACAAACTATTAGTAAGTCCACTAATGTCACCTTCTAGATATTGAAACCTTAGCCCATAGTCCCTAGTTTCTGATGGTGGAACCTGACAGTGAGTCACAAAGGCAAAGAAATGTTAGATCACAATGGAGACTATAAAGCTTTGTGGTACGAGTTTGAGTCCTAGCCCTAAGTGGGCTGAAGTAAAAGGCACCTGAGCTCAAGTCCCAGGCTCCAAACAATACATGAGCAAAGAGATGGCAATGTTGACCAGTAGGTAAAGGTCCTTGTTGATGACATGGTTTTAATATCTGTACACATGGTGGAAATACAAAACCAATTCTTAAAAGTTGTCTTCTGACTTCCATACACAGGGGTGTACGTATAAGGAAAGCCACAAATGTTCATTTCATCATATAAGATGGTCTTGTGTCAAAAGGAGTTTGAAAGAAAGAGAAATTCGTTCTAACTGCATCACAGATCATATGCAAACACACACGTTCTCTATGATTCAAGTAAGTCTCAATTCAATAACTGAACAATTTCTGAGAAAATTGCCACAGTTGGGAATCAAGAAATCCATATTCAACACCTGATTAGTTGAGAATTGAAAATAAACATTAGAATACATCTTAAACTAGATGATGAAAATATACATCAAAATAAGGTCTGTAAAGCAGAAGCATTATTTAATAGAAAATCTGTAGTAGCAATTACATATATTAAAAAAGAATGAAGGCTAAAGTCTCTAATACGTATCTCAAAAAGCTAGAATACTAAGATAAATGTAGAGGGTAGAGAATAGTAATCATAAAAGGAGCATTAATGACAGAAAATGAACACATGCTGGAGATTCAAGAAGGCTAAATGCTGGCTCCTTGAAGAGCAGGAATTTACTTCCCACCACAGAGCTGAACTATACCAAAAAAGGCTCAACATAGAAAAGTGAGCCCCAAATACTCAGTATCAGGAAAATAAAGCATACCACTGTTGTTTTCATATATGCTAAAATAAAAGCACACAAATAATAAATCAACACTCCAAACTTACACAAAGTGAAAAATATAACTTAGTCAATAGTTTTAAGGAAAAAAAAATTGTATGCAACAGTATAACTACTAAATAATTCACAAAGGAAATTCTGGACCTGACTTTTGGTTTCTTTTGTTTGTTTTTTAAGAAATTTTAGCCAAATCCACGGACTAAATCATTGTGTGTTTAAGTCTTCTGGGTTTTAGAGAATAAACTGCCCTCAGCAGCAACAGCAGTAGCCAGGCTTCTCCTGCGTTTCTAAGCCTCCCTGGGTGAGGAGACTCACTACCAATGAGGCTGAGCTGGCATAGTTCCACTAAGGCTTCTTCTAGGAGCCTTTTCCTGTGTGTGTGAGTCTGGAAACACTAGGGAATTAGCATTCCCTGTTTCCCGCAGTCCCCAGCAACAACTGAAAGAATCCTGTGTGCAAATAATCCAGGTCATTCCCAGGCCCAGAGCTGTACAGTTCTGTGTATCATGCTGTTTCCTAGGTCTTGCGGGAAGAATTTTATTAGATTGCCTATTGTGTAGGCAGTATGCACTACTCAGCCTTACCAAGGCATTTCTTGACAGGTGTCACTCAGCTTTCCAGGCCTGGTGCTTTCTGCTTCTCTTCCCAAACTTATTTGCATTTGAATCCAAGTCTCATAGACGGATTCTGCCATAAACATACAAAACAACTTCTTATCCCAGTGTCTTGTTTACTGGCTTGCAGATTATCATTTGTAGACACAGGTTAAAGTGGTGAGTGGGTGGCAGATAATTAGAAGCAGCAGGAACCAAAGCTCCTGCATATACAAATAATATGCAAAAATAAATTGTTCTCTGTACAGTGCAAGACTCGGAAAACAAGAACTCAAACAGAAGAGTGCCTGATGAAATGGCCTTTCTTAAGTGGTATGCCTTTGAAAACAATTAATACAAGAAGTTCAAGGCCAATGTAAGGAGAATTTTAAATCTCATTTTATAAAATGTTTTAAAGAGTCCAGATAAAATAGGGGAATGTGCCACATTTCATGAATGGGAAGTTTTGAGTAATTATGTGAGTTCTACCCCAATTTATTGATATAGCCATCACAATCCCGATTAAATCCTTCTTTGGCTTTTTTTTTTTTTTTTTTTTTTTTTTTTGTGGCGGTCATTGAAAGCAGGGCCTTGTATTGGCAGGCTCATTCATGTGCACACTGTACCTGTCATGTGGATGGCACTGAAAAAACAACTGGAATTGACTGTCTCTTAAAATTGCTTTGAGTGTCTACCTCATACAACACAGTTGAGCCAATACCAACTGAGTTGAGGACCCAATTGCAAGAGAAAACTTACAAAGGGTTTTAGAATACATGAAGAATGCCTTCATGCCTTTTGGTATCAAAATTTCTTAGTAGTTGTACTATTTGAATTATAAAAGGAAAGAAAGGAAGAAAGAAATAAGGAAGGAAGGAGAATTCCTATTGTGTTCCTAAATTTTAAAGTCTTTAAAAAGTTGATGGTCCCTTTTTGTTTTGAGTTAAAAATAATTCCTCTGACTTTGTCGTTGTTGTTGTTATAGGAAACTTAATATTAACAGCATTAAGAAATGCTTCTTATGAAAACTTCAGTTGCCTCAGCCTTTAAAAGTGACTGTGACTTAACATACAGCAGTATGTATTGCTCTAGTCACTTTAAGAATCTGTACAATTAAAAGGTTAATTTTCTTAGAAATTTACCTCTCTGTAAATTAGTGTTTTCTAGGCATTTCTTATTCCTCATTTCTTCAAATGTGTTTTGTGAATCTGTACTATCATCAAATAATTACTTAGAGACGTTTTCACTCTAAATAATACATGGTGAAACAAACACAGGAAAAACAGCAAGCCAGCCATTCACCATTACAACAGAACATTCTCTTTGTGTCTGTGGCACTGTTGGTACGGATTTCAGAACATCATACGAGAACAGGCAGTGCTAAGGAGCTTGCTTTGATTAAAAACCTTCCATTTTGAAAGTCTAATTCTCACTAGGTAGATGGCTGGGTGGATGAATGATGCCCTGAGGCACCCTCAGAGCTGGCAAGGGAGAGGTTTTTGCCTGTTGGCTGAATTCGTCCATTAAGTTCAATTGCATTTCAGAGGTGTACAGGAAAGCGAATACCTCTCCTACAGAGGCTCACTCCATAAAGCCACAATTCCTCCTCTCTTTGAAGACTGTGGTTCAGGTGGCTGCCACTGATATCACTTTGCCTGCAGAGTTTTGTCTTGGCAAAGCTTCTGAAGAATTCATGGCTTTACTTGCTTCCTGAGATTGAGACTGAGGTCACAGGGGCTCTTATGCCGATTGTCTGTTAAAGAGTATGGGCAGATGCTTATTATTTTTCTGGGGTAGTCAGTCTATTTAAAGGTCATCTTCCCGTGCTTCCTGAAGTTAGCCAGCCAGAAAAAATAATCTTAAATTCACCAAACGTCCTATTATATATATATATATATATTTTTTTTTTTTGGATCTCAAAAAAAAAAAAAGTTTCTTTCTGTCTGAGTATATCTTTTCATCATATGAATATCATCAGTTCCCACTGTATAGACCATGGGAAGACTGACTCCATGAAGGTTAAACAAAGCAAGATTCATGTGAAAGGTTAAACTTAAAATGGAGGTGAAGCATCACACTAGTTGTGTCGGATCGTGGTTAACAGCAAAGTTCTAATTTGAGAATGAATAGGTTGTATTTAATTCGATGATAATTTTAAATCTAAACTATATCAGTCAAGAGAGGGTAAGTGGGTTACTTAGCCCTGAACACTGACCAAAACAAAAACATGAAAGCAACAACAAAAAACAGATAGAAATAAATATTGGCAGTGCTATCCCAGACAAGTAAGCTGCCGTTCCCTTGTCTGGGAAAGCCTGTGGGAGGAGAGAACCTGTTGGTCAAGAGACCACTGGTGCTTAGGAACTTTTAGGTACTTTCAGGCACAAATGTACAGATATCCTGGCATGGGTGACTTGGTATTTTGCCACTTTATTTTCTATAAATAATAAAAGACTTGGGCAGCTGTCTGTGCCAACATCATGTATCTGAGCTTCAATGTTGACAGCAAACTTTCAACCAGATATATTTTCTTGAGTGGCAAATAGGCCGGATTTAGCAAACGAAATATAGACTATCTGAATTTCAAGTAAAGAATAAATAATTCAGATCAGGTTGTACTAAACACATTACTCACCTATCTTATGTTCAAACTTCTCCAGGAATCTTGTATTTTGTCTAGTGACCTAACCTAATATGTAAGTCTTACAAGACCCCTCTACCACCACACAGTTAAGAGTTAATTTTTGTGGGGGATCAACACCATGTGCTCTGAAGCATTTATAATTCTTTGCTAGCAATCATCTAATTGAGGTTGCAAAAGGAAGAGTTTTCTTTCTAAATTTTCCTGTAAGAAAAGGCTCTTCACCTCAAAGAGTCTGAGATAAAAAGCATCTCACAATGGGCTTGCTAAATGAAAGGCTGGGCAGTCTGAAGCCAGCCGGGTACAATAATACTCTGTTCTTTAAGATTGGGGGTTTTTGAACCAGCTTCAAGTAGATCTACATTCAATCTTCATGTGAAAAAGGCTATGAAATGTTTATAAACCTCCTTTAACCGTTTAGGTAATTATATAAACAAAAGTAAGAGAGCACTATAAAGTCTGCCTGAGCATAGAGGCTCTAGACAGAAAGCAAAGCATGACTTAACATTTTTGTGTGGCTGGTAACTTAATTTAGGGAAGACAGAAAAAGGACTTTTGGGACCAGTGTTTGAAATATGTCCCTGATCCTAATAACTCATTTTGTGCCTCTCTGCAACTTATTAACTTCTCCTTATTCTAATCCCAGCTGCTGGGGAAGAGGCTTAATGACACATAATTTGGAGGAGGTTATAATCCTAAATCATTCATGCAAGAGCCTGTGGAAAGAAAATATTATTAACTTGTAAAAAAAAAAGGGGGGGGGGTGATCAAAGCCACTTGGAAGGTGACATTTGGAAATCTGTAGACAGTAACAAAATAAAACTTGAAGTGACACTATTGTCAATTTTAAAAGGCTTTAAATCAAGAACCAAAGTTAATAGACACAGAAAACAGAGAGAAGGTACATACTGGGGACAAATCAAAGCTGAGCTGTGCTGTATGATACTACTGGGCCCACAGTCACTCTGCTGTCCTAACTCCCTTCTATATACCTATCCTAAGTAAAAACTCTCTCCTTGCTACCTTCAGCTTTAAATTGTTCCTTGGTGCACCATTTATGCAAAGTCAGAAGTAAAATTATAAGTAGACATACTATTTTACAAATTGGCATCATAATTCTGAGAAAATATTTTTAGCTTTCTGTTAGAGTAAAGGAAAAGCAAAAACATGAAGAAAAAAAATAACCCAATCAGGAAGAAGCAGAAAGACTAAAACTGTTTTTAGAATTGATGAGGTGCTAGGGTGAAGAAGAATTTGGGGAAGTGAACAACAGGGCTGAAGGAAAACCAGCTTCAACTTGGTAGAAATAACAGAAATAGATTGTTCAAACTGAGCTGTGTAATATTTTTAAGCTGCTCACATCTTTGTGTTTATGAAACCAGCTACCAAGGTCTTTTGTATGTGCAAAAGAAGAAAAGGGGGACATCCTGAGAAACATGTGGAAGTTTCACAGGTAGGCAATGACAAGAACATGATTGAAGATGAGATAAACCAGGAACTGAACAGATTTGAAGAAAATAGGCACTGGAGCTCATAGGCAGCTAAGGAAACAAGTCAATGTCCAATGTTGGGTTTTTGGTGTTTTTGTTTGTTTGTTTGTTTGTTTTGTCTCCTACCAGAGGTATTTTAACTTGTCCAGTTCCCTTTATAGACCTAGAACATCAGGTACAAAGTGACGATAACTCATAACCATGTAACAGAGTTGTGTTGCAGGAACCAGACTCTAAAGCTGTGGAATCGCCTCTGCAGGGATGTTCATGGTACACACCGCTCATGCCTTCTGTTTTGTGAATAAGCAACATTTTTATCCAAATGGCTGACCTTACATACAGGTTTGTAATAGTCCAGAAGTTTTCATATTTTGGCTTCACGTAGCATGTGTCTCTATCTACCCGAACTGGAACAAAGCAGGAAGAAGGAAGCAATGACTTGAAGGACCACTCAAAACACATGAGTCTATGGTTTTTATTTATCAGTGATTCTAAATGTCCTGGATACGTTTATGTCAACTTCATAGATAGTTTTCTGAGAGGAGGGAAGCTCAATTGAGAAATTGCTTCCATAATGACTGGGTTGTAAATGATCTTGTAGGACATTTTCTTAATTAGTGATTGATGATGGTGGTCCCAGCTCATTGTGGGTGTTAACACCCCTACTCAGGTGGTCCTGGGTACAATAAAAAGCGAGGCACAAGCTAATAACCAGTACTCCTGCATTAGCTCCTGTCTCTAGGTTCTTAGCCTGTTTGATTTTCTACCCTAACTGCTCCAGATAGTTAATGTGATGTGAATCTGTAAGCAAAATGAACCCTTTCCTCCACAAATTATTTTTGTGATGTTTCACCACAGCAAAGAAACCTCAATACTAAGTCAGAAAGATAATTATGAATCAGGAGAAAATGAACACAATGATAACTCCAAGTTGGTAGATGAAAATTGAAAATGAGGCTAGCATCTACAGACCGAGGTGATGTAAGAGGTTTGGCTGCCACAAATGAACCTCCTGGATACTAGTTCCCAGAATGTTGTACCAGGACCCAGATATGTAGCACAGATATGATAGGCCCTGCTTTTAATTCCTTCTATTGGATCTCTAAGGCAGCTGTGGCATACTGAGATGCATCAGGTAACTTGAAATACAGATAGTTATTCTTTTACAGTTTAGAGGCTGGACCTTTAAAATCAAGGTGCAAGTAGGGTCCCTCCCTTCAACAGTGCTAGACAATAACCCTTCCTCTTTAGTTCCTGGTTAGTGGGTAACCAGGATGGTCTCTGACTCCATCATCATATGGCATTCTTCTTTGTATCTATGAAGCTTCAGTCTAGTACAACCTTATTGTCACCCATGTACATGAGCAAAGAAACTACTCCTCCATAAGGTTACACCCTTTAACTTCTGGACAGTTTAAAACTTTTACAATTATTCAACCCAGAACATGCCCTTGGTGGGTTTGGAGGCTGGAGCTCAGGCAGAGTCAGAAACTGTGTTTGCTATTCAGAGAACCTGTGGGACTGTGCTGGATAAGGCTGAAATTGGTCATCTCCGGATAGCCAATTTATTTGCCCTCGGTCTATGATGATAGACTCCCTTTTCTCAGTAGGGTTTTTTTTTAATTTAATTTTATTTTTTTCTTATCAGTTACATTTTATTAACTCTGTATCCCAGCCGTGTCCCGCTCCCTCATTCCCTCCCAATCCCACCCTCCCTCCCTCATCTCCACCGTGCCCCTTTCCAAGTCCACTGATGGGGGAGACCTCCTTCCCATTCATCCAATCCTGTTTTATCAGGTATCTTCAGCAGGGTTTTTAAAGTCTCCTCTGGTCTTGGTGATTCCAGGTCTTGTAAGGAGATCACACAGCCCTTACAGCAGATTACAGGCCAGATGCTTCCCTGATAAGGAAGCCACTTTAGCAAGCATCTAGCAATTCCTAAAAATGCCCCACCGTGATAAGGATCTTAGTCCAGCAGTGACCTTCAATTGTACTTGGAGATCCCACCTCTCCCCTCATAGGATAACTAAGTACTGTATTTTCCTTTTTGTGATAGGACCATTAATTATCCCTGACCCCCCAACCCCAGAAAATTAAATACATTCAGCCTCCAAATCCCTCCTTCTGCCCTTAATTTCACATAAATAAAGGTTCACATTTTCTTACTTCAAGACAGTCTGAGATTCGTCCTTTATCCTCTGCTGGTTCATGTCTCACCAAGCCTGCCCTCCAGCCCACTGGACCTGAGCCTTGCTTGGCCTGGGCTTCTCCAGGCCTGGACCTCACTGGGCCTGGGCCATGCCAGGCCTGTGTCTTTGCTGCAAGCCAACCAGGCATGGGCCTTGGCCTGAACCTCTGCTGTGTTCAGCACAACCACCTGACCAAGAGTCGTAACACTTTGGTATTGCCACAGGCTTGGGAAGGCCCAAGCTTCCATTGCAACCGGTGATCTCAAGCTAAAAAAAGCTAAACTGTAACACTGTGGAAAACCTTTTCACATCCTGGCTTAGTGCACTCAAGCCTCAATCTAAGGCACTCTAGCTGCCCCTGAGAGAAACCCCATTCTCCATCAGGAAGCTAAGCTCCAGTACCTCAGCCAAGATCCAGGAGAACAACAAGGACCAATCTGGACTTTAAAACCAGATTTTTCTGGCTGCCATCCTCTATTGTTTACACAACAAATATGAACACTCCAACACATCTATCATGCTGATTCTATACATTAAAGCTGTAAAAATAAAGAAGTGTGCATGTTACCTATATTTCCACATAGGGAAAAGATTACTTCCCTGAACTTTCTGGCCTTTCTCTCTGTTTCCATAGCAGCCCATGATGTCCTTCTTAAGTTTGATCACTTTATCCTATTTGCTTCATTTCTGTCTATTTGTACAAAATGCAGAGAAACCACACTGATGGTGGCCCTGGTGGCTGGGAAAGAGAGGATAAGGTATTGTTTGGGTCACACATTTAGATGCAATGTCAGAACCTGGATTTACTCTCAGAGGCCGTGGCTTCAACTTCAAACATCTCCTTAGAGAAACAAGCCTTTCAAACCATCAGCAGGCCACCCTATCCACAGATGTCATCACAAACAATGTTCTTGATCTATGAACTTCGTAAGAACCAACATAATGGAAAAACAGTACAGGTATACAATAGTGAAATGTTACAACAAGGGTTCAATCAATAGTAATCATATAGCCAAAGAACAGCAATACGGCTGAGAAGAAAGCTCAGTGGGTGAAGCACTTGCTTCACAAGTGTCAGAACCCGAGTTCAGGTTCCCCAAACCCGCATACTGCATACTGAATATAGCAGCAGAAGCTCATAATCTCAGCACTGCTACTTTCAAATGGGAACAGAGACAGGAGCATCCCAAGATCCTAAGAGCCTACCAGTATCAAAAAGGATGGAAGTTAAGGACTAACAACTGAGTTTCCTCTGATTTCCATAGGCATGTTGTAGCATGCACGTGCCCATGTTCACAGAGGAGCACAAATGTGCCCACACACATAAACACAAACACACTAACACACACGCACACAGAGGGAGAGAACAACAATAATTCAGATAAAAATAAGCATGCAAACTGGACTTACTTTGAGGCCCTTGTGCATTTAAATTGATTTATTATTATATAGCTTGGGCTTTCTGAACCTAAGAATGGTTTGGAGCTATGAAGAACTTTAAAGGGGCCTGATAAACCCATTAAAATCAACACTCTTTATAAGGCTCAAGACACCTTTCAAGCTCAGTCTGGTAAATGAGATGAGAACGTGTGGAAAGGTTTTTTTTTCTTTTCTTTTCATCATAAGCAATGCAGTCTCTGCTTATTATATAACAGCATTAGTCAGGATCAACCAGGCACAGCTTGGCGAGCTCCTCAGTTACTATTTGTGGCACTTCCTCCCATCATTTCTCCTGGGGGATTGGCCTAACAGAGCCGTGTTCCCTCTTGGTGCTTTTCCTGCGAAATTTTTGATCCAATTATCTTTCTATTTTTTATTTTTTCCTCACAGTGTTAGTCCAGTAAGTATGCAGCCTCTAGAGCTCTTGTTTGTGATAAAAATTAGCTGAAGAGACAAAAGCACTGGAATCATTTGAAACCAAAGGGAGTAAGTCTGAACAAGAGAAAATTTTGTCATTCACCTATGACTGTCTTTCTGATCGCACCGATGAAGAACAATCACAGTACAAAGGGTGTTAATAATTTTTTATAACTAATTTTAGCTGTGGCTCCACCCACACTCCTACCCGAGGAATAAAATCTTGCTATTCTTCTTTCCTCATTAAATTGCAGCAGAGCTCTGACATTGTGTGGAAGACACGGTTTCTATATCAGGGAATCTTAGGATTCCTGTTGGCAACGACATTTTACTTTGGTGTAACCACATGAAAAGTCCAGGATGCAGAGCATACAGACTTTCCTCAGAATACATTACTTTTCTCTTGCCCTCTCATCCTTCCTCTCCAGTTTGGGTTCCTCAAGCTGGATTTCTCAGCAACTTACCAGCTCCCACCAGCCTTTGGTCTTGCGGGTTCACTCTGCAATCTCTGCAGTTCCTACCGTGCTTTGTCTTCAGTGTCTGTCACTGGAAATTAAGCGAACATCACCACAGCGTGCATCGGCCCCAGAGCATTCACATAGCATATTTGAATCTCCTAAATACTTAGAAATTCAGTGTACCTGGGAAAGCTGCGTCTTGTCAATGCTTTTGTCACCTGTCAGTGCCTTATTCACCTTCAGTCACATTCAAAACTTGCTCTCCAAGTCTTTAACCCTGAATTTCAACAATCAGCACAACTACCCCAGAATAGTTGCCAGCAGGTCTCTCCTAAGGGTTACCCCCGATTACCAGGCAAAAATCTCCCTGTAGTCCCATTTCTCCTTCCAAGTAAGAGGCATCAATCTTCTTTTTAAAGCATTGCCTCCGTGTGCACCCCTCATTGCATCTGTCCTTATATCCTTCTGTGTGCCAGACACTGAAGATAGCGTGTGCCTGCTCAAAGGACAGTGGGACAGACAGACGAAATAACTGATACAGAGAACACAGTATTTGGCTGTGGAATAGGAGAGGTGTTCTCTGGGCTATCAGGGCAAGAAGGTGATCGCTGACATCAAAAACAAACAAACAAACCCTCAGGATGATGTAGGTTTGGCCTGGATGAAAGAGAAAAAAAAAAAAAAAAAAAAAGACAGGCCTTTGCAAAGCAAACACCAATTACAGTGACAGAGTGATGAAAACAGGGATATCTGACCCTGAACTGAACCTCCAGGTAGCCGCAGTATGTGTGTGTGTGTGTGTGTGTGTGTGTGTGTGTGTGTGTGTGTGTGTGTAAGAGGGAATTAGAACAACTGTTCCTATATTCATTTATTTCTTTCACTGGCACAAAGCCCTCACAGGAAAATTTTGCTTAGTCTAATCTTGCATACAAAATTTCTAAGTGTCTAGGTGATTCATATCTGCTATCAGAAAGAGATGCTGCTTTCGGTGTCCTTATTTTTGTGCAGATGAACAAATGTGAAAGAGGAGAAGTATAACATGATCAGACTAAAAATGAAACCTGATTAAAGTTTGGGATTTTTATACTGAACGCGCAGAGACCCTTGAGAGGTCCAGACGACCTGGAATAATCAAGCACATCTGCATTCCAGAAAGCATGTTTGAACACAGTGTGCTACACAAAGCACAGAGCACAGAATCCAGGCTTTGAACTAGATAGAGGAGAACTTAGAACTTAATAAGCTGACAGTAATAATCTAGTCCAAGCCAAAAAAAAAAAAAAAGCATTAGCATAACAGTCCTACAACTGTGTTAACACATCAGGACAGGAATGTGCCCTCCTACCTCATCATCTCTAAGTATCACACTGTTAACTGCTAAATCTCCGCTATGAACATGGATACAAGCACCGCAGTCCTGAGAAGGTTTGGTAGTACTACCATGCTAAAACAGAAAGAAACAGAGCATGGGACCTTATTACTACTAGGTCTTCCTGGAGAAATGATAAAATCAGCTGCAGGCATGTGCATGCATGCATTGGATGTGTGAGTGCATGCAGGAGGGAGTTAGTGTTGACGGGGCCTTATGGTCATGTATTCCTTCCTTTGGTACAAGCCCTCAGAGGAATGTTTTCTTAGACTAGTCTTGCACACCTAATTTCTAAGATTTCAGGTGATTCAAATATGCTATGTGGAAGAGATTCTAGATTCTGGGTGTCCTTCAAAGGTGCCCCTACCTAACACCTACATTAAATTAATCTGTAACCTGTGGATTTACAGAAATGACTCCCGAGAGAAGTTTACATTACTGATGCCACACTGGAGCATAGAATGAAGAACCAATTTCTGCTGCAAGAAGCCAGCCCACGAACCTCTTTGTAGACTTCACTTCTTTTTTCCCTTCTCTTTTCTTTTTAAATTTCAGATTATTGACTTTACATCCCAAGGATGCTCCCCCTCCTCTCCTCTGAGTTCCCCTTTCTCCTCCTCCTTCTTTTCCCTCTCCCCTTCCCTCCAGAAAAGGGGAGTCCTCCTCCCCCTTTATCAACCCTTTCCAGCACATCAAGTCACATTAGGACTGAGCATATCCTCATCGTGGGGCTAGGCAAGGCAGCACTGTCAAGGGGAAGTGATCCAAGCAGGCAATAGAGTCCATGTTAGGAACAGACACGGCCCCCTCCACCCACCATGTGCTCCATATGAAGACCAATGAAATTTGCAGACAAATGGAACTAGAAATAATCTTTCTAGTTGAAGTAACCCATACCCAGAAATATGCACATCGACATGGTCTGTACTCACTTATAACCTGATATTAGAGGTATAATACAAGATAAACCTACTATAATCCACAGACACAGAGAAAATAAGTAGCAAGGAGGGCCCAGGGGAGGGTGCCAGAATGTCACTGAGAAGGAGAAATAGAATAGACAGCAGAAGTGGATGAAGAGAGGGAACTGGGCAGAGATGGAATGGGGAGGGAAATAAGAGTGGGGATCAGATGTGGGGAGGATTGGGGTGGGAGGTGAGAGGGATAGGAAAACTGAGGGAGAACATTGCTTTGTCAAGCTGGAGGCCTGGGACAGGCTAGGCTCCTGGGAGGATATGGGTGTTACTCCAGCTGAGACTCCTAACTGGGGGAGGGGGGATGAAGACAGCAGTGAGCATCTCCTAGCCAGGACTAACGGAAGGAAGGAACAACAACCCACTGACCAAACCTTTGATCCAAAAATTGCCCTGCCTGCAAGAAGTGCGGGGATAAAGAGGGAACAAAGATAGAGGGAATGTCCAACCAATAATTGACCCAACCCGAGACCCACCCCACAGCAGAGAGCCAACCCCTGACATTATTAAGGATGCTCTGCTATGCTTGCAGACAGGAGCCTAACTTGGCTGTCTTCTGGGAAGCTCCAGTCAGCAGCAAATAGAGACAGATGCTGTGACTTGCAGCCAAGCATGAGGTCCTGTGGAAGTATTGGGGGAAAGATAGAAGGACCTGGAGGGGACAGGAACCTCACAAGAAGACTAACAGAGACAACTAACCCTCTTCCATTGGGGCTTTTGAGACTGAGACATCAACTAAGGAGCATGCATGGTCTGGACCTAGGCCCTTGCACATAGACTTCACTTCTTATTCTGAATTGGAAGATCATGTTCGATGTAGAAAGGACAAGCTGCTCTTGCTGTTCTAGGTCACTCTCTGCTGTTTCATCACTGCTCTTCATCATGTCCCTGAAATCAAAAGAAACCTTTGTGTTTGGCAGCATCTCTGAAACGTATCTGACACCAACACTGTGTATGCCACCAGAGAACGAATGAAATGCTCTTTATTAATCTCATTATGTACCTGTTTTTACTTAGAGAATGGTTTGTGTTGGGGAAACAAGCAGCTGTATTTCTTAAATTTTCTAGTTTCAAATCTGGTCAATTATTTGATCGTTTTCAATAGTTTTTAAATTGTGTGTGTGTGTGTGTGTGTGTGTGTGTATGCCTGTTCAGACATGAGTGTGGCACCAGTCAGCAGAGGGTATTGGTTTTCTTGGCCTTGTAGGTGATTGTAATCTGCCTGAAGGCTGCTGGGAGCCAAACTCTGGACCCTCTGGAAGTGCAGGCAGCACTCTTAGCTACTAAAACAGCTTTCCAGATCCTACCCACTTGTCTTTGACTCATCATATCCTCAGTGAAGCTAAGCTCCACTAACCTAAACCTGTGATGGCCATAACCTGCCATTCTATCATAGCTTGGCAAATCCAATTTGTCTTACCAGAATGAACAAAAGGTTCATTGGTAGATGCCTTCATAATCTTGTCCCTCCTGTCTCAACCTGAAGGCAGGATGAATTACAGCAAAACTGTGTATATGAACTGCTCCTTCTTTGTGAAGCTACTTTGGGAACCACTCTAAATCCACAGGATAAAAAGCAAGCACAGCTATGCTTTCTTCTCTAGAGCAATTTGGGCTAGCAGTCAAGCAATTACTGCCTGGAGCACAAGAAAGCTGTCCCCACAAGTAGACAGCTGGGGAGCTGTGAATTAGGTTTTCAACACCTGAAGTCTCTGTTAGAGAGAGTCAATGGCCCTGCTCCGAGAACAGTAAGAAAAGCCTGGGGTTATATGAGGTCCCTTTCTTCACAGTAACTTTGCACTTCTATAATCAGTGGTTCACCAATATCTTTGATATCACAAATAAAAAGGTACATGAGGGAAATATGTGATCATATGCATATTCAATTTACAGCTGTCCATAACTAGAGAGAGTACTCTGTTGGAACAGAGAAGGGTTTTCTATCAAGCTTTTAAAATCAGTGCATAGTGCCCGAGAGAGATTAGGGCACATTCAACTGAATGTGGTGCTCACTTTCAAATACACATGTGTTCTGCAGGACAGCAATGGTCAGCCATACTTGCCCATCTTCAAAGACCAGAACACGGCTCTGTTAGAATCCAACTCAGTGGTTCACATATTAAAAATACTCGTCACATTCAAATTAAGCTCCTACTTTGGTTCTGATTGATTGAGGATGTTTGGGTGTTCTCAAAGTCACATTTCTAATGAATTCTTAGGTGATGTACACACTGGTTGTCTAGCAATTTCACTTTGAAAACCAGGAATGAAGCCCGAAGTGTTAGTACACACTTTAACTCCGGCCTCCAGCACTCAGAAGCCAGAGGCCACCCTAGTCTACATAGTGAGCTCCAGGACAGCCAGGGCTTTGAAGAGAGACCCCATCTCAAGTAACTAGAAGAAGGAGAGAGAGAGAGAGAGAGAGAGAGAGAGAGAGAGAGAGAGAGAGGAGTGTGCTGCATTCAAATTAGAGCGTATTCTGATCTGGCTGTAAGAGGAAAGAAATCACCTACTGAACAACAACAACAACAAAAAAATAATGAAGCCAGCCTCAAAGAGAAGTTAATAACAGAATAGACAGTTTGAGTGCAAAGTAAAGGACATGTTTTGAGGGTAAAAGAAAAATATAAAACACTATTTTGAGAATGTATTTGCATTCATCAAGTCTGCAGAATTTATCCCCTACAGGCTCATACCCGTAATCTCAGCACTCCGTTTGAAGCAGGAAGATTGCATTGAGTTTAAGGCCCACCTAGGCTATTGTGTGAGACTTTCTCTAAACATGGAAAACAAAACAGCAAAAAAACAAAACAAAACTAACAGTACCTGGTAGTGCTGAGTACTTCTAAAAGTCAGGGAAGACAAAAGTTTACATGGTAACTTTTAAAGGTGATACTTTATACTGTTTCCTGAGATCTTCATTCACTTTGCCGGTATTCCACTGTCTCTAACAGGTCTGAAAGATAATAGCTGCTGGACCCAAGAGGTAGGGCATGGCACAGACAACGTGAGCACTTTAAAAATTACCTACTTGAAAGTCCTTCGTGTCAGGAATTACGTCCTGACACATCAGTGAAAAGTACTGTTACCTGGTTTTATGGAACAGTACTATAGCTACTAGGAATTCGGAGACACACCGAAAAAAAATTTTTTCCGCAGATGATTTGTTACTCCACTAAAAACTCAGAGTTTTTGTTCTTATGTGAACACATGTTAATTTGCTGCTGGGCATTACCACTGTTCGTAAAGAGAAGTGTTTCAAGATGACCCAATAGTGTATTCTTCTGGAAAGATGTTGCATGCATACAGAAGGTCTACACCTAAAGGTTCAGCTTTCCCGTGTTCACCGTGTGACAGACAGAGCTGTCTTCAGAAGGATGAAAGGAGGGGCCAGTGCCCTGAAGTCTGTCATAAGGCATCTCATGGTAGGTACATATGTCAGAGAGACGGGGAAACAGATAGACAGAGTCTGGCAGGAGCAAACTCAACTCAGGAAGGCCAGCATAATCCCCCCATTTTTACTGGTTACATTTCTTTACTGACTCTCAATAAATTCTCTTTTGTGTATTGGTATATTTTAATCTGATTTACAATAGCTTGTTAATCTTGCCTATTAGTCCTTAAGAGGATAATCTTATATTGGTAACAACCAAACCACTCCTTCTGATGTAATCTTATCTGCATTATGAGAAGGTACTTGGTATTGTTGATGCATACTTTGAATTTTATGTGTCTGGTAATAGAAAATTGTTCTTTATTGCATATATCATGCATAAATATGTATATGTAATATGTGTCTGTTTATATGTATGTTTGTGTATAAATTTTTGAGGAAACCTCTATTTTTAAAGACATCTTATTAAAGATATTGAACTTAAGATAACATTTTATGATCTCTTCATACAAAAGGATTACATGCTGGAACTCAGTGAGGATTAAATGAGTTCATCTACAGGTAGAACTTAGAACCATTTCCTCATGTAACCTCTTATAAAGTGCATTGTGAAACTCCTAAAGTTTATTATAACGCTTTCTGCCATTATGAGTGTTGTAACATATAAGCATTCAACTCTATTAGTATATTATTATTATTATTATTATTTATTATTATTATTAGAAAGTTGACTTAGCCCCTCTGGAAAGAGTGCCCTGGAACATGGTGGGTCTACCAAGGACCTTAAAGAAAACTAAGTATCTCTTCCTAAGAAGACATCAGCTATCAATAGTTTGTCACCCAATGTCAGGGGCTCACGATCCCCCTATTACTCCATGCTGAAATACTGGCTTTCTTGATGTTGTCTATGCAGGTCTTGTGCAGGCAACTGAAGCTGCTTTTATGAGTTTAGTGGTCTTGTCATGTCCAGAAAATACTATTTCACTTCATCTTCCCCAATTCCACCTCTGATAATCTTTCTGCCCTCTCTTTAGCGATGGTGAGGGATCTGTGGTGCAGATGTTAGGGTTCAGAATATGCTGAAAGAACAAACCCAGACTCAAGTAGCATGCAAGCAACAAAGAGTTTATTCTGTTGAAGTGCAGCAGGCTGACATCACCACCTTTACAACATGGAGGCAGTCCCAAGGGAAATTGAAGTCCTCTTTTAAAGCCAGAAAGGGGAATTCCTACTGTGGCTGTGGCCTGGATTAGGACTGCCTGGTGCCCATTAAGACTACATGACTCTGGTCAGGACTTAGCAACTTTATCTTCCCTAGGCCAGATGTCTTGGCTGTTTCTGATTGGTTGCCATTTTTCTGTGTTTTTTCTTGTAACTGTCTAGCAAGAAAATGAAACCTGTTATGGAGTTGGTGAGGCTTATTTAGCCAGGCTCTCTCATTTTGAATGAGATGTTTCAGATAAGTCTTGAGCATCTGAATACTTGTTGCCTAGTTGCTGTCTGTTTGGGAAAAATTAGGAGGTGTGGCCTTGATGGAGGAGGTGTGTCTCTGGGGGCAGGCTTTGAGGTTTCAAAAGACTCACGCCATTCCACCTGTGCTCTTTGTGGGTTATGATGTGAGCTTTAAGCTACTGTTCCAGTGTCATGTCTGCCTGCTTGCTTGCATAATTCCCACCAGATAGTCATGAGCTTTCACACTCTTTCTTTATAAGTTGCTTTAGTCGTAGTATTTTGTGAAGAGAGCAGAACTGAATAACTATGTAACAAGTAACTAAGACAGCAAGTAACCATGACAGTTCTTCAATGTCAAAGAATAACTGGGACATGGCAGAGTAGCTCGGTAGTTAACTGTTTGTGGATCCTAATATGAGCTCTCAACCTGATACCAGCAGAAATTAGCTGTGTGCCACAAAACCCATTATTTGTCATCCCAGGAAGACCTGTGGGGGGCCTGAGCAGCTTAGAGCCCTCTCTGCCAATTCCTGATCTATCTGGCCCACCTGGGACACAGGGAGCAGAGCCTGATCGGGGCTGTTTCTGACATGGACTCTGTTGCATGCTTTTCGATCACTTCTCTCTGGTGGGGCTGCCTTGCCAGGCCACCATGAAGAGAATGTGCTCAGTCCTGTGGTGAGTTGAAGTTCTGAAGTGCATTAGCAGGGGGACCTCCCTTTCCTGAGGGACAGATGACAGGGGAAGGGGAAGAGGAAAGGAGGGTGGGACCAGGAGGAGAGGAGGATGGGGACTACGATTGAGACCTAAAGTGAACAACTAAATAAAGTTAAAACTTTAAGAGAAAAAAAAAACAGTTATGAGCCCTTTCTCCAGTGCCATGCCTGGTTGACTCCTACAAGTCTTCCTTTCCCATGATGATGAGAGACTCTAGCTCTCAGGAAGTATAATCTCCAAAGAGACCATTCCCACTATAACTTATTTTGGACAAGTTGTTTTATCACAGTGGTGGAAAAAGTAATGAATACAGGGTTTGATATAGATGTTTCCTTTGTGGCTGAGCACTTCATAGGTACTTGTTCTCTGTACTTTGATCAGTTGTGAGTTTCTGCGTTGACGACTGCACAAATAAGGTTCTCTGCTGATGCATAAAAGCACACTGATATTGAGTATGAACTAGGTATTGAGAGGGCAATTTGAAACTGTATACATTTAGAAAATTAATAGTAGTTAAGTTCCCTTTGGGGCCAATGAGCTTCCCAACCATGAATTCCTGGCCATAAATTTATAGTATGAGGTCCACATTCCCTCTAATGGAGTAGGCCTTAACTCCATTTAGAAAACTGTCTATTACACCCATAACATGCATGCCACTGTTACATCCTTGAACATATGTAGCTCACATGGATCAGATATGGATAAGACTGATGATAACTTTCCCTTTCCAGCAGCTGAAATAGCACCTTCTGGTGCCTTGAAAGATTTCTAACAGAGAGTAAGCTTTCTTGTTAGTACCAATTTGATTTCTCCATGTCTTTACTAATAGGATTTTGCCATCAAGTTATGGTAAGAAACATAGACCACTGTCAATCAATAGCTGGTGTTGTTTGGGGAATTTACAAAACACCACTGGCCAAGAACTTAAAGGCAAATATCCCACACCAGGTACTGGACATTTTATTTGGAAATGCATAGCTTCTAGTATGAGACTAATTCTCTGTGTAGGGTAACTTTAATTAAACTCTATTACATGAATATTTAGGAAGACAGTTCTCATTTTTCTTGATATTATGTGGCAAAGCATAATCCGGACCTCAAAGCATATTCTAGACCTAAAAGACAGATGAAACTTTTCAAGGACACATGAAATTATTTATATTTAGAAAACAAACCATGGAAAATTAAATATAAAGATGCTGCATTTAGTATGAAGTTGCATTTTACCTAGCCACCAGGTCAATTGGAAAACTCTTGAAGAATTGAGGGGAGTGATAAACGGAAGTTGTAAACAGTAGAATAAGCACACTAACAAGACCCTAAGGCTCAAGCCTCTTCAACTGTCTTATACAAAGCACTAGGAGGACTGTCTAGAAATGGGAGGAAAGCAGGATGGGCTCACAGGTAACCAGCATCAATGTATCTTTCAGAAATACAGATAGGTTAAAGTTCAAGGTTAAGTTCAAGTTTAAGACATCCTTCTTCACTACTCAGGTTACCTGTGCAACAACAACGATAACAAAATCCCCAAGGATTATGGAGTCTATCTTTCCTATTACATAGCAACATTGTCATTATCTGACTCATTATTTTACTCTTAGTCACCATAAGACTTAAGATAACCAAGCATTATTATTTAGTGTGTTTCCTGGGGAGTTTAAGAATGTTTGTATTTAGATTTTGTTTGTTTGCTTGTTAAATATTGAACAATAGGTATCTTAGGCTTTGTGAGCCAGGGATTTCCAGGTACAACCATTTACCATTTTTCTAGCGTCAGAGGACAAAACAGCCATAGTTGGCATATAAGTAAATGAAGTTCTCTTTGCTTCAATAAGACTTTACAGCAAATGGAAAGAAAGGAAAAAAGTAAAGAAAGGAGAAAGGAAGGAAGGAAGGAAGGGAGGGAGGGAGGGAGGGAGGGAGGAAGGAAGGAAGGAAGGAAGGAAGGAAGGAAGGAAGGAAGGAAGGAAGGAAGAAAAGGTGACTGGCCAGTTTTGAAAAGACAAGTAGATGACTGGTGGTTTGATAAGGAAAGCAGGTGATTGACTGGTTTGGGGAAGGTAAGCAGATGATTGACTGGTTTTGATTTCTGGGCAATAGTCTGACAACCTGTCTCATATTTGAACTAATTTTCCTGTGACTGTCACTTCCAATATTTAGAAAGGTAATTGATAGACACTTCAAAACTGCTTATTCCCTAATGGCTGATAAAGCAGGCAAATCTTCACCATAAAGCAAATTCCTAAGCAATTATACATCATGCATTCAGACCTCAACTCTGCTATGCATAAGCTCTATTATAAAGTTGCTTTCATTCAACCAATTATTTGTCATATTTATCTTCAGTTGATCTGTTAGTTGCTTTTCTTGTTGCTATGACAAGACACCTGACAAAAGCAACTAAGTAAGGGTGGGTTTATCTTGGCTTATGGTTCCAGGAGTTACAGTCCATCCTGGTGAGGAAGGCATGATGGGGGAAGTTGGAAGCAGCTGGTCACATTGTCTCTAAAATCATGAAGTGGAGAAAGATTAATGCTGATGCTCAGCTCACATATTTCTTTCTTGCTTTTTATGTAGTCTAAGATCACCAGTCCATAAGAGGGTGATGCTCACATTCAGATTAAATCTTCTGCCCTCGCTTCCACTTCTCTGGGAACACTCCCATAGATATGCACAGAGGTGTGTCTCCAAGGTAATTCCAAGATTTATTTACTTATGTTTTATGTATGATGGTGTACTCTCCGTATGTGTGCAAGTATGCCACATGCTGTCTGGTGCCCGTTATGGTCAGAAGAAAATATTGGGTCTTCTGGAACTGAAGTTATACACAGTTATAAGTCATCATGTAGGTGCTAGGAATCAAATCTAGGTCTTCATAAGAGCAGCAAGTACTGTTATCAACTGAGCCATTACTTCTGCCCCTCCCAGAGGATTCTAAATGGCATCAAGGAGACAACAGAGACTGGTCATCACAATTGGCTCCCAGAACTGCTGTGAGGACTTAGAAAGAAAGTGCAGGGTGCTCTCTGTCTCAAGGTGTAAAAAGTACAAAATTAAAGACTTTGTTGGGAGGAGGACACTGATTGATCTCAGCATTGAAAACATTTATCAAAGCATGTCACCAAAGTTTGTATCTAGTAGTATCAAACCATTTTCTACATTTTTTACCCTCTAATAGTGACAAAAGCCCAGATTTTGACTTTTAAACTTTTGCTAAAGACTACCCAAACTCTTGAACTTTGAAGCTTTTGCTAAAGGTAATGTTTCAGGACAAATCAAGAGCTTCCAGCAAGTCAGAAACTGATAAATAAATTTGGGTTGAGGCTTAATGGCTGTCTCAGTATGAGGTAGACTAACAAGTTTTCAGCTTGAAGAACACTAAATGAGTTTTGGCAGTGTAAGGAGGAACACATCTTCCTTCCAGGAAAATCTTTTGCAGAATCAGCAACTTTTCTCTGGTAGATGTTTTTTTTCTGAAGGCAATAAATGAACCAAATATAACCCTTAGAAGCTGTACCATGAAGACAAGCATCCAAAACATGCAAGGCTTGTTTTGGTTTCAATAGGAACTTCCAGAAAGCTCCAAACAATGCCAAGCTGACACAATCACCAATATGTCATTAGTTTCAGAGAAGAAAAACTTAGGATGTTCTAGAGTGTTCCAAACTCTTCTTCAATTCCGTAGAGGCCAAGCTGAAAGAAAATAGAGGAAATATAAATATAGAGAGAGTGCTCTCAGGCTTCCATGTGCTCCTGGCAACAGGGCATCAGCCAGAATACATTTGCATCAGAGAAGATGTCTTTTATTTTATTGACAAATAGTTAATCAAAGAAAATAACTTTAGCAAATGAGAGGTATCAATTGCTTTTAATGAAAAAATAAGAACAGAAATTATGTATCATAAAATCTTGTATGAAATCATAAAGTATATGAAAACTTTAGATTTAGGGTCATTTGGATTCTCAACTACACTGCATTAAGCACTTCAAATATGTATTAATAGTTACTGAAATTGGCGTAAAAGAAATAAAGTAGCAATATTTGATGGACACAAAATTAAAACAAAGCATGTCCTTTTATTTCCAGAATTAAAACAGAGAAGTTCCAGGGGCAAAAATGTATGTGTTTGTGTGTTTATATTTGTATGTGTGTGTTGTGTATATGTTTGACTGTGTGTGGTGTGTTTGGCTCTGTGTGATGTGTTTTGCATGTGTATGATGTTTGGCTGTGTGTTCCAATTCTTTTGAAAAAGTATGTACATTCACAAGTAAACTTATGAGATGATAACGGCTCACAGGTGTTTTGTTTGTTTTTTTTGTTGTTTGTTTGTTTGTTTTTGTTTTTGTTTTACCTCTAAGATATCCTACAATTTTCAGACTGCAAGATGGAAATGAAGGGAGACTTTACTGCACATTATAGACTGGAAAGACAGACTGCGATTGTGTAAATTCAACACTAGACCTGGAAGACAAAAGGCAACAGTATAGATTCCAGGCTGTGCCTGAAGAACAAGGAAGTGGGAGAGCAAGGCCTGAAACAGACATATTCCTGGCTCAGTCTGACAGTAAGGGATGAATCTTGTCTTGTACCTTCTTGCTATATTAAGCATTCAACAGATGGGAAGGTGTGCACTCATCCTGAGGAGGGGCCTGCACCTTACGCAGTCTGGGATTCAAATGCTGACCTCTTCCCGAAACACCCTTAAGGCACATTTAGAAGTAATGATTAGCCTGGTATCTGGGCACCCAATAGTCCAGTTGTGTTAATGTGCAGAATGTGTTACCACAGTAATTACTAATTAATGAACTAACTAACTAAGCAAAACCTTTAGTTTCATATTTAATTATTTGAAATAATTGATCCCAAGATCCACATAGCTTCAAGTTCTCTGACACAGAAATTCTGTTTTCTTTCCTTAAAATGCATCTTACAGCATATTTTTATAATTTATGTTTTAATCATTTTACAGTCTGATTGCAGCACCCTCTGCCCTCTCCTTCCAGGCCCCCCTCCCACTTCTTCTTGTCCTCGGAGAAGGGGAGGTCTCTCTTGACTACCAACCCACCCTGGAACATCAAGAGGCCAAGAGGCCAGATAATGCTATGGGAAAGGTATCCAAAGGCAGGCAACAGACTCAGAGATAGTGCCCACTCCAGTTGTTCGGGGACCCACATGAAGAGCAAGTTGCACATCTGCTACATGTGTGTAGGGGGTCTATGCCCAGTCCATGCGTGCTCTTTGGTTGGTCGTTCAGTCTCTGTGAGCCCCCATGGGCCCAGGTTAGTTGACGCTGTAGGTCTTCTTGTGGTGTCCTTGCCCTCTCTGGCTGCCTTAATCCTTCCTCCCTCTCGTCCTCAAGACCCTCCAAGCTCAGTTTATTGTATGACTGTGGTTCGCTGACTCTGTTTTCATCAGCTGCTGGCTAAAGCCTCTCAGAAGACAGTTATGCTCGGCTCCTGTCTGTAAGCATAGTGGAGGATCATTAGTAGTATCAGGGGGTGGCTCTTTTCAGTGGGGTGGCTCTCAAGTGGAGCTGCTCATTGGCTGACCATTCTCTCAATCCTGTCTTATCTTTATCCCTACACTTCTCGTAGAGAGGAAAAATATTGGGTTGAAAGTTTTGTGTGTAGTTTGGTGTCCCCCTCCCTCCAATGGAAGTCACACCTTGCTACAATAGGTGGTGGCTTCAGGCTCCATATCATTCTGCTGCTAGGAGTGTCAGCTAGGGTCACCCCCATAGACTTCCAGGAGCCTCCCCAGTCCCAGAAATACCCCTCCCACAGATTTACATTCTCTCTTCCAGTCTTCCCCCTCCCAAACTTGATTCCTATCCCAATTCCCATCCCTACTACCTCTTCAACCCAGTTTCTCCCATCATCTACTTCAGATGTCTGTTTTATTTCCCCTTCTGAGTAAGATTCAAGCATCCTCCCCTTTGGGCCCTCCTTGTTACATAACTTTTTTGGGTCGGTGGGTTGTAGAATCATTATCCTCCTTTTTTATGGCTAATAAATTCACCTATATGTGAGTACATAGAGTGCTTGTCATTCTGGGGCTGGGTTACTTCACTTGGAATAATATTTTCTAGTTCCATTCATTTGCCTGCAAAGTGTATGATGTCTTTGTTTTTAGTAGCTCAGTAGTATTTCATTGTGTAAATGTATCACATTTTCGTTATCCAGTCTTCTATTGAGGGACATGTAGGGTGTTTCCAGTTTTGGGCTATTGCAAATAAGGCTGCTATGAAGATAGCTGAGCAAGTGCCCTTGTGGTATGGTGGAGCATCTTTTGGGTGTATGCCCACAAGTGGTATAGCTGGGTCTTGAGGTAGATTGATTCCCAGTTTTCTGAGAAACCTCCAGCTTGATTTCCAAAGTGGTTGTATAAGTTCACATTCCTGCCAGTAGTGGAAGAGTGTTCCCCTTCTCCACATCCTCACCAGCATGTGTGAACATGTGAGTTTTTTGTTTTCTGTTTTTTTTTTTAATTTTATTTTTTTCTTATCAGTTACATTTTATTAACTCTGTATCCCAGCTGTGTCCCGATCCCTCATTCCCTCCCAGTCCCTCCCTCCCTCCCTCCCTCCCTCATCTCCACCGTGCCCCTTGCCAAGTCCACTAATAGGGGGGACCTCCTCCCCATTCATCTGATCCTGTTTTATCAGGTATCTTCAGGACTGGCTGCAAAGCTCTCCTCTGTGGCCTAACAGGACTGCTAACATGTGAGTTTTTAAATCTGGTGTAAGATGGAATCTCAGAGTCCTTTTGAGTAACATTTCCCTGATGATTAAGGGCATTGTACATTTCTTTAAGTACTTCTCTGCCATTGGAAATTAGTTAATAATGTCAGGGGTTAGCTCTTTCCCATGGGTTGGGTCTCAGGTTGGTACAGACATTGGTTGGACATTCTCTCAATCTCTGTGCTATCTTTATCCTTTCATGTCTTACAGGCAGGGTGAATTTTGGGTCAAAGTTTTTGTGAATGGGTTAGTGTTCCCCTCCCTCTACTAGGAGTCCAGTTTAGTTAGAGGCAGGCTTCTTCAGTGTCTATGAACCCTGCTACTAAGAGTCTCAGGGGCCTAACCTCTCACAGGTCTTCAGCTTGTCTCAGAGATGCACCCCACCCCCCAGAGTTTCTCTTCACTTTTCAAGCCCTCTGTCCTCCTGCCCACTTTCCCCCAATCTCATCTACACTCTCATTTCTCTCCACGTTCATTCTTCAAGCCGGTTGCTCCCTTCAATCACTTCAGCTATCTATTCTATTTCTCTTTCTGAGTGATGTTTAAGTATCCTCCCTTGGGTCCTCTTTGAACTTTATCTTCTTTGGATCTGTGAATTATAGAATGGTTATCCTGTACTATATGGCTAATATCCACTTATAAGTGAGCATATACCATGTGTGTCTTTCTGGGTCTGGGTTAGCTCACTCAGGATGATCTTTTCTAGTTCCATCTATTTTCCTGCAAATTTCATGATTTTCTTGTTTTTAATAGCTGAGTAGTAGTCCATTTTATAAATAAACCACATTCTTTTTTTATCCATTCTTCGGTTGAGGGACATCTGGGTAGTTTCCAGTTTCTGGCTATGACAAAGTTGCAATGAACAAAGTTGAGCAAGTGTCCTTGTTGTACGGTGAAGGATCTTTTGGGTATACTCCCAAAAGTGGTTGAATCTTGAGGTAGAATTACTCCCAGTTTTCTGAGAAAGCACCAGATTGATTTCCAAAGTGGTTGTACAGGTTGCACTCCCACCAGCAATGAAGGAGGGTTCTCCTTTATCCACATCCTTACTAGCATATACCGTCACTGGAGTTTTTGATCCTGGCCATTCTGATGGGTGTAAGATGGAATCTCAGAGTCGTTTTTGTTTGCATTTCTTTAGTGCTTCTCAGACATTTGAGATTCCTCTGTTGAGATGAAAGGAACAGGCTAGCTTTACAGGTTTCTTTATAAACTCTATACCCCATGTTAAACTAAATTCTCCCAGCACTTTTACAGAAGGTAGGAGGAGGAGTGGATAAATTGAGACAAGACCATTGCAAAGGAATGTGAAAGGTCTCCTCCCCGCTGTGGAGGAGTGTCCATATCTGCAGTACAAGATAATGAGATAACGTTGCTTAGTAACCGGTCCAGACATCCCAGTTCCTCAACCCAGATTGGGGCAGGACCAGATGGACTTGGTGCCTAAAATGAACCAATCATTTTAAAAGTCAACTACCCAATCCAGTGTCACCAAGCTCGCAACCTCCACGATTCCTGTGCTCCTTCCTTTAAAACCCTCAGACTTCTGTTTCTCCTGGCTGTTCCTTGCTGTTTTTTATTTTTTTTGGGGGGGAGGGCATACGATGGCTGAATTAAACCTCATGCTATTGCATCGATGATTGGTCTCCTGAGTTCTCTTCATCCACCTAGGAAAGTTAGGGTCCCCTAAGGGGTCCTCCCCTTGGGCCTAACAGAGAATTCTCTGTTTAGCTTCAGTACCCCAATTTTTAATTGAATTACTTGGTTTGTTGGTGTTTAATTTCTTGAGTTCTTTATATATTTTGGATATTATCTCTCTGTCAGATGATGTAGGGTTGGTGAAGATATTTCCCCCATCTGTAGGCTGCCGTTCTGTCCTACAGACAATATACTTTACCTTACAGAAGCTTTTCAGTTTCATGAGGTCCCATTCATTAATCATTGATCTTAGTGCCTGAGCTGTTGGAGTTCTGTTCAGGAAGTTATTGGGAATCAAGTATTCAAATATATGTGTAGCATATTAAGCAATCTCTTAAATTATTTTTATTATATCTACTTTTGAATATTATTTTACAGCAAAAAAACTTTAAGTTTACTTTCAACTTTTTCTAAATTACTTGCTTTAAGCTTATCCTCTACAACATATACTGTACTGGCCATTAACTTGCATGTCTTAACTATCTTTAGCAGTTTCAATAAGTTAGTAACTTTTATAGGATTAGGATTTTATAATTATAAATTTATTCCTGTTATGTTTGAGCCTTAATATTTATCATACAGTCCACAGAGAGTCTGGGTGCATCATTTTCCTGAGTTCCTTTTTCATCAATTGTTTTATTTTTTAATTTAATGGGAAAAAATGTGACGGTTCTACTTTCCCTAAAAAATGTGAATGATCAAACACAACACAGTAGCTGATTTCTCACAAACCGTACATATTCAACTTAAAATGTACACCTGGTATTATATTCAACTGTCAAGAGGAAGCAACTCTAAATCCATTACACAGCTAGTAAGCCAGGTAGAAGGAGCCATCCAGACTTTGCCCTTATGAACCCTTTCTGCGTGACAGTGAAATGGAAGATCTCTTCATAGATGATGTATTGCACACAGAAGTATTCATCAGAATCAGGTCTGTCTGTCGTGGTATGCAACTGTCTTTGAGGCATGTCATTGTATGCCCTGGGCTTTCTACTGAGGATTTTGCATCCTGCTGCAATAATTAGCATATTAAGGAGATCATCCTTTGTATGATATTTGAGGTCCCTTCCCCCACACACAAAAGAAGTAGCATCCACCAAATAGCTTGGACAACAGCTGCTCTCTGTTAGGCCTGCTCCTCTGCGGGCCTCCAGGAACTTTCGCATTTCTTACTGTTGACATGCTTTGTTGTGCAGACAGGCTTTCACTCAATCAAACCTCGGGAGCCAGCATCCATTGAGAAGCCCAAGCATACACTTCAAAGAACTTTGAGCTTCATCAGTAGTAACAATGACATGAATTACTTTCCTGTCAAACTCAGCACATTTTTTGGTCTTAAGAACTATCTCACATGTGCTGAGCACTTTCTGTTGTTCTGAAGCAAACACTGCTTATAAGCCCTAGCAGCCCATTTTTACACTGCTCAGCATTTATGACCAAGCATTAGCTTGTTGAGAATGATTCATTCTTCTCTGGTAGCAGCAATAGTGACCTTATATTTTCACTGTCTGCATAATCCATGGGCAACACACCAAATATCCTATCAGCATTCCTGGACAGTAACACCTTGCTTGCCTCTATCTGCATGCACATTCTTGGCCAAATCGTAGTGTGGTTAAGTAATTCTGAGAGCCCCTGGTGTTCAACAAAGCATTATGCTGGAGCAGCAATTCCACTACCTTCAGGTCCCTCTGACTGCAGCCTTCATGCACTGGTGTCTATCCAGATTGGTATTTACCTTTTGGGTTGTTTTCATTTTGCAAAAGATATTCAACAGAAAGCATTTTACTCTTAATAGAAGCAATATAAACAAAGTCTCTACTCTGTGATTTCTTTACCCCAGCTGTAATACTGGGTAACAGCTTCATTGTGGAAGGCTTGAAATCATTTGTCTGAGAGTTGAATTAATCAGCAGAGGCAAGAGAGTGCCTGGTGATAGGCTAAGAAAGTCATCTGATACATTACTGTTTCTTCTGCCTGTAAAATCAACTTAAAGTCAAACTGGAGGCAGTGAAGAACAGTCAACAAACAGTACATTTTTCACAAGAACTGTTGGCTTAATGAAATCTCTGTTGGTTCTTGGGATGTTTCTCTCACATCTCTTAGAGGTAGGATAGAGAGGTATGCTGCGATCTTCATGATTTCCATTATGTCGTACTGAACGAAGCTCTTTTATGCAGACCTTCCTCTCAGGAGTTATTGTCAGTCTTGCTCAGGGTCAGGAGCTACTATATGCTCAGCCAATGGTAAGATACTTCAGCAGTCAAGCTTCCAGACATTCAGATTCTGCAATAGAGCCACTTGCTAATAAGTTTATTTCACCATTTACCCATGAACTCTGATAACTGACCGTTGGCTACAGAAAGAGCCAAAGCATTCTTTCGGTTCTACTTTGGAATCAAATCTACTATCTTTGGTTTCTGGACTTAAATTTCACTCCTGATTGATCTCAACTGAGGATTTCTTCTACTGCTTCCCCCCACCCCAACTCAGATATTCTAGAAGCTGTTTTAGCCCTCTTAGACACAACTTCAAGAGGACTCGTGGTAACAAATTCATACATTGAGGATTGATGGGCTTTTTTCTTACTCTGAGAACTAAGCCATATTTGACCTGAATTTTTCCTTTCTGCATCACCAAATAACTGTGCCCTAAATTGTGTCTTCTTTTGGATATGAAAGTTTACTGTCATGTAGCAAATTTTGAAGCTTACTATAAAGCTGGATTATGCTCTCCAGTTGTCTGTTTATCTTCACATCTAGGATCCAGGCTGGGATGGAGTACACTGAGCATCCTGATCCGATATAGTCATTTATATAATTACTACAGAAGACGTGCTCATGTCTTCCTGCTCACACAGGCTCCTTCAGAGTGTTAGCACTGTGAGAGCAGCACAGCAGCTTTTTCAGGCAGATGAGTACTTCACAGCTGTGGGCCTTGGGCCTGCCAGAAGCCTGCTCCAGGGTGAGGACTGAAGAAGGCTAGTTATCCAAGAGGAACCTGGACAGACATCCCTTCAGAGGCCAGGAGGTCAGGTTTGTTTGGCTACCACAGGATGCCCCACTGGTGTCCTGATCCTTTTATACTTTTACAAAATACATATGACTCAATTTCTCCAAATAACTAGAGCATAACAAAGTTAGCAAAATCAGAAATGGTTAAATATGCATCTTTATGGAGTTTTTGTTAGTTTGAACATGCCTTAGGAATTTCTAAACCATAGTTATCAAGCATATTTTGTTCATGAGTCCTATTTTCTATAAACAAGATTTATGGATGTGTTCTTAACTGCTACTTTTACTCTTAGAACAAAAATCACCATACAAAATCCATCCTTATCCAAAATAACTTAGAAGTCTGATGTTGTCTTCCTAGTCTATGGAAAATAAAATAAAACAAACCAGCTTGGAGGCTCAGTGTTGCCTCTTTAGTCTAATAAAAAATTATTTTCCTAAATATGAGTTGAATCTAAGTTACACATATGGTATGCTGCAAGAAACTGACATTATCTAAAACCCTTTTGTTACAAGTTTAAAGGTAACTTTTACTGTTAGGGATTTAACAGATTATAATAATAATAATAATAATAATAATAATAATAATAATAATAATAATAA
>NW_026596073.1:15839092-15851683 GCF_907164565.1 Psammomys obesus | reverse complement strand
AATAATAATAATAATAATAATAATAATAATAATAATAATAATAATAACAATTACCCTAATGAGTCTCACTAATCCTTAGAGAAAGTTCATATTTCAACAAAAACTTCAAGACATCAAATAAAACCCAGAAAAAGAGGTAGTATATTTAGAGAGTTAAACATTATATTTTGTTGTTAGTGACCTCTACTCAAAATAGTCTACCTCCTATCTGTTCTCAAACTTATGTATCTATTTCTGGGATGTTGTTTTGTTGGCCTTTTCCCTGTCACAGAGTCAGGTCTGACCCAGGACAGAAGCTTTGTAAGAATTTTCAAATGAACCTGCTTAGGTCTGAAGCAGGCAGGCATAATCTCATCTCCAAAGCCAGCTTTTCGGGAGAGTAGAACAGCAGGTAGAAATATTCCAATATTATCCATACCCACTAGATATTTGAATATCTATAAGAATCGGATGCAACCTTATATCACCTGAATCATATGATTCATCTACCAGAGGGGAGGATGAGGGTGGAAAAAGACTTTTAGATAGATACCCAGGATCTGGTGGGTCATAGTGTACAGAAGCCCACCTTTTGGCCTCTGTTTACTCAGTAACAATCTTTCCACTTATTTGGCCAAAGTCCTTCTGTTTAGGACAGTGTCACCTACACTGTCATTTGGGGAGGCTGCTTTGACCTAACAGGAGCAGAAGGAGTAGGCGTGGCTAAGGTTCCCAGGCTTGGAGAGGGCAGAAGAATCACAGAAGACAGAGAGATGATAAGAGAGGAAGAAGGAGGATGACACCATGGGTTATTGTGGAGAAAACAAAAACAAAAACAAAACAAAAAACAAAACATGCAGGCAGAGAGGAAGGACTACAACAATGGCGTGAAAAGGCCCAGGTGAAGAATACAAGCAAGTACCATGGGATTATGGTTAGAATGTGGATGGC
The DNA here is from genome assembly GCF_907164565.1 of Psammomys obesus. Classification (NCBI taxonomy): domain Eukaryota; kingdom Metazoa; phylum Chordata; class Mammalia; order Rodentia; family Muridae; genus Psammomys; species Psammomys obesus. The sequence continues at coordinate 15,850,753 of NW_026596073.1, read as the reverse complement.
ATTGGATGATGGCTGGGAGGTGGATGGTGAGGTTATTGAGACAGTGTAGGTGAAATATCTGCCTGACCCAAGGTAAATAAGGCAATTATAAAATCAAACAGATGTCTGTTTCTTCTTATTTGTGGTAGCGGGTTACATAATACTGCCGTCTATTATCTGTCCATTGGTGAGAGTGGGGTGTTGAAGTCTCCCACTATTAATGTGTTGAAATCAATGGGTGATATAAGCTTTAATAATATTTCTTCCTTTGATGAGAATGAAGTGTCCTTCCAATCTCTTTTCATTAATTTTGGTTTAAAGTCATTTTATTTATATTAGAAAGGCTACTCCAGCTTGTTTCTTGGGTCCTTTGCTTGGGAAACCTTTTTCCAGCCCTTTAGTCTGAGATACTGTCTATCTTTATTGCTGAGGTGTGTTTCTTGGATGCAGCAGCATGTTTGGGAACTCAAAACAACCCAGATGGCCCTCAACTAAAAAATGGATAAAGAAACTGTAGTACATTTACACAATGGAATACTACTCAACCATTAAAAACAAGGAAATCATGAAATGTGCAGGCAAATACCAGAAAAGATCATCCTGAGTGAGGTAACACAAACCCAGAAAGACATACACAGTATATACTCACTTATAAGTGGATTTTAGTCATATGGTACAGAATAGACATACTATAATGCACAGACCCCAAAAAGATAAGTCTGATGGGCATCTTAGGCTTTCATGTTGGCCCACTAGTTAGGGGAGTGAGGGATATCTCTTGCACAGACTATGTTGCCTGCTTTTTGATCACTTTCTCCTGATGGAACCTTCCTACCAGGCCACAGGGAGGAAAGAAGAACTCAGTCCTCATGTGAATAGATGAGCTGGGGTTTCTGGGTCAGGGGTTCTCCTATTCTGGGGAATAGGGGAGAGGGAACGCAAGAGGGTAGGTGGGACTAAGAGCAGAGGCAGGAGGGGTCTATAGCCTAGAGGTAAATTGAATTAATTAATAAAAAAAGAAAAGAAAATCACTCAGGGAGACATAGTATCAACTGCACAAGGGATGGCATCTATTCTTTATCTTGACTTTCTTATTTAGCAAGAAAATACTAGAATGGTGACATTCTGACCCCAACTAAAACTTCCTTAATTTTAATACCTATGGGAAGATCTCAGAAAACTGCTTCCAGCAAATACTGCATCTGATTCTAAGAACTACAAACTTTGAAGAACAATCATATCATGATACTATTTGCAAAGGCAGGGGCTGTGATCTTAGACTAGAATTCAAAACAAAACTTATTTTTAGTTGTTCTTTTTTCTTATTGTGTTATTTCATTTTTTTTGCATTTATTTTATTTTATTAATTACACTTTATTCATTTTGTATCCCCCCATGAGCCCCTCCCTCCTCCCCTCCTGATCCCACCCTCCCTCCCCTTTCTGCATGCATGCCACTCCCCAAGTCCAATGATAGGGGAGGTTCTCCTCTCCTTTCTGATCTTAGTCTATCAGTTCTCATCAAAAGTGGCTGCATTGTCCTCGACTGTGGCCTGGTAAGGCTGCTCCCCCCTCAGGGGGAGGTGATCAAAGAGCAGGCCAATCAGATTATGTCAGAGGCAGTCCCTCTTTCCATTACTATGTAACCCACTTGGACACTGAACTGCCATGGGCTACATCTGTGCAGGGGTTCTAGGTTATTTCCACGAATAGTCCTTGGTTGGAGTATGAATCTCTGGGAAGTTCCCTGTGTTCAAATTATCTTGTTCTGTTGCTCTGCTTGTGGAGTTCCCGTCCCCTCCAGCTCTTACTATTTCCCACATCTTACATAAAATTCCATTCACTCTGTCCATCAGTTGTCCATCAGGCTCAGCATCTGCTTTGACAGTCTAACTGCAGAGGCTTTCAGAGGCCCTTTGTGGAAGGTTCCAAGGTTGTTTTTTGTTTTCTTCTGGCTTTCAGAGGCCCTCTGTAGCAGGTTCCAAGGTTGTTTCCTATTTTCTTTTTTTTCTGATGTCCATCCTCTTTGCCTTTCAGGATGGGGATTGAACATTTTAGTTAGGGTCCTCTCTTTTGCTTAGTTTGTTTAGATGTACAGATTTTAGTGGGTTTATTCTATGTTGTATGTTCATATGAGTGAGTATATACCATGCGTGTCTTTTTGCTTCTGGGACAACTCACTCAGGATGATCCTTTCCAGGTCCCACCATTTACCTACAAATTTCATGATTTCCTTATTTTTCATTGCTGAGTAATACTCGATTGTATAGATGTACCACAATTTCTGCATCCATTCTTCAGCTGAGGGGCATCTGGGTTGTTCCAGCTTCTGGCTATTACAAATAAAGCTGCTACAAACATGGTTGAGCAAATGTCCTTTTTGTGTACTTGCGCCTCTTTTGGGTATATTCCTAGGTGTGGTATGGCTGGATCTTGAGGAAGCACTATTCCTAGTTGTCTGAGAAAGCGCCAGATTGATTTCCAGAGTGGTTGTACCAGTTTACATTCCCACCAGCAGTGGAGAAGGGTTCCCCTTTCTCCACAACCTCTCCAGCATGTGTTGTCCCTTGAGTTTTTCATCTTGGCCATTCTGATGGGTGTAAGGTGAAATCTCAGGGTTGTTTTGATTTGCATTTCCCTAATGTCTAATGAGGTTGAGCATTTCTTTAAGTGCTTCTCTGCCATTCGATATTCCTCTACAGAGAATTCTCTCTTTAGCTCTGTTCCCCATTTTTTAAGTGGATTACTTGGTTTGTTGCTTTTCAGCTTGTTTAGTTCTTTATATATACTGGATATTAGCCCTCTGTCAGATAAAGGGTTGGTGAAGATTCTTTCCCAATCTGTAGGCAGTCGCTTTGTTTTGATGACGGTGTCCTTTGCTTTACAGAAGCTTTTCAATTTCATGAGGGCCCATTTATTGATTGTTGCTCTTAGAGCCTGTGCTGTTGGTGTTCTGTTCAGGAAGTTTTCTCCTGTACCAATGAGTTCTAGGGTATCCCCCACTTTTTTTTCTAGCCAATTTAATGTGTCTGGTTTTATGTTGAGGTCTTTGATCCACTTGGACTTCAGTTTTGTGCAGGGTTTTAAGTATGGATCTATCTTCATTTTTCTACATGTAGACATCAAGTTGGACCAGCACCATTTGTTGAAGATGCTATCTTTTTTCCATTGTATGGTTTTGGCATCTTTGTCAAAAATCAGGTGTCCGTAAGTGTGTGGGTTTATTTCTGGGTCTTCTGTTCGGTTCCATTGATCCACCATTCTGTTTCTATGCCAGTACCATGCAGTTTTTATAACTGTTGCTCTATAGTACAGCTTGAGATCAGGGATGGAGATACCTCCAGAAGATCTTTTATTGTAGAGGATTGTTTTAGCAATTCTCGGTTTCTTGTTATTCCATACGAAGTTGAGAATTTTTCTTTCCAGGTCTGTAAAGAATTGTGTTGGCAATTTGATGGGAATTGCATTAAACCTGTAGATTGCTTTTGGTAAGATGGCCATTTCTACTATGTTAATCCTGCCAAGCCATGAGCATGTGAGATCTTTCCATCTTCTCATATCTTCCTCTAATTCTTTCTTCAGAGACTTGAAATTTTTTTCATACAAGTCTTTGACTTGCTTGGTTAGGGTTACACCAAGGTACTTTATGTCATTTGTGGCTATTGTGAATGGTGTTGTTTCTCTGATTTCTTTCTCAGCCCTTTTGTCTTTTGTATACAGGAGTGCTACTGATTTTTTTTGAGTTAATTTTGTATCTGGCCACTTTGCTGAAGGTGTTTATCAACTGTAGGAGTTCCCTGGTAGAGTTTATGGGGTCACTCATGTATACTATCATATCATTTGCAAATAGTGATAATTTGACTTCTTCCTTTCCCATCTGTATCCCCTTGATCTCCTTCAACTGTCTTATTGCTCTAGCAAGGACTTCCAGAACTATGTTGAAGAGATATGGAGAGAGTGGGCAGCCTTGTCTTGTCCCTGATTTCAGTGGGATTGCTTTAAGTTTCTCTCCATTTAGTTTGATGTTGGCTATAGGCTTGCTGTATATCGCCTTTACTATGTTTAGATATGTGCCTTGTATCCCTGATCTCTCCAGTACTTTAAACATGAATGGATGTTGAATTTTGTCAAATGCTTTTTCAGCATCTAAGGAGATTATCATGTGGTTTTTTTCTTTCAGTTTGTTAATATGGTGGATCACATTGATGGATTTCGGTATATTGATCCAACTCTGCATACCTGGGATGAAGCCTACTTGGTCATAGTGGATAATATCTTTGATGTGTTCTTGTATTCGGTTTGCACGTATTTTGTTAAGTATTTTTGCATCAATGTTCATAAGGGAGATTGGCCTGAAATTCTCTTTCTTTGTTGAGTCTTTGTGAGGTTTAGGTACCAAGGTGATTGTGGCTTCATAGAATGAGTTTGGTAATGTTCCTTCTGTTTCTATTTTGTGGAATAGTTTGAAGAGAATTGGAGTTAGCTCTTCTTTGAAGGTCTGGTAGAATTCTGCGCTGAAGCCATCTGGTCCTGGGCTTTTTTTGGATGGGAGACTTTTGATGACTGCTTCTATTTCTTTGGGGGATATAGGACTATTTAATTGATTTACCTGGTCTTGATTCAGCTTTGGTAAGTCAAATCGATCAAGAAAATTGTCCATTTTATTTAGATTTTCAAATTTTGTGGCATATACACTTTTGAAGTAAGTCCTAATGATTGTTTGGATTTCCTCAGTGTCTGTAGTTATGTCCCCTTTTCATTTCTGATTTTGTTGACTTGGGTGGTGTCTCTCTGCCTTTTAGTTAGCTTGGCTAAGGGTTTGTCTCTCTTGTTGATTTTCTCAAAGAACCAGCTCTTGGTTTCATTGATTCTTTGAATTGTTTTATTTGTTTCTAATTGATTGATTTCAGCCCTGAGTTTGATTATTTCCAGCCGTCTACTCCTTTTTGGTGTGTCTGCTTCTTCTTTTTCTAGGGTTTTTAAGTGGGCCATTAAGTTGCTTGAATGAGCCGTCTCGAATTTCTTCTTGAAGGCACTTAGTGCTATGAACTTTCCTCTTAGCACTGCTTTCATTGTGTCCCACAAGTTTGGGTATGTTGTGTCTTCATTTTCATTGAGTTCTAGAAAGGCTTTAATTTCTTTCTTTATTTCTTCCCTGACCCAGCTGTCATTTAGTAACAAGTTGTTCAGTTTCCATGTGTGTGTAGGCTTTTTGCTATTTCTGTTGTTGTTGAAGTCCAGCTTTATTCCATGGTGATCAGACAGGATACAAGGGATTATTTCAGTCTTCTTGTATCTGTTGAGGCTTGCTTTGTGACCAACTATATGGTCTATTTTGGAGAAGGTTCCATGAGGTGCTGAGAAGGTAAATTCTTTTGTGTTTGGGTGTAAAGTTCTGTAAATGTCTGTGAGGTCCATTTGATTCATGACCTCTGTCAGAGATATTGTTTCTTTGTTTAATTTCTGTTTTGTTGACTATTTCATTTTTTTTACTTGTTATGGGTTTTCTTTTCTTTCTTCTTTCTTTTTTTTGGGGGTGGTGGTGGTGGTGGAGTGGAGTGGGGTGGGCAGGATCTGACATAGCACAAGCTTGCTTTAAACTCATAGATAGCTGAAGCTGACCTGAACTGCTAATCCTACGGCAGTTACCTTTCAAATGTAAGAATCACTGGCATGGTATTGTATAGACTATTTTATTATTGTAAAATATTTTATACAGGCTGTTTACATGGTATGGGCAAGCCTGTAAACACACCAAGGCTCAGGATAAGAAGATCACCCAAAGGCTTGTCAGCCATGTGGCCTGCCTGCAGCAGGAGTTACAGCAATGTGCAAGTATTTGGTTGACAGATGCAGTATAAACAGAAGTGGAACAGTTTGAGCATTGTGGAGAGAGATGGAAACATGAGGGTGGATGGAGAGGAATAGCCTGTCGTGAGTAGCCAGCCCTGATCCCTGAGACCATTCCAGCCCATGTTGTTTCTGAGGGCCACGTCTGGGGTGGGGTTACTGATGTCTGGCTCACATTGCCACTAGAGACCACTGGGACAACCCTGGTCTGAGAAGCCTCCTAAGACTATTTAAATGTCCAAGGGCTGTGCAGAACAAGCCTCATCACTCACTGGCTGCAACACTCTGGAGAGCTGACCCCACTTGTCACCAGCAGCAGCACTGGGGAGAGTAGGATGTGTACCTTATCCAGGTAGTACGGTGGAGCTTGACCTGGTGGTAGGGACACAAGCAAGCTGCTCCCTGAGAGTGAGAGTGAGGGAGAACTGGACCCACCACTGGTCTGCAGTTAGGTGGAGGGAGCACAGAGGAGGTTCCCTCCCCCACCTCACCCTTGAGAGTTGGAGAGTTGGCCTTGCCCCTCACCAGCTGAAGCACTGGAAAGAGAGGGCCCTGCACTTTGCCTGGACAGCACAGTGGTGAAGGCCCTGATGGTGAAGGCATGGAGCAAGTCTGTCCTGAAGTGTGAGATCATGATAACTCTCCCATCCTCTCTCAGGTTGCAGCACTTGGGAGAGAAGGCCCAAACAACAAGGTGAAGCTGGCTCTGGTGGCATGGGTGTGCATGAGCCTGCCCTGGGGGCACGAGAGTGGGAGAGCTGACCTTGCCTCCTGCTGGTGGTGGCACTGGGTCAGCTAGTGTGGACAGTCCTGGAGAACTCACCCTGGTGGTGCAGATATAGGAGAACTGGCGAATTACCACCCAAGCCCATGTCCAGGGCTTTGAGTTGGCCCACCCCCAAATCTACATTATCTGTAAACTGTTGGAACAAGTGAAAGGGCTGTTTCTGCTTCTCCAAAGCCACAGGATCTCTATGACACAGGACAACAAAAGAATAACAGAATGGAGTACTGGTGAAGATTCAATACTGATGGTGTGGCAGAAGCCAGAGGTCTTGAACCAGACCAAACATATATTGCAGTAAACATTTGCAAGTGAAAATGTGTGGACAGAGGGAAGCAGTGTGGGACTCTACAGCTTCCATGATGAGATGTTTTCTGTGCTTTGATTTGGTTTGGTTTTTGTGGTTTTGTTTGGCTTTTTTTTTCCATTTTCTTTTGGGGAGGAGGTTGCAAGTGTAGAGGGCAGAAATGAGGGATGGGAAGATGAGTGGGACTGGCGTGCCCGCTGTGAAACTCACAAAGAATCAATAAAACCCTGAAAAACTACTGTATATAATTCTCAAAAGCCAAACACAGACTTCAAATTATGAACTAACTAATTGTGGAACATAATAGTATCATTTCTCATTGGCACCATTCCTATTAAAATTAACTTAATTAATTTTTAAAAACAATTGCATTTATCCACCTCAATAAAAAAATTAATAAAAACATATAAAAATTTAACAATCATTAGAAAACAAGAATCAGGAAACTTTGATGAGTCAGAGAACAAATACAAACAAAGTGTAGAATGAGGTGATGACACAGAGCCGAGAAGTTGGCTTATATTAAGGAACTAGAGAAAAAAAATGTAAGGAGGTTTTTCTGTAGAGATTTCCTCTGAGTTGAAACATTTACTCCTGGAAGACGGTTTATTGAGATTCTTGAAGTGGATGAAACTTAAAGAAGTAAGGAAATTTACAAATCTCAAGGACTTCCTGAAATTTATAGGGTAAGGGCAAAATTCAGGCCAGGAAACTGAAAGGGTATAGTTACATAGAGAACTTCCTTGGAGGAAGTTGGCCTGGGTCGTATATTAACTCCATGGAAACAGGTTGAGGGCAAGATTGGGGTGCTGTTATAAAGTGGTGCTCTGATGAAACTCACATAAGATAAGTCATCCTCTAAGTAGATACAAAATAGAATTGTCTCTGAAAACTTAGGTATTTATTAAAGACCCTAGAAAAATCAGTCTGAAGAATGTTAAAAGAGTCCCAGGAAAAATAAGTTTATTCCATAACTTTCCTAATAAACACAGAAAGTAGCTTTAAAAGATCAAGTTGATTGGTAATGAACTCATCTGCCTATCAGAATACATTGAAGTGGTATATTCAGAATAAAACAGAATTCAGATGCTCAATATAATATAATATCAGAAGAGCCAGCATTTAACCCAAGGGCGACAGAAATGTTAGCCTGCAGAAAACTCAGTCTTGACTGGACAAAGCTCTATACAAAGAGGTAAACAATGATTTCAGGACAATTGTCCATATGAATGAAAACAACTCATAGCAGATATGTATCCTTAACTGTGGCTATACACTAAAAACTCTCAGTTCATACAAGCAGAGACCTCCATAGCCTGAAGAACACAGAGAAAAAAATGAGGCAAAAACCACAACAGTGATCCTCAGAGCACTAGTCATTTGTAGGGTGATACTAAGTATTTCAATACCTATGTAATTTGATTACAAAAGTTTAAGGTTATTCCACCTACATCATGGAAGAAGAACTAAACCACGTCATCTTGAAGGTTAAAAGCAAGGAGAAAAGGCACCTGAACTTTATCCAGAACTCTCTGTGGTTTTAAAATTTCAGATAGAGTTTGCAGTTCTTTGTTTAATTGAAAAGAGAAGTCATTTCTGCCTTCCTCAATGTAGAAGCTTTGGCAGGTTTGTTAAAGGATAGGGCCATCATGCAACACAGATGCATAGAACTCTTCCTGAATAAGCCCTAAGCAAGATAAAGAAGAGATTATATTAATTATCTTACTCAGTATCCTATTTCTGTGAAAAGACACCATGACCACGGTAACACATGAACATGCACAGACATACACACGTATCATTTAATTGGGACTTGCTTACAGTTGCAGAGGTTTAGTGCATTGTTTTCATGGAAGGCGGCATGAAAACACACAAACAGACATGATGCTGGAGTGGTAGCTAAGAGTTCTACATAAAGATCCTTATGCCTAAAGAAAAGAGAGAGAGAAACAGAGAGAGAGCAGCTAGGCCTGGCTTGGGCTTTTGAAAACTCAAAACCCATCCCTAGTGGCACACTTCCTCCAACAAGATCACACCTCCTAATCCCTCTCAAGTAGTGCCATCCCCTGATGGCCAAGCATTCAAATATATGAGCTTATGAGGGTCATTTTTATTCAAATCACCAAATTAAATAATGAAGAGAAGTCCATTTAGATGGAAATCGGGCTTCAAAACACCATGGCTTCAAGAAATGATAAAGGTATGAAACATATAAAATGTATTTTTCTCATTTTTAAACTTCTTTAAAATAGAAGACGTTAATATGCCAGTCATAATAATAATTTCAAGAGGTACAAAAGTAAAATATATGATTGCACATCACAGGACAGAGGGGGAAATGGAAGGATGTTGTCCATATCTCTATTCTACTTCATGAGAGCTAAAAGCTTTTTTTAGTTAGAATGAAGATACTTGGTAGTATACTAAAACTTCATATCACCCAACAGCAAGCATTGAAGGCAAAATTAGGTATAACTTATAAGTCAACAATGGACATAAAACTATCAAAATACACTATCTGAAAGACCAGAAAGTAAGAGAAATGATGAAGAATAAATGAAGAAAACACAAAACGCGACAGAAAGCGTTAGATACCAGTGGCTCCAGATCAAAATTAAACACCACCTCATGTGCTCCAAGACAAAGACAGTGATTGCCAGAATGACAGAAACAACAGTAAGCTATGCACTGTTCATAAGATGTATAATTAAAACGTAGAAAACCCCATACTTTTAAAGGCAAAGTTTTTACACTGTTTATTGACCACAAATGGAGGATGTGGGCTAAGGGAAAGAATTAGTGGTGGAACATTTGTATATCATCTGTGAAGCCTAGGTTTTATTTTTAGCAACATCAAAAATAGTAAGTAAGTAAGTAAATGAATAAGAAAAATAGCAAATAGCTTCAACTGGGTACTAGCAAAGAAGAATTAAGTTGAAGGTGTCGGCCGGCAGTGGCAGAGATACGGGTATCACTTCATACTGTCACTCATGGTAGCCTGAAGAGATCCTTACTGGTTGAGAGACCTTGACCTAGATCCTTAATGTCCATGCAGAAAAGAATTTTAGGCTAAGAGTGAAGTAGAGTTGTAGTTTATTATTATAAGAATATTTCCGTGTGAATATTAAGAATGCTTATGAAGATGGTGTGAATGTGTACATTTTTTTTCCACTGTTGATATGTTTAATAGCTTTAGTGGATAAGGTGTGGACCTGAAGGAGTACTGCCCTCACATAAATATTACAATAAATGACAAGATGAATGAAATTGAGCCTAGCATGGTGGTGCTTACTTGTAGTCCCAGCATGCAGAAGGCTCCATGCAAACAAGGAAAACGAATTTGAAGAGTATGATAAAAGTGCCCCTTTTCCCATGTGAATGAATGGATTTGGTAAATAATGATTATAATCACATTCTTCCTTTTGAAAAGCTACAAAGGGGACTAATACAAAGACAGAGGTAATCCAGCTTAATGGTAGACACAGAAATGTGACTCCCTAGACAGGCAGGGCAGTGAGGCAAGATTAGGCTCTGGCTGCAGAAGCTTTACCTGTGTGATGACAACACCCAGCTGTAGTGAGGGCAGAAGGAGGAAAAGCTTGCAAAACTCAAGCCTCACCGCTGACACTGTTCAATTCTGCTCACAAGATGGCTGCTGCCTCTTTATCTTATTGCCACTGTTTCACCACACAGAAAAATGGAAAGGTCAGCTTTACTCTTTTTACCACAATCATCTTTAGGATTTGGGTGAGGCTTGTTGCTATTATTATAAAGTTGCTAAAAAGATTTAATGAGATCTCAGGGTTGAGAGTGTGGGGGAGGGGAAGCAGGAATACCTTCTATTACGGTAGATAAGGTTAAATTCCGGATGCAGGAATGAAGGATATCTTCAACATAAATAAAGTTAATAGTTTTGTTTGAGCTTCCAAGAAAATGTCTGAGAGTTCAACGAGAACTTCCCCAAACTCATATAAATCTGGGTTTAAATACAGTTCATTGCTAATATCATTAGTCGTGCTAGAATTCTTGATTCAAGCAAACTCTGGGGTGAGGGCTCCTTTCCTGGCCATGTCTTCCTCATTTTCCATTTCTAGCCTGCCACAAAGAAACCTTACCATCTTTTAACCATGGATAATAAAAGTCAATTGCAAAATAACTAATCCTAAAATAAGGGTCAACAACTTTTTTATAGGTTCTTTGAGAATTTCATATGTTTTCATTATATTCAGCCTTCCCAATCTCTGAATTCTTCCCAGATCTACACACATTCCCTACACACCCAATTTTGTATTTGTTTTTTCTTTTGTAAAACACATCAAGTCCAATTTATGCCACATATATATTCTTGAATGAGTAGCCTTTCATTAGTGCATGGTCAAATTACCAGAAGCTACACCCTTAGAGAAAACTAACTCACCAACTCCCAGAACTATCAATTGTCAGTAGTTTCTCAGCTAGAGGTAGAATTTTAGTCCTACCTTCTTCCTGCATGCCTAGACTTGCTGTGCTTGAGCTAGCACAATCTTGTGCATACTTCAATACCTGTTGCAAGTTCCTATGTACAGTTTCTCTGCTAAGTTCTGGAGATACTGTTTCATAGTAGTCATCCACAGCCTCTGGCCTTTATACCCTTGCCTACTCTTCTACAATGATCACCAAGCCTTTGGAGAAGGGGGCATGATTGTATATCTATCTATAGATAGATAGATAGATAGATAGATAGATAGATAGATAGATAGATA
>NW_026596073.1:15787671-15839082 GCF_907164565.1 Psammomys obesus | reverse complement strand
ATAGATAGATAGATAGATAGATAGATAGATAGATAGATAGATAGATATCCCATTTAGAGCTGAACAACCCATACCTAAAACCATATGACTCTAAGAAGGTATGGCTAAGACAGGTCATAGGCACTAGGGAAGAACCTAATACTATTATTCATGTGAATAGGCATAGTATTAAACTGACTCCAAATAACTTATAGTTCTGCCCATAGATTAATATGTCTCTCAACTCTAATCAGAGACACTTCTATTTGTAGTATATGGTGATTAACACAAAGACCCACAACTGACCATTGAACCTACACAGAACAGTTAACTAACCATAATGCAAATAATTTAAAAATTCATATAAAGAGTAATTTAGATAACTGTATTTTAAATTTAAATTTTATTTTATTATTTATTTATTTATTTATTTTTATTTTTAATTTTATTTTTCTTTTTAGTTACATTTTGTTAACTCTGTGTCCCAGCTTTATCCTGCTCCCTCATTCCCTCCCCAACCCCATACTCCCTCCCTGGTCTCCTCCCTGCCCCTTTCCAAGTCCACTGATAGGGGAGGACCTCCCCTTTCATTTGACCCTGTTTTATCAGGTATCTTCAGGGCTGGCTGCAAAGTCCTCCTCTGTGGCCTAACAGGACTGCTCCTTCCTTGGGGGGTGGGGGGGAGGTCAAAGAGCCTGCCCTTGAGATCCTATTAGAAATAGTCCTTGTTCCCCTTACTTTGGAAAACTACTTGGTTACTGAGCTACCACGGGCCACATCCAAGCAGAAGTTCTAGGTTATATCCATAGATGGTCCTTGGTTGATAAATTTTATTTTTTATATTAATTACAGTTTATTCACTTTGTATCCTAGCTGTAGCCTCCTCCCCCATCTTCTCCCAATCCCACCCTCCTCCCTCATCTCCTCCCATGCCCCTCTCCAAGTCCACTAATAGGGGAGGTCCTCCTCCCAATCCATCTGATCCTAGCCTATCAGGTCTCATCAGGAGTGGCTGCATTGTCTTCTTCTGTGGCTTGGTAAGGCTTCCCCCCCATACCAGAGGGAGGTGGTCAAAGAGCCAGCCACTGAGTTGATGTCAGAGTCAGTCCCTGTTCTCCTTACTAGGAAACCCACTTGGAGACTGAGCTGCCATGGGCTACACCTGTGCAGGGGTTCTAGGTTATCTCCATGCATGGTCCTTGGTTGGAGTATCAGTCTCAGAAAAGACCCCTGTGCCCAATTTTCTTGGTTCTGTTGCTCTCCTTGTGGAGCTCCTGTATTTTTAAACCCCCAAAATATAAAGAAATTACATAACATGGGGAAAATAAAATCAAAACAGAATAAAAAGAAAGCAATAAATGTTTTGTAATGATTGATAATGGCAACACAGCATAGCAGAGCTACATAGGGTATAATACTGCTAAAATAGTTCTTTTAAGAAAGATGTTCTTCTGTATTCTTATATTAGGAAAAAGAAAGCTCTAAAAGTGAATATGTATGATATGTATCACCAGGAGAAGCATCACAGTAGCATTAAAGGCCCGTTAGGAGAAAACTCTTGCCTCTTAGCCAAAACAATGCAATCTTCCTCTGTGTTGAGACATGTTATTGTCTCCTTTCTTAAGACTTAATAGAAGTAGGCTTGCCAAGTAGCTGGTCAAGGGCCCTTCCCTTAAGAAGGTAGGGTTACCTGAAGCCATGCTAAAGAAACAGTAGGAATGATTAGCCCTTTGATAAGATACTGTACTTTTTCTTCCCAAAATTTTTATCTCACTTAGCTGAGGTCCTATGAGCCATCATGAGGTTCTGCTGTGTCTGAGTCTTGACTCAAACTTGAACAGTTTTTCTCTTTTCCTTCTCCTCTGACTTTCTTTCAGATGCTGGCCAGAACCGAAGCATGCTCTCTCTGGGTTCTTGGGATTCCTTACTCTTCCTCTAACACCCGGCTCCTCCCATGTGCCTACCACATGACTGGCCTCCAGGCTGGCTTCCTTCAAATTGCATGGCTTTCTTTTTCTCTCTTAAGCTTCCACTCTTTAATTCTCAAAGACACTCCATGATTCCTATATCAAAAGAATAAAAAAATCAGCATCAGAAAGGAGTTGGTAAAAATTGTAGAAATCAATAAAAGTGGTAGCAATTTAATAGTAGAAAAGTTAAAATTTTAAAAAAATATATTAAAATCCAATCAATAACATGAACTAAGTCTATAAATTTAAAATTGTTTTATTAAATAATCATTGAATTAGAGAAATCAATGCACAAATAAGTCATTAAAATAAGCAAAAATGTCATTCAAGATAAAATGCAGGTCAACAGAAAATGCTATACATGCTGTAGGAAGAAAAGGGAATCACTATAATAAAAAAAAGCAAGTGCCTTAATAGATTAGGTTAAATAGACAACTTTTAATGGTACTGAATACCTAACTAATCAATAGCATTTGATTTTATATAAATAATTTCCATAACTTCATTAAATAGTAACTAAAAGTAATTAATAATAAAACCATTCCTTTGTTGTTTGTAAGGAAATACAAACTTTCTTCTGAACTAGTCAGTACTCTAGCCTCAGCTTAGGCTGTAACACCTGGCTCAAAGATATTTTAGACTGAATATAGTGCTAAAAATTTTCTCTGCATGCCAGGAACATTATACTCCCTGTGGGGGTCTTCCAAGGGGAGTCATCAGAGTAAAAAAAAAAAAAAAAAAAAAAAACAAATGCTACAAGAACTCTCGTGTCCTGAGGCTAAAACAGAATTCAGATACTTTTGACTATGTTGCATATACTATTAAATATTCTATTTCTAAACTATCTTCTTTCCATTTCATCAGCAATACTTTCTATTAACCTATCTATTTTCTATTCCTTTCTTCTAACTTCAGTTTTCTACTGAAACTTGGGCTGCGTTCTTCAATGATTTCTCTGATGAAATTAATCTTGTCAAATATTTCTTAACTATATTACAAATTTGTCCTCAATGTTCATGCTTATTAACTCTAAAAAATAGAATACTATATGTCTGTTTTTAATGAAGGTATATAAAAGGTACCCCAAGAAAGAGTCTAATTAGTTTGTTTTAGCCAAGCATGGCTAAGAAAACTGATAATGAAGAGCCACAATGAAGCATTTTAAGAAGAAAACCAAAAACATCCTAACATTCTATATAGTTTTGTGTTGTTGTTTTCTGGTATTGTTGTTGTTTGTTTGTCTGTTTTGATTTGTTTTGTCTTGATTTTTGTGTGTGTGTTTGTGTCAAATTACCCTTTTTGTTTTGTAGAAACAAAAAATATATGTATTTTTTTTTTTTACTCAGGATTGAGCCCATGCCCTTATGCATGCTAGAAGAACACTCTACCACTAAACTATGCCCATTTCTCAAGTCATATAACTTCTTGTTCAGTAGTGTGATGTTAAATATTGTATATTCACTACAACTAGCTCCTCATTAATTTGTTACAAAAATATTAAGAGCCTGTCACGTAACAGACACTGTACTAGGAAATCTAGCAATGACAACCAAAGATACAGACTCCACCCCTATCAAACTTTTTAGTCCTCTGGTTACGTATTTATTTTTCATGGTCCTCTGAGCTTTCTAGCTTGCTCACTAGCTTTTATTTACACAGAATATTGTGCACTCTACATTTGTAAACTCAAATATCACAGTTCTTTTCAAAGTAAATTTTAAATGCCTGGAGCTATAGTGAATTTCCCTTGTGCTTGGTGTCTTTTTAGCTTAGTCTCTGCTCTCAAATTAAATTATCTGCTTTTATAATGGTATCGTTATACTATTCCTTGCATTATTAATGAGATACCCCATCTGACTGGACTCCAGAGTCTTTAAGTAAAATGATCTTGTCTTACTAACCCCTTTTATAGACTCTAGTATTTAGAAAAGTGTCTGTGTCATAGTAAGCAGGCGTTTATTAATCAAATGACTGCCTAGATGTGTCATTGCAGTGTTAGCAAATGTTTCTCTGTTTTAATATTTTCTACCAAATAATTTACTAGACTACTTACTTCTAATAACTGACTTTAAGGCAGCCTAAGCCTTCCACAACTAATTCTAGCTTGTGGCATCTAAGATAATCTTTGCTCACAAAGCATATAATCAAGCTTATTAAGGATTTTATATTAAATAAGAATAATTAAGCTCTCAGGGAAAGTGGAATGCCTGATCACATATGAAAACATGACTAAGAAGTGTGGGATTGAAATATTATCTCTCTGAGGGTTTCTTTTGTTGAATCCACATTCGGGAGTTATATTCTGAAACACAGAAAATAGGTTCTAGAAATCTGACTTCCATAAAAATTGGTTATTGCAATGCTAGAAAAATAAATCTCATTACAGAGAACGGCCACAACACTGGATATATGCCCTTTCTGGCAAATGAGTTCTAGTGTTCAGGACTCAGAACCAACAGCTGTCCCAGTGCCACTGAGGAGTCCTCTAAATTGGAACAGATGGTGCTACTTATTTGACCATCAGATGCTATTCTGAAGTATCAGTTGGCCAACTGCTTGGTGGAGGTTTGAAAATAGAAGATTTATTTAGAGCCTGAGGATTCGAGCACAAATGTTTATGGATGCAAAGTTTAGACTGAGATGGAAAAACTGCAATCAACCAATTGCCAGGACAGATCCAGTAGAGGGTGTGGTGTAAATTCCCATCTTGCAAATCAAGTAAAACCTGGAAAACATTTCTGTGGCCAGCTGGACTATAATCTCTTCCACACATACTTCCTCTGAGATATGCAGTAGCCACAGTCATACCCAGCAAATTTATTCCTACAAGTATAGTTGCTAGTTAGTCTGAAATTTAACTAGAACACCACTTAGGAACCAACTGGGTCTAGGAATCACTGGCTGGACTGTGAAAATATTCACAACATGTATTGATGGTTTATTTCAGAAATAAGAGACTTTTCTGGCTCATCTTTAAGGTAACAGCTGTAGGTCTATATGTCTTTTACCAATATACATCATTCTGGGCCTGCTTCATAGGTTCATTGGTACTGGCCAGATAACAGGCAGGACTCATTCCTCATCACAATAAAATCTAATTATTTTAACACTCTGCTTACCACTGCCCAGAATACAATTTTAAGTAATTTCATAATGATGGTATATTATTAATTACATATAGAGTTCAAAGACAGCTCATACTGCTTATTAAACAGAATGCTAGGACATTGTAAGCTCTTTGTATAAAATAAATAGGTTCCCATTATGTACAAACTACACTTTTATATGAGAACAATGAATCAAATTCTTTGATTGAACATCACATTCTATCTCAAACTTCCTGGAAAAGAAATGTCAGCACATATTCTTTTAATGTATTCAGTCACAATTAATAAACTATATTGAAGGTATTGATAGTAACTGGAATGATTAATATGCTCTGAGCATTGGGAGATAATCTTGGTTTTAAACAATTTGTATTGTTATTTAATCCTATAACAATTTAGTTTATAACAATGACTTCATTTTACTGATGTGGAAACTGAAAGACATGGAGGTTAATGCATTTGCTAAAATATTAACATGCTATTGCTAAAACCAAGTGATGTAAGGTAAAGCTAGTCCCAGAATCTTGGAAGCATAGGGTCAAATGAAGTGGATGTTTTGGTTTCTTTAAAAACTCAGTTATGTTATGAAAATATGTTTGGGTTTTAATCCCAAGGGTGGAATTTTGGTTTGTCCTTTAGTTTATTCACAGCTGATTACTGTCCTGTGTGAGGCATGGTCTTTGACAGCTGGTAACAGACTGCCTCAGGGCAGCACAGAGAGGGGCGTGGTCTAGGGCTCTGAGAAGATATAATTGCTCAGAAAGAGAAGGTGTAGCATAGGGTAAAGGTGTGTGGTGAGTGGCAGTTTGAAGAGACCAGTGAGATGGGAAACGTGACGGTTTGGAACAGACAGATGGAGAGAAACACGTAGGTGCACAAAGGCTTGGAGGAGACTGCTGGCTGTATTTGCTGCTGACAGAGATGGGTATAACCCCCCCAAAGAACTCCCTAAAATGCTGGGAGAATAAAGGGGTTTGCACCTCCTCTCCACACTAACCTTCAGTCTCCTACCTAGGGTTGGGTAAGCTCAATAAAATAGAGCTTAAAAACAAGTACTACCATCAAGACCTACTTGTCATTTTCATTTATGATATCTTCTTGATAGCTGAAAAAAAAAACACAAGGAATAAATCTTGATTCTTTTTTTAAAAAGATTTATTTATTATTCATATGCATTCTGCCTGCACACCAGATCTCATTATAGATGGTTATGAGCCACCATGTGGTTGCTGGGAATTGAACTCAGGACCTCTGGAAGAACAGCCAGTGTTCTTAACCTCCGAGCCATCTCTCCAGCCCCACATCTTGATTCTATTAGAAAGCATACACATTATAATTTTCCGAGAATGTCTGTAAGACATAAGCATTATCATGCTTCTAAGAACTCATAAAAATTTATTTCAAAAGAGATTAGGAACACAGATTATCAGGCTCTCGTTCCCTTCTCTAAGCTGAACAGAACCAGAGAACAAACTTCTCACAGCAGGAGTTCAGAGACCTTTGAAAAGGTGGAAAGCATTGACGTGGTTGTCAATTATTCTGGCAATATTCTTTAATTTTACTTTCCTCTGACAGTGGGAGGTAGGCAAGTGTCCTTACAGATATCGGGCCTTTCTAGAGAGCACATGGAAACCTGGGAGTTCCACATCTGAAGCCAAAGGCAGCAGGAAGAGACAAACCTGCAGGGCCTGGCTTGGGATTTTGAAACCTTGAATCCTACAGCCAGTGACACACTTCCTCCAACAGGATCACACCTACAAATAGGGCCAATTCCTAAGCTATTCTTATTCAAACCACCACGGGAGATTTTTGTGGAAAACACAAATGTTTCCCCTTTTTTGCCTCCTCAAGGCATTATGAGCAAGACTTAGCACTGAGTTAGAGAATGCCTGGCTAACAATGCTAAGATGAAACCCTCTTGAAACTTTGTCTAAACTTAAAGAACATTATTTATCTGAACAATTGTGTTTGGATAATATTTAGAAAAATTTTCAGCTATTGGATGAAAAAGCTTGCTACAAATATTTAGAGAATTCCGTCTCCTTTTAGGGAGCCTTGTTTCCACTGGAGAGCAATGTTAGCCCCCTTTCTGTGAAAGAATTCTTTCTAAGTCCTCAGCCTGCTGCTGGCTTGTTCCCATGTACTTGCAAGCAACTTTAATATGCAGTGGCATCTGCACTCACTCAGAGAGGAAAAGAAAAAAAAAATTCCAGTGCTGATTACTATATAGGAAATCACTTTGAGTATCTCTGATCCAGATACTTCTTGAAATTTTAAAATTCTAATCCATCCCATTGTAAGTTCCCAAGTTTGTCCTATGTATAAATTCTTCACTGACTTGTTTGTGAATGATGTTAATGAGATTACACAAGTGAAAAGAATCCATAATTAAATTAGTTTGAGAAATATGCCACTTCTATTCTAGGCCACATCTTTAAGATACCTAGAAAGTAGATGTTACAAACTATAATAAAGTTACTTCATAAAATTTAACTTTGTGTTCCCAAATCACTGGTGCCACTGGAAAATAACATCTCGGCACCTTCTCATTCTCTACAGGATAACCTTAATAACTGCTAATGTATGGTCTTTTTTAAAATCTAATATCCTTAGTTAAGTGTTAGTTGGTTACTGTTCCTCATATTGTCCTCAATGTTTTGGAAGAAGTCTCCTCAGTTCTTTCTTAGAAAGCTGCTCCTTTTCATACACAGCTGTGGATTTCAACCTAGACCAATAAAATCACTCAGACAACTTTAAAATATATTACCATCTGTGTTTCAGACATCAATTAAAAAGAAGCTCTGTTTCTTGCTTAACTTCTTTAGGTGCACAGATTTTAGTATGTTTATCCTATATTATATGGCTAACATCCACTTATAAGTGAGTATATACCCTGTGTGTCTTTGTGCTTCTGTTACCTCACTGAGGATGATACTTTCTAGTACCCACCATTTGCCTGGAATTTTCATGATTTCCTTGTCTTCAATGGCGGAGTAGTATTCCATATGGTAAATGTACCACAGTTTGTGTATCCATTCATAAGCTGAGGGATATCTGGGTTGTTTCCAGCTTCTGGCTACTATGAATATAGCGGCTATAAACATGGTTGAGCAAATGACCTTGTTGTATACTTGAGTATATTTTGGATAATTGACTAGGAGTGGTATGGCTGGACCTTCTGGTAGCACTATTCCTAATTTTCTGAGAGAATGGCTAATTGATTTCCAAAGTGGTTGTACAAGTTTACATTTCCATCAGCAATGGAAGAGGGATCCTCTTTCTCTACATCCTCTCCAGCATATGTTGTCACTTGAGTTTTTTATCTTAGTCATTCTGATGGGTATAAGGAGCACCCTGGGCAAGATGATCAATCCTCATTCAGAAAGGCAAGTGAGATAAACATTAGAAGAGGGAGAAAACAGGGAACAGGACAGGAGCCTCCAACAGAAGGCCTCTGAAAGACTCTAACCCACAGGGTATTAAAGCAATGCTGAGGCTCATAGCCAAACTTTGGGCAGAGTGCAGGGAATCATATGGAAGAAGGGGAAGATAAAAGACCCTGGAGGGGGCAGGAGCTCCACCAGGAGAGCAACAGAGCCAAAAAATCTGGGCACAGGGGTCTTTTCTGATATTCCAACCAAGGACCGTGAATGGACATAACCTAGAACCCCTCCACAGACATAGCCCATGGCCTCTCAGTCTCCAATTGGGCTCCCTGATAAGGGAAACAGGGGCTGTCTCTGATATGAACTCAATGGATGGCTCTTTGATCACCTCCCCCTGAGGGGGGAGCATCCTTACCAGGCCACAGAGGAAGACAATGCAGATAGTCCTGTTGAGACCTGATAGGTTAGGGTCAGATGGAAGAGGAGGAGGCCCTCCCCTGTCAGTGGACTAGGGGAGAGACATTGGAGGAGAAGAGTAAGGGAGAGAGGGTGGGATTGGGAGGTGACAAGAGAGGGGCCTGCAGCTGGGAAATAAAGTGAATAAATTGTAATAAATAAGTTAAAAAAAAAAAGATGCTCTGGAGATGAGTGTAGGAATCTGTATAATTGAAATGTTTCCTAGGTAAGCATACACACAAATACAGGACAATGGTTCTCAAATTTTCCTGAATGAAACTTAACTCCCATTAAGGCAGACATCTATAGAGCTGGTGAGCTTTACTCATACCAGAAAACTACATGATCCTTGTGTAGTTACTTCATGACTGTCCTTCAACATATCATGACGTGGGCTTGACTTAGTACTCTGCAACAGGAATCCCAACTTCCTGTAATAGGGGTGTCTGGATAGAAGAACCTTCCCTAACTCATCTCCATCTTCACACATAAGGACTTTGAGATAGTTACACAGTTCTGACAAAAAGGCCTTGACTCATTTTTGAATGTCTCTGGTAGAAATAGACAGGGACAATAGGCAGTCAAGTGTTTTGTGGCTATTAGCTTCAGATGGAAGAAGGAAAACTTGCTACTTTAACAGTGTTCTTCTTTGGCAGTTCAAAACACTGACTTTTCAGCATAGTTACTCTGTGTGTAGAATTCAGGAAAATCAGATGTGAAAGCTCATGAGTGTAATTCAGCCAACCTTGCCAAGTATCTGTATTTGGTAAGAACTGCATAGATCCGATCAGATCAACATCCTTTAAATAACAACTACAACTTTAGCATAGAACATGGGAAAGAGCTGTCAAAAACCAGCAAAGAGAAAGCAGAATGCTAGAGCTCTAGATAGTGGTCACCATGCATAAGTAAAAAGCAGCATGAACTCAGCTTCTCACTCTAGGTCGTTTTATCAAAATGTCATCCCTCCGTTGACATGCAAATAAGCAAAAGTTAGAAGGAGTTCCTGAGTCATGAATAAACAAGGTGACAGAACACACAGCACTCACAGAATGCAATACTGGAAGGTAAAATGGAAACCTTGATAATAAGAGTCAGAGAAAGAATAAAAAAAAAAAGAGTCAGAGAGAGAGGTAGAGAGAGAGAAAGAGAGTCCAAATTCTGTGAACAACTCTGCTCAAATCTCTGGTTCACTTCTGAACCACAAGGTCTAGAGGCAGCCTCCAGAAAGTAAATTAGGTAAAAATGAATAAAAAAAAATTAAATTAAAAAAGCAAACAAAAAAGAATGAAACTGTAGATTCAGAGCTTTGGATATGATGTATAGGAATAAGCCAGTATTCGTGTCCATAAAACATAAATAAATATTTAACTTACGATAAAACTGTATGTTATATCAAAACAACAAAATACAACCCATTATATAATATAATAATATAATTATATATTTATATTCTAGTTTAATAAAATATACAGTTTTTTTCATAAGTCAATGTATGAAAAAGAAAAAAAAGGTAACCAAGCAAGAAAACAAACAAAAAACAGGAAGAAAAAAAAAAAGCAAAAGAGTACAAACTCACAATATTTTAGATTTTGGATTTATCAGAAAAATATTTTTAAGTATTTAAATATTTCCAGTGTGTCAAGAAAAACAAGCTTAAAATGAAGAACTAAAAACAAAATTTCTGCAAGGAAATTGAGCTTTAGAAAGACTTTGCAAAGGTCAAATAAAAGATGCAATACCTAATTTTTTCCTTTTTATTTTTTATTATTATTGTTACGTTTTACAATTTCTTCACTTTGTATCCTGGTTGTAGCCCTCTCCCTCATCTCCTCACAGTTCTACCCTCCATCCCTTTTCCTCCACTATCCTTCTCCTCTCCTCCACTGATAAAGGAACTCCTCCTCCCCTACTATCTGACCCCAGCCTACCAGGTCCCATCAGGACTGCCTGGATCCTCGTCCTCTATGGGATAGAAGGGAACACTTCTCCCTGGTAGGGTGACCAGGGAGAAGTGATTAAGGAGCAGGCAACCAGTTCATGTCACAGACTATCTCTTCTCCCTTTAATAGGGAACCCACATGGAGACTAAGCTGTCTATGGACTACCTCTGAACAGGTAGTCTAGGTCTACTGGTCTAGGTGGTCTAGGTCCTCTCTGCATGGTCTTTGGTGGATGCATCAGTCTCTGCAGTCCTTATTTTTTTTGGCTTTTTGCTCTCCTTTGTGGGGCTCGGCCCCCTTTGGCTTCTTCTATCTCCCCCTTCTTCAATGAGACTCACTGAACTCTCTCCGAAGTTCGGTTGTGACTCTCTGCATCTGTTTCTATCCCCTATTGGGTGGAGTCTTTTAGAGGACATCTGTGATAGGTTTCCATCTTGTTCCCTTTCTTCCACCACTTCTGGTGTCTATACTGTTTTCCCTTCTGAATGAGAATTAAGCATTTTCCCTACGGTCCTCTGTTGTTTAACTTCTTTAGGTCTGTAGATTTTAATATGCTTATCCTATATTATATGGCTAATATCCACTTATAAGTGAGTATATACCATGTGTGTCTTTCTGCTTCTGGGTTACCCTACTCAGGACGATCTTTTCTAGTTCTGTCCATTTGCCTGCAAATTTCACGCTTTCTTAGAAAACTGGGAATAGTGCTCCCTCAAGACTCAGCTATACCATTCCTGGGCATATATCTCAACCATACAACAAGGATATTTGTTTAACTATGTTCATAACAGCTTTATTCGTAATAGGTAGAATCTGGAAACAACCTAGATGTTCCTCAACCGAAGAATGGATACAGCAATTGTAGTACATTTACACAATTCTACTCTGTTATTAAAAATAATTCTTAATATTTTAAAGGAATAAATATAATCACAGAATAAAAATTTCCAAAGAAGGAGTCAAGAAAAATTCATGATTACATATAGAGAAAAAAAAGTTTAAACAATAACATGTGCTTATAAACAACAATAAACATAGAAAACACTGATATTAGAGTCTTAGAGAGAGAGGGGCTCAGGAAACATGAGGCTCAAAAGGCTTCTAGATTTAGTAAGAGGCATAAATTTACAGAGATATTCAGGAAACTCCAAGCAGAATAAGTTATAGAAATTCATCCATGTGTGTCTCTTAAGTTGACAAAGTAACCACAAGAAGAAAGTCTTAAAAATATAGAAAAATGACACTTTGCCTAAGGAGCAAAAACTCAATGTTAAATTTTCATTTAAGAACTGAGAGTCAAAGTCAGCTGACGATGTGATCACTCAAAAACAGACAGAACTAAGGACATGTGTAGCAACTATAAAGAAAGCACTACTTCATAAGCTAATCATAATGTAAAATAAACAAAATAATTTTAAAGAAGTTACCACCTTCGGGTGGATAAAACTTTTCACAGAAGCCTTAGGTGATTAAGTAGAAATTCTAGTTTTGGGGATAGGCTACCTCCTTATGAGTTGTTGAGCTTGGAGGGGCCCAGGGTTTTCTTGAAGACTGACATTTGTTATTCACTCATATAGACATATAATATAGGATAAACCTACTAAAATCTGTATATCTAAAGAAGCTAATCAAGAGGGAAGACTCTGGCTAAAATGCTAAATCCCCATCCCAAAAGGCAAAAAGGAAGGACATCAGCAGAAGAAGAAAACAGGAAACAAGTTAGGAGCCTCCCACAGAAGACCTCTGAAAGGCTCTGCCCTGCAGACTATCAAAGCAGATGTAGAGACTTATGGCCAACTGTTGGGTGGAATGCAGGAAATCTTATGAAAGAAGTGGGAAATAGTAAGATCGGGAGAGGACAGGAGGTCCACAAGGAGAGCAACAGAACCAAAAAAAAAAAAAAATTGAGCACAGAAAGAAACACACGGTATATACTCACTTATATAGACATGTAATATAGGATAAACCTACTAAAATTTGTACATCTAAAGATACTAATCAACTAAAGAGAGAGGACTCTGACTAAAATGCTCAATCCACATCCTGAAAGGCAAAGAGGAAGGACATCAGAAGAAGAAAAAAAACAGGAAACAAGCTAGAAACCCACCACAGAGGGCCTCTGAAAAGCTCTGCCCTGCAGACTATCAAAGCAGATGCTGAGACTTATGGCCAACTGTTGGGCAGAGTGCATGGAATCTTATGTAAGAAGTGGGAAATAGTAAGATCTGGAGAGGACAGGAACTCCACAAAGAGAGTAATGGAGCCAGAAAACACAGGGGTCTTCCCAGAGACTCATACTCTAACCAAGTACCATGCATGGAAATAACCTAGAACCCCTGCACAGATGTAGCCCATGGCAGTTCAGTGTCCATAGTAATGGGAATAAGGACTGCTTCTGACATGAACTGATTGGCCTGCTCTTTGATCACCTCCCCCTGAGGGGGGAGCAGGCTTACCAGGCCACAGAGGAAGACAATGCAGCCACTCCTGATGAGACTTAACAGACTATGATTAGAAAGAAGAAAAAGAAACCCTCCCCTACCAGTAGACTTGGGGAGGGGCATGCATGGAAAAGAGGGAGGAAGGGAGGGATTGGGATGGAAGGAAGAAGGGAACTAGAGGGGGGCTACAAAGTAAATAAAGTGTAATTAAAAATAAAATTAAATTTAAATTAAAAAAAAAAACTGACATTTGCCAGAGCTCTTGCCTGTCCATTGGAACTAGATGATAAAATCTTGTTGCTGAAGACATCATACAGCTTGGTCACAAGACATAGAGATTAAGCTTTGGCTGGACTGAATGCTAGCCCTCGTAGTGCTGGATAGTGTTGTGTAAGCTGCTAGGCAAAAGTTCTCATCAACAAAATTACTATTGTGAAGGGTGTTGTTTTCCTGATTTCTTTCTTGGCCCTTTTGTCTTGGGTATACAGAAGGGCTTCTGATTTTTTTTTTTTGAGTTAATTTTTTATCCAGCCACTTTGCTGAAGGTGTTTATCAGCTGAAGGACTTCTCTCATTGATTTTTGGGGGTCACTCAGGTGTATTATCATATCATCTGCGAAAAGTGAAACTTTGACTTCTTCCTTTGTGATTTGTATCCCCTTGATCTCCCTTACTTGTCTTATTGCTCTAGCTAGGACTTCAAGTACTATGTTGAAGAGATATGGCAAGTTACAGGACAGGAGCCTACCGCAGAGGGCGTCTGAAATTCTCTACCTAGCAGTGTATCAAAGCAGAGACTCAACCAAACCTTCCGCAGAGTGCAGGGAATCATTTGAAAGAAGGGCGATAGTATGACCTAGAGAGGACAGGAGCTCCACAAGGACCAAATATATCAGGGCACAAGACTGTTTCTATACTGTTTCTATATCTATGAGACTGTTTCTCCAACCAAGGACCATGCATGAATATAACCTAAAACCCCTGCTGGGATGTAGCCCACGGTAGCTCAGTATCCAAGTGGGTTCCCTAGTAAGGGGGACAAAGATTATTTCTGACATGAACTCAATGACTGGCTCTTTGACCTCTCCTCCCGACCCCCAAGGGAGGAGCAGCCTTGCTAGGCCACAGATAAGGACATTGCAGCCAGTCCTGAAGATACTTGATAAGCTAGGGTCAGATGAAAGGGGAGGAGGTCCTGCCCTCTCAGTGGACTTGAAAGGGTGCAGGGAGGAGATGAGGGAGGAAGGGTGGGATTGAGAGGGAAAGAGGGAGGGGCTACGGCTGGGATACAAGTGAATGACCTGTGATTAACATAAAACAATAAAAATAAAAAAATAAATTACTAAGCTTTGGTCCCCGCTTACAACAATACTAACCAGCTGGCCTGACAGTGGCAATTCTGTCATGGAGGTAAACAACAGTTTTCTGACTGGATTTGATGTCTGCCCGACAGGAAAGAATTCTGATCTGGTACTATGAATCCAATCAGAACTCCATGACTGTGAAGGTTACAAGCCCTAGCAGAAACATATTGCTGTTGTTTTGCTAAATAAACAAAGTGTGCTTGTCAAATTGCCTTCTAAACAACCGTTTCTTTCCCTATATTGGAGCTGCTGTCAGCTTTGTAAATGGAAGGTCTTTTTTCCTGTGGTCAGCAGTAACCACCGGGACTCTGAACTGGTCAAGGCACTGAGAATAAGTGACTATTGAATGCTCAGCCATCCGTGAGACATCTGCACTACCCCACCAAGGTTCAAGAAGCATTTCAGAAGAAGTCGAAATAATGTCAGAGAGAGCAAAAGGTGACAGAACAATGTGGACTGTGCTGTTTTGTGGCTACGATGTGGCTATTGTACTCTTCAATGCAAAGCAGGTGTGATCAGTTGCTCAGAATCTGCACGAGATAAACACCCTGGCATGGAAGAGAGCGGGGCTTATGAGACCTCACTCCTCCCTGCCGATTTACATGTAGTTAATCGTCGTTCGTGGAGAAGGAGACATTTTCTTCTTCGGTAAGAAGCCCGTGTTTCTGTAAACAGTGCTCATAGAAATTCATCGGGTCACAAAGATACACATGAATATAGAAAGATAGCTAGTCAGGATTAGAAAAAAGATTGAAGGGGACAAAAGAGAATAAGAGGGAATGTGAATGAAATCCATTATGTAATCATGTGAAAATGCCAGAGTGGAGCCCATCCTTTTATATAGGTAGTATATGATGATTAAAAGCAAACAAACAAAAAAAAAATAGAGTGTGGAAACATTAAAACCAAAAGGAGAGATGGCTTAGTGATTAAGAGCACTGGCTTGTCTTTTGGAGGATCCAAGTTAAATTACCAGAACTCACAACTGTTTATAACTCCAGTCTGAGAAAGTAAGCACCTTCTTTGTAGGCACTGTACATATACATATATACATATCCATAAAATAAAAATAAATAAAATATCAAAAAAAGGAATCTGGAAGGAAAATGCAATCATTTAACAGAGCCATAGAAAGAAAAATAACAAAAATATTTAACAATGAGAGTTCAATGCAGCCAAACATGTATAAAATATATGGAAAAATTCTACTCTGAGTATAGAGCAGGGTGTAGAAGGTCACGTTTGTGAGTATAGATCAAGTTCAAACTTGAACTTACATAAACTGTTTCTTCCCACACACTCTGTCTTGTTATCCTCAACCACACAAACTCTTTTGTTTGTCTAAGGGTGTCAGCTCATCACTACTAGCTGTTATAGCATAGCATAACTGTATAGCTCAAATGCTTTTAAAATATTTACATGTTTGTAAAATAATTATTATTATACTAATCAGAAAAGCATATTAAATTTAGACAAATATTTACAGGCAAAGATATTCATCAGACTTGTATATTCATGTATATTTTAGAAATAACCCTAATGGCAGAATTATGGGTGTGAAGAATGGTATTGGGAAGTTTAAAAACTGGTATGATGTAGTTGCCAAAATCTCTCATCAAAGTTAATAAAAGATACAATAAAAGGTTTCCTAAGAGTGATGTTTTCAAATATCTTTCTATCAACATAGTCAGAGAGTTATATTGAAGACAAAGCAGAAAAATGTGTAAATACACTCAGAATTGCCTCATGGCTGGGGATTGTTTTGCTTTATTTTGTGCTGACTTCATCCACTCCATGCATAATTTGAGATACTTCACTAGAGGCATGTAGGCTTCATAGCTTAGGTGGAAGAGAAAGTGGAGAAGGAGAAAGAAGAAAGTTGGAAAAGAAATAAGCATGGTTCATGATGAGCTCAGGGCTGCACAGCTATAAGCTACAGATGGAAGAACCTGGGCTAGAGCTATAAAAACAAGGAATGACAGGAACAATCAAGAGTCTAGAATTGATAACTAGTAGAATAAGAGTGATAAAGACAGAAGCAAGCAAAGACATGCTGGGGGAACACGTACAAAGTAAAATCAGATAGACCTATTAAAGAAGAAAACAAGGTAGGTGAGCATAGATCCATGTCAAAAAGTCAGAAAGATTAAAAATAGTCAGAACAAGTAGGCTTTGAGGATAACTTTCTTGGCAAAGAAGCTTTGATTAAAAAAAGAAATATACTCAAGGAGCTGCCAGCCCAGAGCTCATAGCAGATAGTTACAGGATGACAAATGCAGCAAGAAATGGATAATACTAGAGCACAGACTGTACCAATCCCCCTGTAGTTGTGCTAGAAGAAGGGGGAAGGAGGCTGAGCAAGCATAGAGGAGAAGTAAAGAGAAATAAGTGGACTGAATAGGCATCTCCCATAAAAACTAATGTATTTAAATTTTAACCACAATGTTATGGTACTGAAACATGTGGCCCTGAAGGAAGATCCATCCTAAATGGGTTCAGAGACTTAACAAAGGGAAACATTTTCTCTATGAGGGTTTATATGTATTGAGAACCAGAGATTATCTGGAGAACTCTCACCAGACATTTAAGCAGACCCTTCAGCTCTGTATTCTCAGTTTCCAGAAGCAGTCAGAATGAATGTATGTTGTTTATAAATGACCTATTGTATGCTATTTGATTACAGTTATTCTGTGACAGAGAAATTTAAGATCTCATAGATAAAGAAAAATCTACCTTGGGCTGGAGAGATGACTCAGCCATTAAAGGCTAGGCTCACAACCAAAATATAAGAAAAAGCCACCACTAATCAGTACACAGAGAACCCACAGTTAATCTACAACACAGCTTATGTGTAATCATATGCCTTTTTTATTTCAGACAAATTATATTTAATCCATAATCCATGATTACTTGTATTTAACAATATACATAAGAAAGTTTTTCCTTTTTTTTTTTCTATCTTGGAGGAAAACAACATAGCACCTTTTCCATTATGGAAAGAAATGAGTGTTTGTTGTGTTTTCCGTAGTGCAAATCAATAAAACACTTGCATTTATTTTTCTTGCTGACATCTCATTCTAGAAATGTCAACACTAGAATTTGCTGACACTCTCCTAATCTAATATAAAGCTGTGCTAATGGCATAACCTTTGGTAGCCTCACAGTTACATAACTGAACAATCTCAATCTACGACTGAGCAACAGCTAATGTTAAGCAAATAAGAGATTCAGGGATATTTTCCCATATCTGCACAGCTTTTAACAAATACATAGGAATACCCAGCCATTAGCATCGTGATAGTAAGTGCCTGTCAGTGTTAATAACAGAATAAAGTTCGGTGGCAGCTTTGGTCCATTTAGAGTTTATCTCAATCAAGTGTATTATTGGTTATATTCCGTTCATTTAAAACTAACCACATCTCTGTTCAAATGTTGCTGGAATTGACCTTGCATGTCTGTAGAGAGAATAAGATTACAGTGAATGAAGGAAATGAATAGTGTAACACAGCCTAATTATATACCATTCCCCCATTCACCTTAATTTGAGAAAGAGCAGAAACTGGATGGAATTCAAAAGGCAGCAGATTGGAAATGGATAAAAAGACTCTTTTATGTGGAACATAATCAGTTTTCAGAATTCACTGCTGCCGGATATTTCTCAGGCTAACATTTAGTAAGGTTTCCAGACAGGAATAAGAAAGGCATCTGTGGCTACACTAGCTGCATGTAAATTTATAGACAGTATCAATCCTCACGCTGGCAGCCATAAAATCATTACCAGCTGGTACTGGGATGGAAAGCCTCCCCACAGCTCCCCACTGCAGAGTGTACTGTTGTTGCTGTTCAAAGACAAAAGAAGCCAGAAAGCTTTAGGTGTTGTATTAGCCTTTGCAAGAGCAAAGATGAAGCCCAGGAAGAAGACTCCCCAGCAGGCCGTGGAAGGCACCCTCTATCTGCCACCTACTTCCTCTATCTATTTCTGATCAGATGTGATTTCTTCCATCCTAATACAACATAGTGATCCACCCTAGCTATGTTTTATTTGATGCTACCGCTGACTTAAGTGTACACTTTGGTTGTTTAAAAATGCAACTAATGTCCGCGGTAAATAACAAGACTACCTTTCATTTTCAACGTGGCAAGTGTTTAACACTTTAAAATTGTCCCCTTTTAGAGTGATCACCATGGTAGGCAGACACCCGGTCCTTGTGGTAATAGGAAGCAGGGCAGGTTTATTTGTTAGCCTCCTCCCTGACGCCTGGGTCCTTTAATTCCATCTGACAGATTCAGGCCACGCTCAGATCTTACAAAAGAGTTGAGGAAGGGGATCGTTATCTGTTATCACTGGTGAGTTACTGTGTCATTCTTTGTGGATTTAAGCCCACAAGCCCACGCACATGCATTCACCTCTGAAGTCCCAAATTTGAGATGGTAGAGTAACGAGTGATTATTTTCTTATCTCTCCTAAGCTCTAGAGGTAACTTCTCTGCAGATTTAATCAAAATAAACAGCGTATTTTCACATTACGGTCAAAGAGATCTTGATTACAGTAATAAATATCTGCTTAAAACACAAAGATACACATGTCCAACATTCCCAGGAAGCCGAAACTGGCAAAGAAACAAGTTCGTTATTTTTAGCTCATGCTACAGTTGAAAACCAAGTTGGAGTGTGTCATTTTATAAAAATCAAAACAAATGATAGCACAACAATAAATAACAGAGAATGTGACGCCATGAAAGCGCGGACCAGTTCTGCCCGCTTGGTGTCTGGTTCAGCCAACAGGAAGAATGCGCTGCTGAAACTTTGGTATGTGCACCGTATTGCTGACAGACGTTCCTGTTTTCAGTGCCTTTACCAAATTGCTTTTTCCCTACGCCATTTAAAATGATTATCAGCATGTCGACACTCTCAGAACACAGTATGAATAAACTAAGTCACTGTGCTGTAGCTTACCCTGGGAGCCATCACCAAGTGTGCCAAACTGTGGAGGTTCAAAAATGTGCATGTACTTTCCTATGCTATAAGGCTGGAAGGCTAAGTTAAAGAGCAATAGGAAAAGTCCTGTCTAAGGGAGGGTCTCCTGTACTTACAGGGCCTGTCTTCCATGTGTATGTATGGGAAGAGGACTCCGGTCTCTCTGTTCTTTGTA
This sequence comes from Psammomys obesus, assembly GCF_907164565.1. Lineage (NCBI taxonomy): Eukaryota > Metazoa > Chordata > Mammalia > Rodentia > Muridae > Psammomys > Psammomys obesus. The sequence continues at coordinate 15,819,285 of NW_026596073.1, read as the reverse complement.
GGGTGCTATTCCTATTAGAGAATGGGACACCTCATTTCTATGACCTCATTTTACCTTGATCAACCCCTTAGAAGCTGCAGCCTCATAGACAGTTTTTCGGAGAGTTAGAATGCTACCAGGTAAATCAGAAGCACACAACTTAATGTCTTTTAATCTTTAACCTCAAATACATTTTTGATTATTTGAAAAAAAATCAAATTTCCTACTGAGGTCAATGATATCTAATATTCACATACATTATAAATTAAAACATATAGAGTAGGCTCCTAAGACAACTCCAAATGAGGATTTACAAACTTATTTTAGGAAATGTGCTATTTGCCAGAATAAGTAAATTGCCTCTGAAGATGGCTATAGTCTATTTAGAGAGAATGTCTTAAGAATCAACAATTTATTTATTTATTTTTAAATCCATATCCCAATATTTCATCATTATGTAGAAAAAAATATTGTTGCCTTTTGTAGAACTGAAGCCCTTCTGTAGTGATTTGAATAAGATATTCTCATAGGTTCATATATTTGAATGCTTAGTCACCAGGGAGTGGCACTATCTGGGAGAATTAAAAGAATTAATAGGTGTGGTCTTGCTGTAGTAGGTGTGGCCTTGTTGGAGGAATTGTATCACTTTGGCAGGCTTTGAGGTTTCAAAAAGATCATGCAAGCTCAGCATCTCTCTACTTACTACCTGTGGATCAAGATGTAAAGCTATCACTTAATACTATAGTGAGATGTCTGTCTCCTACCATGCTTTCTGCAACGATGATAATGGACTAAGTTTTTGAAATTGTAAACAAACCTCCAATTAAATAAATTTTAAATAAGAGTTGCCTTGTTTTCTCTTCATAATCATGGAATACTAACTTAGAAGTTGATACCAGGAATGTGATATTGCTATGACAGGCCTTACCATGCTCTTTCTTGGAGGAATATGGAGGCGTTTAGGATGTTGGACTAGAAAAACATGGCTTAATGGGCCATCACAGAAGGAGCGAGGCAGACTGTTCTGAGGTAGATATCAACTGTGGGGCTGACTCAATGAAGTTTCAGAGGGGAAGAATATTAGTAAATGGACTAGAGATTGTCCTCGTGATCTTTGATTAAAAAAATGTGACTGCTTTCTTCTCTTGTCCTAAAATCTAACCTGAAGAATTTTGTATTAACAGTGTCGGCAGAGGAGATTTCAAGACAGCCCAATATTGACTGTTCCCTGTGCTTACTGCTGGTCACTTTTATGCAAATCTATGATGAAAAGGAGCAAGTGGACACAGAGAAATACAAAATGTACAGTTTGAGAAGAAAAAAAGAGTACCAGGAAAATATAATAGGCTAGATCCTGTGGTCAAGGAGGTAGAAAGTTTAAAGAAAAGCCTAACACTAAAGAAAGTGCTGAGCTCAATTTGCTAACATTCCAAACTGTAAAAAGGAATTAAAGTTTAAGCAATTAAGGAAACCATCAATGACAGAAATTTGATGTAAATGTATTTGAAAGAATGAATCATGTTCTGGTCCCAGGAAGCTACAAAACTTGGCAGTACTGGCTATCAGGTTCTAGTTTTAGAATCAAGGACACAAAAATGAAGTTGTGTAATCTCCTTCCATGGCTAAGAAAGGCCACTCAAGCCAGCTGAGTGGCAGGGAATCCCCTACACGGAGGCCTAGGAAGGTCAGTCCCTGAATCTATAAAGGTGGAACCTGGATTGAGTTGGAGATTCCAAGATTTTGGAGATACGGAGTCATGATATACATGTGAGAAGAGCTGCTAATAGAGTGTGGAACCAACCCAAGAGAGAAAAGTATGTTGTAGTCAACAAAGTTGAAAGCAATTGGAGTTCTAAAGAGTGCTTTGACATCAGACATGGTTGCGCAGAGTTTGGAGTTTGCCCAAGTGTATTTCAGTTTTGCTTTGGCCTAGTATTTTGTCAATATGCTCCCTTTCCTCTTTATTTTTGGAATGGTGATATATATTCAATTCCAATATTGCCTACTGGAAGTATTTGATATGCTTTTTGATTTTATTTTACTGGGGGTTATAGTTAGGAGACCCATGGGTCTTAGAAGAGACTTTGAACTTTGGACATGTTTTTTTGTCCATTAATCTATTCACTTAATAGCCTGCTTAAACCCTCCTTCTTCCAATTCCCTACAAACACAGCCCTCATGTCCATTGTCTCCTCTCCTCAGAAAAGGGGAAGGCCTCCCATGGGTACCAACCCACTTTAAGTCACTGGAGAACTGGGCAAATCCTCTCCTACTGAACACACACAAGACAGGCCAGTTAGGGAAATGGGATCCAAAGACAGGCCTCAGAGCCAGAGAGGAGCCACTCAAGTTCTTGGGGTACTCACATGAAGACCAAGCTGCAAATCTGCTACACATGTGCAGGGAGTCTAGGACCAGTCAGTGCATGATCTTTGGTTGGTCTTCAGTCCCTGTAAGCCCCCATGGGTCAAGGTTAATTTACACTGTGAGTCTTCTTGTGGAGTCCTTGACTTTTCCAGCTCCCTGAATCAGTGCTGAACTCTCCACAGGACTCCCTCCTCTCTATCTAATGTTTGGCTGTGGGTCTCTGCATCTGTTCCCATCAGCTGCTGGGTGAAGCCTCTCAGAGGATTCTTGCTAGGCTCCTGTTTTCAAGCATAACAGAGTAACATTAATAGTGTCAGGGATTGATTCTCTCTGAAGCCATGGGTTCCAAGTCTTTGGTTGGTCATTCCCTCAGTCTTTGCTCCATGTTTGTCCCTGCGCATCTTGTAAGCTGGACAAATTTGGAGTCAAAGGTTTTATGGGTGGGTTGGTGTCCTTATCCCTCCACTGGGAGTCCTGTCTGGCTACATACTTCTGTCTCCAAATCCCTCATGACTGGGAGTCCCAGCTAGGGTGACTCCCATAGACTTCCTGGGGCCTCCTCTATTTCAGATCTCTGACAAGTCCCAGAGATGACCCCTTCCTCCAATTTTCATTCTCTCACCCAGCCCTCTCTCCCCTGCTCTTCATACTCTAAATCCCCATCCCTTCTCTTACTCAATTCCCTCCCTCCGTACACCTCTAAAGTCTATTTTATTTGTCCTTCTGAGAGTCAAGCATCCTCCCTTGGGTCCTCCTTGAAACTTAGCTTCTTTGTGTCTGTGAATAGTAACATTGTAATCTTGTACTTTAATATCCACTTATAAATGAGGACATACCATGCATGTCTTTAGGGGTTTGAGTTACCTCACCCAGGATAATATTTTCTTAGTTCCACCCATTTTCTTGCAAATTTCATGATTTCCTTAATTTTAATAGCTGAGTAGTATACCATTGTGTAAGTGTACATTTTCTTTGCCCATTCTTTAGTTAAGGAACATCTGGGTTGTTTCCAGTTTCTGACAAATAAAGCTGCTATGAACATAGTTGAGCAAGTGCCCTTATGGAATTGTGGAGCATCTTTTGGGTATATTCCCAGGAGTGGTATATCTGGGTCATGAGGTAGAACCATTCACAATTTTGTGCAAAAACGCCATATTGATTTCCAAAGTGGTTTTAAAAGTTTGCATTTCCATGAACAATAGAGGATGGTTCCCCTTTTTTCACAGCCTCCCCAGCATGTGCTGTCACTTGAGCTATTGAACTTACCTATCCTGATGGGTGTAATTTGCAATCTCAAGGTCTTTTTGACTTGCATAATGCTAAACATTGAACATCATTGAACATTCTTTACTTTTTCTCAGCCTCTAGAGATTCCTCTATTGAGAATTCTCTGCTTAGCTCTGTACCTCATTTAAAAAAATTTTTATTTATTATTTATTACAATTTATTCACTTTTTATCCCTGCTGTGGTCACCCTTCTTCTTCTCCTCCCAATTCCACCCTCCCTCCCTCTTCTCCCCCTTTGCCTCTCCCCTAGTCCACTGAAAGGGGTGGTCCTCCTCCCCTTCTATCTGACCCTAGCCTATCAGGTCTCATCAGGACAGGCTGCATCACTTCCTCTGTGGCCTGACAAGGCTGCACCCCCCAGCTGGAGGTGATCAGAGAGCCAGCCACTGAGGTCATGCCAGAGACAGCCTCTCTTCCCCTTACGAAGGACCCACTTGGAGACTGAATCTATGGGCTACATCTGAGCAGGGGTTTTAGGTCCTCTCTATGCATGGTCCTTGGTTGGGGTATCAGTCTCTGCAGTGCCCCCAGGACCCTGTTTGTTTGTTTTTTGTTTCTGTTTTTTTGTTAGTTTGCTCTGTTGGTCTACTTTTTGAGTTCCTGTTCCCTCCAGGAACAGGAAGGAGGAGTTTCTATCTCCCCCTTCTTTCATAACATTCCATGCACTCTGTCCAAAGTTTGGCTCTGTACCCAATTTTTTTTAGCTTCTGAATTTTTTTATTTGTTTTTTTTTAAATTTTTTATTAATTACACTTTATTCATTTTGTATCCCCCCATAAGCCCCTCCCTCCTCCCCTCCTGATCCCACCCTCCCTCCCCTGTCTGCATGCATGCCACTCCCCAAGTCCAATGATAGGGGAGGTTCTCCTCTCCTTTCTGATCTTAGTCTATCAGTTCTCATCAAAAGTGGCTGCATTGTCCTCTACTGTGGGCTGGTAAGGCTGCTCCCCCTCAGGGGGAAGTGATTAAAGAGCAGGCCAATCAGATTATGTCAGAGGCAGTCCCTCTTCCCATTACTATGTAAACCCACTTGGACACTGAATTGCCATGGGCTACATCTGTGCAGGGGTTCTAGGTTATCTCCACGAATAGTCCTTGGTTGGAGTATGAGTCTCTGGGAAGTTCCCTGTGTTCTCTATACCCCATTTTATAATTGGATTATTTGGTTTGCTGGTGTCTAATTTCTTGAGTTCTTTATATATTTTGGATATTAGGCATCTGTCAGAAGTAAAGTAGGTGAATATCTTTTCCCATTCTGTAGGCTGTCATTTCTGTCCTATTGAGAGTATCCTATGCCTTGCAGAAGTTTTTAAGTTTTATGAGGCCTCATTTATTAATTATTTCTCTTAGTGCCTGAGCTGTTGGTGTTCTGTTCAGGAAGTTGTCTCCTATGCCAATGTATTCAAGGCTATTCTCCACTTCTTTTTTATTAGATTTAATGTATCCAGTTTTATGTTGAGGTCTTTGATCCACCACTTCCACAGGATTATCAAGCTCTGCCCCATGCTTGGCTGTAAGTCACAGCATCTACCCTGATCCCCTCTGGGCTGGAGACTTCCAGGGGACAGTCAAGTTAAGCTCCTGTCTGCAAGCATAGCAGAGTATCATTATTAGTGTTAGGGGCTGGTCTCTACTATGGGGTGGGTCTCAGGTTGGGACAATTATTGGTTGGACTTTCCCTCAATGTTTGTTCCCTCTTTATCCCTGCGCTTCTTATAGGCAGGGCAATTTTTGGATCACAGGTTTTGTTGGTTGGTTGAGGTTTTGTTGGTGGGTTGTTGTTCCCCTCCTTCCACTAGTCCTGCCTGGCTGGGAGGTGGTCAGTTCAGTCTTTATGTCACCCCAGCCCCTGTTAGGAATCTTAGCTAGAGTCACATCCATGTCCTTCAGGAGCCTAGCTTGTTGCAGGCCTCCAGCTTGAAAAGGAGCTTTTTCAAGCTTTTTCAAGTTTTCCTTCTTGTTCACAGAACTCTCACATCCCACCCCTTTTCTCCCCATATTTAACTCCCATCTTTGTTTCCCTTCTCATTCCATCTCCTGCCCAGGTCCCTCCCTTCACCCACTTTTGCTGTCTATTCTATTTCTGCTTCAAAGTGACATTCCAGCACCCTCCCTTTGGCCCTCTGTGTTAGCTTTTTGGGGTCTGTGGATTGTAGTACGGTTATCCTGTACTATAGGTCTAATATCTGCTTATAAGTGAGTACATATCATGTGCATCTTCCTGGGCCTATGTTACCTCACTTAGGATTATCTTTTCAGGTTCCATCCATTTGCCTGCAATTTTCATGATGCCTTTGTTTCAAATAGCTGAATAGTATTCCATTCTGTAAATGTACCACAATTTCTGTACCCATTCTTTGGTTGAGAGAAATCTAGGTTGCTTCCAGTTCCTGGCTGTTACAAATGAAACCACTATGAACATAGTTGAGTAAATGTGCTTGTTATATGGTGGAGCGTCTTTGGGGTATATGCCCAGGACTGATATAGCTGGCTCTTGAGGTAGAGCTATTCCCAATTTTCTGAGAAAGCACCAGATTGATTTCTAGTAAGGTTGCACACGTTTGCACTCCCATCAGCAATAGAGGAGTGTTCCCCTTTCTTCATACCCTCTCTAGCATGTGTTGTCACTTCAGTTTTTGATCTTGTCCATTCTGACTGGTGTAAGATGGAATCTTAGAGTCATTTTGATTTGCATTTCTCTGATGGCTAAGGACATTGAGCATATCTTTAAGTGCTGCTCAGTTATTTGAGATTGCTCTGTTATGAATTCTAGGTTTAGCTCTGTATTCCATTTTTAACTGGATTATTTGATTTGTTGATGTTTAATTTCTTAAGTTCTTTGTACATTTTAGATATCAGCCTTCTGTCTGATGCTGGTGAAGATCTTCCCAATCTGTAGGCTGCCATTTTGTTCTATTGGCAGTGTCTTTTGACTTGCAAAACCTGCTCAGTTTCATGAGACCACATTTATTAATTGTTGATCTCAGAGCCTGTGCCATTGGTGTTCAGTTTTGAAAGTTGTTTCCTATGCCAATGAGTTACAGACTTTTCCCCACTTTGTCATCAAATAGGTTTAAAGTCTCTGGTTTCGTGTCAAGGTCTTTGATCCACTTGGACTTAAGTTTTGTGCAGGGTCTACTTCATATTTTCTACATCAAGACATTCAGTTAGACAAGAACCTTTTGTTGAAGATGCTTTCTTTTTTCCATTGTTTTATTTTGGTTTCTTTGTGGAAAATCAAGTGCCCGTAGGAGTGTGGGTTTATTTCTGGGTCTTCAATTTGGTTCATTGACCAACCTGTTTGTTTCTATGCCAATACCATCTACATTTTATTACTATTGCTCTGTAGGATAGCTTGAGATCAGAGATGTTGATACCATCAAAAGTTCCTTTATTGTATAGAAATGTTTTGGCTATCCTATGTCTTTTATTTTTCCATATGAGGTTAATGGTTGCTCTTTCTAGGTCTATAAGGAATTGTATTGGAATTTTGATGGGAATTGCATTGAATCTGTAGATGGCTTTGGCAGGATGGCCATTTTTAATATATTAATCCTACCAACCCATGAACATGGGAGATCTTTCCATCTTCTAAATTCTTCTTTAAAGACTTGAAATTAGTGTCACAGGTCTTTCACTTGTTTGGTTAGAGTTACACCAAGATATTTTATATTATTTGTTACTATTGTTAAGTGTATTGTTTCCATAATTTCTTTCTCAGCCCTTTCGTCACTTGTAAGAAGGAGAGCTACTGACTTTTTTGAGTTAATTTTGTATCCAGACAATTTGTTGAAGCTGTTTATCAGCCATAGGAGTTTTCTGATAGAATCTTGGGAGGGTCACATATGTATACAATAATATCATCTGCAAATACCAAATCTTTGACTTCTTCTCTTTCAATTTCAATCCCCTTGATCTCCTTTAGTTATCTTATTGCTTTAGCTAGAACTTCAATTACTATATTGAAGAGATGTGGTGACACTGGGCAGCCTTGTGTTGTCCCTGATTTTAGTGGAAATTTTTAGTGGGAATTTTCTCTCCATTTAACTTGAGGTTGGCTATTGGCTTGTTGTATAATGCTTTTATTATGTTTAGGTATGTGCCCTGAATCCCTGATCTCTTCAGGACTTTAACATGAAGGGGTGTTGGATTTTGGCAAAGGCCTTTTCAGCATCTAATAAGGTGATCATCTTTTTATTTCCTCCTTTCCCTTTGCTAATATTGTGGATTACATTGATGGATTTTTGTATGTTGAATCATCCCTGCATTCCTGGTATGAAGCCTACTTGATCATGATGGATGATATTTTTTTGTATGTTCCTGGATTCAGTTTGCAAATATTTTACTGAGTATTTTTGCATCGATGTTCATAGGGAGATTGGTCTGAAATTCTCTTTCTTAGTTGGGTCTTTGAGTGGTTTAGGAATCAGTGTAACTGTGGCCTTATAGAATGAATTTGGCAATATTCCTTCTGTTTCTATTTTGTGGAAAGGTTTAAAAACTATTGATATTAGTTCCTTGAAAGTCTGGCAGAATTCTGTGCTAAACAATCTGGCCTAGGGCTCTTTTTGGTTGGGAGGCTTTTGATGACTATTTCTATTTTCTTGGGGTTATAGATTTATTTAAATTGTTACCCTGATCTTGATTTAACTTTGGTAAGTGGTATATATCAAGAAAATCATCCATTTCATTTAGGTTTTCCTATTTTGTGGTGTACAGTTTCTGAAGTATGACCTAAGGATTTTTTGGATTTCTTCAATGTCTGTTTTTATATTCCCCTTTTCATTTCTGATTTTATTAATTTGGATACTCTTCCTTTGTTTTTTAGTTAGTTTGGTTAAGGTTTTTTCTATCTTGTATTTTTTAAAAACAAACAAACAAACAAACAAACAAAAAACAGCTCTTAGTTTTGTTGATTCTCTGTATTGCTCTCTTGTTTCTAGGTTACTAATTTCAGCCCTGAGTTTGATTATTTCCTGCTTTCTACTCCTCTTGGGTATGTTTGCTTCCTTTTTTCCCTAGAGCTTGGCAAGCTGTTCAGTTGCTAGTATGAACTCTCTCTACTTTCTTTATGGAGGAATTTAGTGCTATGAACTTTCCTCTTAGTACTGTTTCTATTGTGTCCCATGGGTTTGAGAATGTAGTGCCTTCATTTTTATTGAATTCTAGAAATTCTTTAATTCTTTTGTTTTTTCCTTCCTGACCCAGTGGTCATCAAATAGAGAGTTATTCAGTTTCTATGAGTTTGAAGGCATTCCATTATTTCTGTTGTGATTGAAGTCCAGCTTTATTCCATGGTGGCCTGATAAAATACAATGTATTATTTCAATTTTCATGTATTTGTTGAGGCTTGCTTTGTGTCTGAGGATGTGGTCAGTTTTGGAGAAGATTCCATGAGTTGCTGAGAAGAATGTATATTCCTTTGTGTTTGCATGAAATGTTCTGTAACTATCTATTAGGTCCAATTCACTCATAACTTTGGTTAGTTTCATTATTTCTCTATTTAATTTCCATCTCAATGATTTGTCCTTTGGTGAGAGAGGTGTGTTGAATTCTCCTACTACTAATGTGTGGGGTTCAATGAGTGAATTAAGGTTTAGTAATGTTTCTTTTACAAATGTGGGTACCCTTGCATTTGGGACACATATGTTCAGAGATGTCATGTTGGTTGATTTTTTCCTTTGATGATCATGAAGTGCCCTTCCCCATCTCTTTTGATTAATTTTGGTTGAAAGTCTATTTTATTAGGTATTAGAATAAGTACTCCAGCTTGTTTCTGGTGTCTTTCTGCTTGGAAAACCTTTATATGTGACTTTGCCTTTTTCCCTTGTGACTTTTAATATTCTTTCTTTGTTCTATACATTCTTTGATTATTATCTGACAGGAGGATTTTCTTTTCTGGTCCAATCTATTTGGTGTTCTGTAGGCTTCTTGTATGTTTAAAATCATTTCTTTCTTTAGGTTGGGGAAGTTTTTTTCTATGATTTTGTTGAAAATATATTTTTGGAGTTTGGAGTCTTCTATTCCTATTATTCTTTGGTTTGGTATTTTCATATTGTTCCATGTTTCTTGGATATTTTGTGTCAGGAACTGTTTAGATTTAACATTTTCTTTGACTGGTGTATCAATTTCTTCAGTTGTATCTTCTACCCCTGAAATTCTCTCTTCTATCTCTTGTATTCCATCTCCAGGATTGCCTCTGATTGTGGTTTCTTTATTGCTTCTAGTTCCATTTTTAGTCTGAACAGTTTTATTTATTTTCTTTCTCCCATTTTGCTCTTGTATTTTTTTTTAAGGGATCTGCTCAGTTCCTTCTTGTTTCATTGTATTTTGCTGTGTTTCTTTAAGATATTTCTTCTTTTAAGGCCTCTATCATTTTCATAACCTCAGATTTAAGATCATTTTCTCGTGCTTCCAGTGTGACAGGAACCTCAGGGCTTGCTGTGGTAGGATACCTGGGTTTTGTTGGTGTCACATGGCCGTACAATTTATTGCTGGCATTCTTGTGCTGACCTCTAGCCATTTGGTTGATTCTATTATTAGCAGGCCTGGTGGTATCTGATGATAATAGGTCTCTGGGGCTATAGGTAAAGCTCATGATCCCAGGTGTCCTCAATCCTCTGGTTTTCCTGGTGCTCCCTGATCCCTGGTGGTCCCCAGCACCCCAGGTCTGGGAGAGTTCCAGGGAACGACACAAGCCAGGGAACTGCTGTTCCCTGATCTGGGCTGGTCTCAGGGACCACAGACTGGGGTGGGTACTGGGAATTGGCACAATCAGAGGGTATTTGGTGTGCAGAGGAACTGAAGCACAGAGGGCCCTAGGCAGACCTGGCCACTGTTGCTGGCAGGCTGTGGCAGGGCAGTAAATGGGGGGAAGGGGGCTCTTCCATTTTGTATTCATTTGGATACTGTTTCTGTGGTTTTTAGGTGGTTTGGCTTAGGGTTTTGTTTTTGGTTTTGTTTTTTAATCTTGTTGGTTTTTTCCAAAGAATCAGGTCTTGGTTTTATTTATTCTTTATGCTGTTCTATTTGTTTCTAATTTATGGATTTCAGCTCTGAGTTTGATTATTTTTTTACATCTACTCATCTGAGGTGTGTTTGCTTCTCTTTGTTCTAGAGCTTTCATGTATGCTGTTAAGTTACTAGTATGAGATCTCTTCAATTTCTTTCTGAAGGTACTTAGTGCTGTGAAATTTCCTTTTAGAAGGGCTTTCATTGTGTACAATAAGTTTGGGTATGTTGTGCCTTTATTTTCACTGAAATCTGGAAAGTCTTTAATTTCTTTCTTTATTTTCTTCCCTGACCCAGTGGTCATCGAGTATAGAGCTGTTCAGTTTCCATGAGTTTGCAGGCTTTCTGTTTTTCTGTTGTTGTTAAGGTCCAGCTTTAATCCACGGTGATCTGATACAAGGGTTTATTTCAATTTTCCTATATTTGTTAAGGTTTGCCTTGTGACCTCTTATATGGTCAATTTTGGAGAACGTTCAGTGAGGTGCTGAGAAGAAGTTACATCCTTTTGTGTTTGGATGAAATGTTCTGTAGATATCTATTAGGTTTATTTGATTCATAGGGTCAGTTAGTTTCATTCCTTGTCTGTTTAGTTTCGGTCTCAATGACCTGTCTATTGGTAAAGAAGGGTGTTGAAATCTCCCACTATTAATGTGTGGGGTTCGATGTGTGATTTAAGCATTTGTAATATTTCCTTTATGAATGTGGGTGCCCTTGCATTTGGGGCGTAGATGTTCAGAATTGAGATGTCATCTTGGTGGGTTTTCTTTTGATGAGTATGAAGTGCCCTTCCTCATCTCTTTTCGTTAATTTTTTTCTAGCCCTTAATGGTAATTAATGTTTACCTTTGTTGTTGAGGTATGTTTCTTATATGCAGCAGAATGATGAATCCATTCTGTTAGCTTGTGTCTTTTTATTGGGAAATAGAGTTCATTGATGTTGAAAGATATTAATGATCAATGATTGTTAATTTCTGTTATTTTTGATGTTGATTGTAGGAAAGGGAGGAAGGGAGAGAGAGAAAGTGACAGAGATAGACAGAGACAGAGACTTTTAAAGTTAGACCAAATGCATTTTTGCATTATGATAAAGCTAAGAGCCTATGGGTGTTAGGGAGTAGAGTGTAGTGATTTGAATAGGAATGCCCCCCCCCACGTGCTTATATATTTCAATGCTTAGTCATAAGGGAGTGGAACTGTTTGAAAGGATTACAATAATTAGGAGGTGAGGCCCTGTTGGGGTAACTATGTCACTGGGGGTGGACTTAAAGGTTTCAAAAGCCATGCTAGACTCAGGCTTTTGCTCAAGCAGGATGCCACTCTCAACTACCTCTTCAGCACAAGGCCTGTCATGTCTGCTGCATGCTTCTCACAATGAAGATATTGGACTAAGCCTTTGAAACTACAAACCAAGCCATTGATTAAATGTATTCTTTTATAAGAGTTGCCTTAGTCATGGTGTCTCTTCACAGCAACAGACCATGACTAAGACACCTGATAGAGACTAAAATCTCTAAGTTAAATGCTGACAGTGTTATCTTGAGGCCCCTGGAGAAGGTAAGTAAATATTAGAAAGAAATTATTATCAGGAAACACAAAAAAAATCAGCTTATGGCTTCTGTTCTTGTATACTATGATCTGCATGGCTTTGTAACTGACAGGACTGGAAATGAAAAAATGACAGACACATGCACAAACAAGGTGGGCTCAAATTAACTCAGCAATCTATTCTAATCTCCTGGCTAATTCTCATTCTCTGGCTCACTTGGTCTTCACCTGAGTTCTCTCTCTCTGTCTGTCTGTCTCTTTCTCTGCACTGGCTTCCCTTTCTTCTCTCTTCTTCTGAGAGTTGGGGATATTATATTCTGTCAAATCTTTCTCTGATTTGTCACTTTTTCTGCCACTCAATTAAACATCACTTTCAAACATGGGTCCTTCTACAAACTAACTTTACCTTCACTGTTTGGGATTAAAGGCATGTATCACTATGCCTGAACTTAAGCTTCTCTTGACCTGAAATTTGCTCTATGCCAGGCTAGCTTTGAACTCAGATCTGCTTGCCTCTGTCTCCTGGATTAAAGGCATGTTTGTATTCCAGCTGGATCACACAAACCTAGAAGATCTGTGGATGCAATTTATTGCCAGAGTAGCCATGTTCTGAATTAAAATTTCTCTACACAAGGTGAATAATGCATCCATCAGTAGAGTTCATAAAGGCTTGTGGTTATATACTTTGGTCTCGTGGTTTTTCCAGCAATAAACTAATTTCTTTTTAAAATATGTGACAACAGGAATGGAGAGACGGCTCAGCAGTTAGGAGTCTATTCTGCTCTTCCAATAGACCTGAGTTTGGTTCTCAGCCTCCTGATGCAGGTTCTCAGAACCACCTGGAACTCCAGCTGCAGAAGCTCTAATGCCCTCTTCTAGCACCTCCAGAGGCACCTGCACACCTGTGCACACAGACACACGGGCATACCTACAGTTAAAATAAAATAAACCTAAAACCTGTAATAATAAGTAACAGCATTTCATCAGTCTCGCCTGTAACTCAGTATCTGGGCACATTTCTCCCTTGAGTCTTTCAATTCGAATAGCCACTTTATATCTGAAGAACTACCTCTTCTGCGTACTTCCTAACAGCAAATCTCTGCACATATTTCAGCATGATGCCTGTCATCCTGGGGTTTCAGAATGCTTCAATTACGTCAACACTATGTCTTTCATATATTGTTAGTAAACTGTTTTTTCCAAAGTACTCAAAAAATCCTTAGACAGTTGTTTGTAAGCTTTTACTCTTATAATTGTGATGTATAAAAGAAAATGCCTCCGAATTTATTGGAAACAAACTAAATACTTAAAACTAAAAAATTCACTTACTCTCATTTTGATCATAACAAAATATTCAAATAACCTAATTATTGAGGTTTCATACATATTTAAGAAAATTTATTTTCCAATGGACAAAATAGAAAAAGTTTTCACTTTTAATTTGAACATTCAGATTTGGTCTTAGGCATAAGAGTTTATCTACTGATGAAGTTTCTGTGGGTAAATATTTTCAAAAATGATAGTTAACTTAAGGGAACGTTTACCACAATCACGTGTTGAGCTTAGACCGAAGCCATGAAGGTACTGTTTTAAATCCTTAAAGAGCAAGCTGAAAATAAAGGGCTGTTGAGATGGCTTAGTGGGAAAAGATGCTTTCTGCCAAGCATGATGGACTGAGTTCAGACCCTGAGACCCACCTGATGGGGAGAATTCATTCCTAGAAGTTATTTTTTGAGCTTCACGGGTACCCACAGACAGCCAAACACACGGAGAGTCATACCACACCCCCCCATCCCCACACACCCCCACACATACATGCATGCACACACAGGCACACAGAGAGAATTAAATAAATGAATGAATAAATATAATTAAAATTGTAAATAAATAAAAATAAAGGGGTAGAAAGAAAGAGCAGAGAGCTGGGTTCTACTTCCAGGTTCACAGACGTTTCTCCTCAACACCTGCAGTGGGTGCTTCTTAGCAGCTGGAACAGACACTGTGGCTCCTGCAACACCCTCAGTTTCTTTTGGTATCCCGGGCTTTTCAAGGAAGTGTGCCTGGCTTCTCCAGTGTCTCAGCCCTTTGCTTTGGAAAGCTTCCTCAGGGCCCCACGTCCACAGTGCACAGCAACACAGCAACACAGGAAGCCAGTGGCTTCCTCAGGGGTGGGGAAAAGCTAGAGGACCCTTGTGATGCCAAGGACAGAGTTTGGAGCTCCCTAAGGCCACTCTCACACATTCCATCATTTCCAAGTTTCAAGGTCCCCAGAACCAATTGTTATCACCTTTCAATTGTCAGAAGACTGCAGACTAATGACTGATTAAAGTATTAATTAACACAGCATTATTTTAATGATACAGTGAATATTCATCCAAAATACATTTGTTAAAATTCCAATCTGTGTGGTAATTTTAGGAGGTGAGCCCTTGGGGGGGATTGGTCTGAGAGATGGGGTTTCTGTGTACACAATTACTGCTCTCCTGAAGGAGACTTCGGAGAGATCACTCGCATTTCTCACCTGTGAAGGCACAGCAGAAGAAAAAGCCCTTGTTGATCCAGGAGGTGTGCAGAGAATTTACCAGCACCTTCCTATTAGACTTCAGAGCCAACAAGTCTGTACAAAATCATTCTCTGCTGTTTAGAAGCCACCAGTCAATAACATCTGGCAGTAGCAGCTTAAACAGACTTACAGAAGCCAAAAGCTACAGACTACAGTCCTCCAGGGGAAATCTACGTGATGAGGAGGCCAGGAGAGTGACATCCAGGCTCCAAGAGCCCTCACCCAGCAGGGTCAACCACAGTGACTCCTCCTAGAGCATCTGTGTAGTGACAATGGTGTTTGCAGCCACAGACGTCCATTCAATCGTCAGTATCAGTGATGGAGCCTCTGGAGAAGACACGCCTGCCTCCATAGTCTCAGCCAGTGATGAGAAAACACCTCTCCCTTTGGGCTCCCCTCAGCCTGGATGTCAACAACCGCTTCTCACCTTCTTATTCTATTATTATTTTGTTCATTGCTCACTGTCAAGTCCCTTTATATTCCAATGCCCTGGCTCAGATAGTAATTCCTTCTGCCTTCTATTAGGCTTTTCTTATTTAAATCATTCTGTGGTTTCTGGGCTCTGGGGACATGATGTGCTGATTGAGTGCAGACCTCATACCTGAGACAAACCTCTGGAGAAGAGCATGGAAATTGTCTTCAAGATGTGAATTAAAATTAGCCATTGATAGATAGCTCTATGCCTATTAAATTATAATTTGAGAATAATTAAAATATCTTCTGACACTTGAAAACCAAGATTGTCTTTAAAAATAGATGTTCATTGAAAAGCCTACCAAAAACGTAACCTCTGTAAGCAGGAAAATAACCCAGATGGGAAGAGTTGGGGGCAAGTTACCGTCTTCAACAGAGAAGCAAGCACACACGGATTATAAGCATAAATTAAACTTCCCTTTGTCCTTGTAATACAAATGCTCGCGGCTGACCTTCTGTGTGTACCTGCACAAGTAAACAAAAGCAGGTTGGAAAATAAATTAGGCAATCTGACTCTGAAAATCATATGGAAATGTAAACAACAAACATAGTTTAAACAATATTGAAAATCAGGAAGCATGTTGAACAGCTAATTCAAGATGTATTCTGAGACCATGGAATAAATAAGTGCTATACTATACTCATTAAGACAGAAAAATCAAGATGGTGGCAACCAGGGCGTCTGAGTGGCAGAATATCAGAGACGGCGGTTAAAGCAAGTAACCTAGAGACCAACCCCCAGACACTGACATCAGTGCTTCACGCAGAGGGGAGGGGACATACCAGGTAGAGGGAACGCAGGGTTCCAGCACAGACCTTGTCCTGGACACTGCGCTTTCTGCCTCCCGTGGCCCGGGTCTGGCAGTACCTGCACAGTGCTTGCTGCCTACCTGAGTGTGGTATGCAGATCCCTTCCAGCAATAAGACCTTGAATCGCTCTCTCATCTCCCCTCCCACAACTCTGGCTTGGTTCCTGGAGCCAGTATCCCAACCCCAATTCACAGGGCCCAGGGGCCTAGCACAGCCCAGGGCTTGCCTAGAAGGTGCTTTCCGCCTAACTGAAGGCACTTTCTTTCATTAACTAGACCTCGATCACTCCCTCTTTCTCAAAAGCGGTGTCTGGACTACAGGCAGCACCCCAACCCCAATCCAGGGTTTTTCTGGTCCCCATGTAGAGACCAGCTGGACAAGACAAACTTACAGGATCCTAGGTCCAAGATGTCAAAATCAAATGTGAGTGCCAAGAGGTCAGGGCCTCCTGTGCCAGCAAGCTCCTGTATGACTGAATCTGAATCCATGTTTTGGTTTAATAAAAAAAAAAATGTTATAAAATCAATATATATGTTCTATAGTCTGAAAAATAAAGCAATATCAATGAAATTGAAAGTCAAAATGCATTAAGTAACCTGACATGTTTAGGGGTTGAAAGACAATGTACTGGAGATGACAATTTTCCCTAGAACTATATAAAGAATCAATGTAATTTTTATTAAAATTAAAGAAAAAATAGTCCCATGGTCTAAATGGAAATGTTAAGGACAAGAATATACTAACTCAATTGTTAAAGAACAAATACAAATTAAGAGAAATTATTCTACCTGTCTTAGTTAGGTTTCTATTACTATGATAAAGCATCATGACCAAAAGCAATGTGGGGAAGAGAGGGTTTATTTCATATTATAACCCTGAGGTCACTCTCTTTGACTGACTGAAATCAGGGCAGAAACTCAAGGCAAGAATCTGTAGTTAAGGACTGAAGCAGAAACCATTGAGTGATATCATTTACTGTCTTGCTTCCCAAGCCTTGCTCAGTCTGCTTTCTTATAAAACTCAGGACCACATGCCCAGGGTTGGAGCTGACTATAGTGAGCTGGATCCTCTCTCGTCAATCATTAAGAAAGAAAATGCCCCTACAGAATTGCCTACAAGCAATGAAGTTTCTCTTCCCAGAGAGCTCTGCCTTATGTTAAGCTAATAAAAAGCCAACTAGGACAGTATCTTCTTTCAAGAGTTAATGTCCAGCAACAGTAATCAAGGTTGCATGGTAATCTCAGACCCATAGATACAGCACAAAAAGAAGTCACAAAAGTATGCCCAATGGACTCTGGAACACATAATTTCCTCCAACTAAAAAGAGGAAAGATGGTACCCCACCAACTCTTTAGTCATAAGCTAAACAAAGAAGAAGTTTTTTTTTTAACTAACTAACTAACTAACTAACTAACTAACTAACTAACTAACTAACTACAGTATTTTACAAATGCATTTAGAGTTGTTTATATCAATGCACCATATCAAAGCCTTGTTTAACAATTTGCTCATGAAATTTTTATTTCACCATGTATTTCTGAGATATACTGATAGGTACTATTTTAAATATACAGCTCAATAATTTTAATCATTACTAATCTATGGCAGGACCACTTCACTAATTTTTTATATTCTTTTAATATATACACTTAAAAATGTAACTGTGGACTTAACACGGTGAAAAAAAGATCTACTGTGGATGGTATTTAAAGGGGTGAAAATGTACCCTGTATCAGCAGATCTCAACCTGTGGGCCACAGAGGTTGCTGCATATCAGACATTTACATTCTGAGTCATAATATTAGCAAGATCACAGTTATGAAGTAGTAATGAAATAACTTTATGGTTGAGGGTCACCACACACGAGGAACTGTATGAAAGGGTCACAGCACAGGAAGTTTGAGAGCCACTGGCCTAGATGTATTAAAACTACAGTCGGTAGAGTACGTATACCGTACACTGATCAGCATACATTTTAAAGTCCTCATGTTAAAAATTTGAAAGCACCAGTGGACTTTGTCTTTATAATTGGCTATTTAAAAATATAATCCATTTGTTGAAGATGCTCTCTTTTTTCCATTGTATGGTTTTGGCATCTTTGTCAAAAATCAGGTGTCCATAAGTGTGTGGGTTTATTTCTGGGTCTTCTATTCAGTTCCATTGATCCACCAGTCTGTTTCTATGCCAGTACCACGCAGTTTTTATTACTGTTGTTCTATAGTACAGTTTGAAATCAGGGATGGAGATACCTTCAGAAGATTTTTTTATTGTAGAGGATTGTTTTAGCAATTCTGGGTTTCTTGTTATTCCATATGAAGTTGAGAATTTTTCTTTCAAGGTCTATAGGAACTGTGTTGGTAATTTGATGGGAATTGTATTGAATCTGTAGATTGCTTTTGGTAAGATGGCCATTTTTACTATGTTAATCCTGCCAAGTCATGAGCATGGGAGATCTTTCCATCTTCTGTTATCTTATTCTTATTCTTTCTTCAGAGGCTTGAAATTTTTTTTATACAAGTCTTTGACTTGTTTGGTTAGGGTCACACCAAGGTACTTTATGTCTTTTGTGGCTATTGTGAAGGGTGTTGTTTTCCTAATTTCTTTCTCAGCACTTTTGTCTTTTCAATACAGGAGGGCTACTGATTTCTTTTGAGTAATTCAACAAGTGGTGCTGGTCTAACTGGATGTCTACATGTAGAAAAATGCAAATAGATCCATACTTATCACCCTGCACAAAACTAAAGTCCAAGTGGATCAAAGACCTCAACATAAAACCAGACACATTAAATCAGTTAGAAAAAGTGAGGAAGAGACTTGAACTCATTGGCACAGGAGACAACTTCCTGAACAGAACACCAACAACACAGGCTCTAAGAGCAACAATTAATAAATGAGACCTCATGAAACTGAAAAGCTTCTGAAAAGCAAAGGACACTGTTGTCAAAACAAAATGACTGCCTACAGATTGGAAAAGAATCTTCACCAACCCTATTTCTGACAGAGGGCTAATATTCAGTATATATAAAGAACTAAAGAAGTTAAACAGCAAAAAAAAAAAAATCAAGTAATCCAATTAAAAAATGGGGTACAGAGCTAAAGAGAGAATTCTCTGCAGAGGAATATCGAATGGCAGAGAAACACTTAAAGAAATGCTCAACCTCATTAGCCATCAGGAAAATACAAATCAAAATGACCCTAAGATTTCACCTTACACCCATCAGAATGGCTAAGATCAAAAACTCAAGTGACAACACACTGGAGAGGTTGTGGAGAAAGAGGAACCCTCCTCTACTGCTGATGGGAATGTAAACTTGTACAACCACTCTGGAAAGCAATCTGGCACTTTCTCAGACAACTAGGATTAGCGCTTCCTCAAGATCCACTATACCACTCCTAGGCATATATACAAGAGATGCTCAAGTATACAACAAGGACATCTGCTCAACCACATTTGTAGCAGCTTTATTTGTAATAGCCAGAAGCTGGAAATAGCCCAGATGCCTCTCACTGAGGAATGGATATAGAAATTGTGATACATCTACACAATGGAATATTACTCAGAATAAAAAACAAGGAAATCATGAAATTTGCAGGTATATGGTGGGAACTGAAAAGGATCATCCTGAGTGAGGTATCCCAGAAGCAGAAAGGCACACATGGTATATACTCACTCATTAGTGGATATTAGACCTATAAGATAGGATAAACATACTAAAATATGTACACCTAAGAAAGCTAATCAAGAAGGAGGACTCTGGGTAAGATGCTCAATCCCCATTCAGAAGAGGGTAGATATCAGAGGAGGGAGAAAACAGGGAACAGGACAGGAGCCTACCAGAGAGGGTCCCTGAGAGGCTGTACCCTGCAGGGCATCAAGGCAGATGCTGAGACTCATAGCCAAACTTTGGGCAGAGTACAGGGAATCTTATGAAAGAAGTGGGAGATGGTAAGACCTGGAGAGGATAGGGGCTCCACAAGGAGAGCAACGGATCCAAAAAGTCTGGGCACAGGGTTCTTTTCTAAAACTGATACTCCAGCCAAAGACCACTCATGGAGTTGGCCTGGAACCCCTGCACAGAGGTAACCAATGGCAGTTCAGTATGCAAGTTGCCTCCATAGGAATGGGGACAGGGACTGTCTCTGACATGAACTGATTGGCCTGCTCTTTGATCACCTCCCCATGAGGGGAGAGCAGCCTTACCAGGCCACAGAAGAAGACAATGCAGCCACTCCTGATGAGACCTGATAGACTAGGATCAGAGAGAAGGGGAGGAGGACCTCCCCTATCAGTGGACTGGGAGATGGACACAGTTGGAGAAGAGGGAGGATGGGATTGGGAGGGGACGACGGAGGGGATATAAAGTGAAAAAACTGTAATTAATAAAAATAAAAATAATTAAATAAAAATAATCCTATACAGAATAATGGTAGTGTTGCTTGTGGTTGTGTTCTGGGCATGGAGTTTCCAGGTTTTATTATTATTAAAAATTATTATTAAAATTTTAAAACAAAGGCTTGGAAAATTTCAGGATAGCAAGGAAACTTTATTCAAAATAAAGTGATAGTAGGTATCATAAAGAACTACACCATAAAACATAAAACAGACCACACGTGTGAGGATAATCAAGGCCCATAATTACTGCTTGTGGCTTCTTTTCATGTGGTTTAAGAGGAGGCGTTTGGTTGCTAAGGGTCACAGGGCAGGCCTTTTCTCTTTTGATTGGCAGTCTCAGAGTAGGTATGAATTTGCACATTACACATCTCTCTTCCCAGGATGCATCTTGTTTTAATTATATGTATACCAAACTATGCTAGGCATGAGATGGTAAATAGAAGATTCCCCTTAAATGTTTATTTGATAGACACAGTTTTCTTTATTGCACAGGCACATAAAACCAGTTCAGGATAAATCAACTCTCCTACCGTCACACTTGGATATAAACATATTAAGACTGAATAGAATCTGTATAAATTGAAGGTTATTGACGGGAGAAGAAATGTTATTGATTTTTCAGAGAAGGGTGCACAGACAGCTTCATGCAGGTATAAGTCCTAGGTTGCTATTATTGCTAAATGCATGCTTTAGAAAGATGTGTGTGTACACTCCTTGCAGATACTGGTTTGAGGTTCCAGGTGTATTGTAGGAAAAAAAAAAAAAAAGAGTACGTATATAGCCAAAGCCAAGTGGAGGCCTGTGCTGCTCAGTTATTTCCTGTGCTTGCCTTTCTTACTAACAGGCTTTGCTATAATTTTGCCATATGTCCCCACACACATAAGGATCATGGTGTGATCCACGCTCTTTGTTGTCAGTGGAACTTAGATTCTATCACTGTTCCACTATTGGGATGCTACACAACTCTGGAATACTTACTCGGTTTCTATTCTCGGCTTCTGTGCCCTCATCCTGTGCATTGGTTGTGTTTAAGAACTCTATGAGGCGATAAGTGATGTATTGAGTTACGTGGCATTTAGCAACCAGGGATGTACAGTTATTTTGGTGGTGCTTATCACATTCACCCTTTCACACAGAAAAGAAAGAGTTATACACATGACTTGCTTTTAAATGACCGTCTATGTTAGATTTGCCTGGGTTTTCATTTTTGTGGATGCTATTCATAACTTGGAACATAATGAAACAGTAGCACTTTGTTCAAACCTTCCCTGGGGTGCACCAAGTTAAATTGTATCCTTTCACATAATGTACTTTCCTATTTATTCATAAAAGGAACCGATGTAAAACTAAAAGTGCTCCTTTAAAGGAGAGAACAATCCAGGAAAAAAAAATACAAAGTATAAAGTCACTTTTACGGGACAATTCCTTTGATTTTGCTTTATAAAACAATTAACTACAGTTTGTCTCTTATTGTTGATTGCTTTTCAGTAAATGAATAGATGCCCTTTCAATACAGGTATGTGGCCAGGCTGCTTTCACAGATGACTGCTATCTGACAAAGTCTTCCTCTGGGTCACTTTGAGACTTTTATTATTTTGTCTCTAGACTTTGGGACAAGTGGTCAACAGTCACCACCAAGAACTCTTAAGTTTTAGAAAGTCTTCCAAAATTGCAGGCAGCCATATTTTGACTTATTTTACAAAGCAAAACATAACAGCGGCCCACACATCCCTGCAGATATTTTTGGCAAGGAAGTCAGAAACAAAATGTCACAAGCCTAAACCGCATGTGGAAGACTAGAATTTAAATAGAAAAAAAGCAGAAGAATTTTTGCAGCTTCTCAAGCCCTACTAGATAAGCAATATCTTTGTAATGTGAAGAGAGCCATTTTCATTATCAGAGGGCTTTGACAAGTAGCTCCTCGCACAGCTTATCAAGCCGAATGCCAGGAACATAGCCAGAATACTGATTTTGTTTCTGCTTTACTGTGTGGGAAGGGGAGGTTTCCTGCATTTAATTCAATGACTGCACTGAAAAACTGATAGGTCTCTAGAATTGCTATTGATTTAGAGAGAGAGGGTGGGAAAAGGCAAGGGGAGGGAGGAAAGGAAGGAGAGAAGAAAAGCAACAGAGAACCCTATCTTCTTTTTCTGTTTCTTTATGAATACCTATTTTCACCATGATGGGCGTTATTATCACATGCTTTTCCCCTCTCATGGTTCAATATCTCTTTCTACTCTCCAATACCCCAAACATTGCTTCCAATCCTATTTGACCTACAAAGGATAACTCAACAAATCTTAGGCCTGTTCAGAGAAAAGCCTGTGGACTTTTGTTCCTACATACTAATTTTAAGCTTGGAGGAGAGCAGAAATGTTAACTGTGACAAGATCATTTGAAAAATGCTTCCTTGTACAATGTCCTCTCTTCCCCATGTGACTATGATTGCCAGTGACTCTCCAGTTCAGCTGGTAAAAGAGCTGATGGAAGAGATTGTGGACTAAGACCACATAATCTCCAGCCCTGTGATTTCTGCCTGCCATTTTGTTTCTATGTGTAGTTGTTTTTAACTTGGAATGCTAAGTGTACATCCTACAGATTAGAGTGTGATGTCTTGACATACCTGTACTTCAGGACAGAATTAAGTTAGGTTGAGCCCTGCGTACTTAACATTTCTCCTGTGGCATATATTTTGGTTTTAGCAGAGAAAATTAGGGTCATCATGGAGACAGCTGTGCCATGCTGGTGTTCCACAAACTATTTTCTTAAATATAATATTCTCTATGTATCCCTTTCTCACCCTTCCAGCTCCATTGCTTCTTCTGTCATGGTATTAGACTACCCAATCTCTGGTGTTCCTGAAACCCTGGTGGTCAGAAGTTAGTTGAATGAAGAAATCAAAGGCTAATCTAGATGTATACTGAGTCGCTTATATGCTTATTCTTCAGAAAAATATATTACACTGTATTTGTTTAGTTTCTGTTTGTGTGTGAGTGAGTGTATGTGTGTGTGTGTGTGTGGTATGTATGCATGTGTGTGTGCTGTGGCATGTGTGGAGGTTAGAGGGCAGTTTGCAAGTGTTGCTTCTGTCCTTCCATCATTAGGACCTGGAGAGTAAGGCCAGGTCATCAGTCTTGGCAACAGTGTTCTTACCCACTAAGCCATCTGGGAGAAGGGAAAGAAGGGAAGGGAATATGATCAAAAAGTATTACATGAAAAAAAAAAGTAAGCGAAGAAATTCAGAAATAAATAAATCAAGACATTTTTTAATGTTCTTGGTAGGGAAGGGCTTTTGAGACAGAGTTTCTCTGTGTAGCCTTGGCTGTCCCAGACTTGCTTTGTAGACAAGGCTGGTCTCGAACTCACAGAGATCCACCTGTCTCTGCATCCCTCTGCTGAGATTACAGGCGTGCAACACCATGCCCAGCTCAATATGTTTAAAAGAATTTCTACAGGTAGCTCAGGTAGCAAGCTCAATTTCCTGCACCCAGCTGTGGACACCAAGCCACAGCCGGTGGAACACACACCTCTCTGCGCCAGTTTGTACTAGCTATTGTTTTGCATGTTACTTCCCTCCACAGTGTTTCTATCTCATGAGTCTAGAAGGCAAAGGCTAATTCCCTTATACTTAGCTACTTGTCTCAAAAAGCCCTGGCAGCCTGGAGTAGGTGTTTCCAACTGTAGGAATAGTTCAACAATTAATTCACTGAAATGCCAATAGCTTAAAATATTAATGTAACTAGAAATGAAAACCAGTGAGCAGTTGATTTCTGGCATTTCTCTGAAACGAACTAAATACTTCCTATATCAAATAGATAATTCATTTGACAGTGCCTCCCCTCCCTTGTTTTATTAATTCTATTTTTAGAGATTGCAGAATCCAATGGTCCCTTTTCCTGCTTTACTTTCCTGTCTCACAGTTCAAAGAGGACGTCAGTGTTTCTCTCACTCCTACCCAGAAAGCAGACAAATGTTGTTTCTGGAGGAAAGTGGCAATTGTGTTTGTGTGTGTGTGTGTGTGTGAGAGAGAGAGAGAAAGAGAGAGAGCGAGAGAGAGAGAGAGAGAGAGAGGGAGAGAGAGAGAAAAATTAGAAAATTATTTTGCTTTATTCATGAAAAAAAAAAGAGTGGGAAATAACTCCACAGATCCACAGAAGTGCTTTGGAACAAAGTGATTCAAAGCAAGGTACTGGCAACATGGTGACTCATTGAACAAGGAATTTTCTATTATCAACAGATGTAGATTAGGAATTTGAAATTAAAATTAGAGCAAAAATAGTTCACTGATACCATGAAAGGGAGAAAGAAATGAATCCTAATTGTTTTACTCTGTGATGAAAGTTACAATCCAAACTTCAAAACATTGTCAAATTACTTCTTGGCATGGAGACACAATCTCACTATTGGCTTATGAGTACAAAGATTTACCAGAATTCATATTAAACAACAAAGCAACAGCATTAATAAGGAGTTACTATAGTAACTAATTGATAATAAACATAACATAATACACATACACAGAGGAAAAAACACTTTAAACATTATGTACCACTTATTATTAATAGGATGAGAATGTAGTCCACTGGTGGAGCACTTGCCAGTACCTGGATTCAATCCCTAGTACCGTAATGATGATGATGACGATGAAGCTGGTGAAGATGAAGATGATGATGAAGATGATCATTTGGTTTCAACTCTATGTAATTAGTTTTCAGGTTTTGTATGAAGGGTTTCACTTTATGGTCCTTATTGGCTTATCACTACATAGATCACTTTGGCCTCTGACTCACAGAGATCTACCTACCTCAGCTCTAGGAGTGAGACAATTAAAGGACTGTGCTATCATACCCAGTTCTTATAATAATTACAATAATAAGTATACTGTCCACTGTGTGTTGAATCCATTAGACGTATTTTCTTTCAATGCATGATTACCAGTTATGCAGAGTAGGAAGTAGTTTTCCTACATTATGAAGAAAGAAATTTGGAGACTGAAGGATCCCATATGTATTCACGTGACTTGTACATGTCATCTCCGAGCTTTGAATCCATGTTGCTCTGAGAGGTGACTTGAAAGTGAGGGTTTCTGCCCTGTGCCAGGTCTGCTCTCTTAGAGGAAGTGATGGTATGATGCAGACCCTGGTGATGAGATGGTAGAAGACTGGTTAGATGGGTTAGAACAAATCCATTTGGATTGCGTGCACACATTTTCTGCTTTGACTAAGTTATTGTATTAATTGGATGGATGGCTTCCCTCTTTAAATATATTTTAAATAACTGGATGACATTTGGCTAGTGCATTATGCAATAAACATCTAAGTGAATTAAAATTAAATTGATTTCTGCACACCAAGTCTAAATTAGAGTTTGGCTAATGAAATAGGAAAAATAAGTTGTTACGGACTGACATGAAAATGACTTGATAATAGAAAATATTATGGAACTGTGCCTGATTTTATTAGTTTATAAATAAGTATGTTCAGGCATTCATATGTGGTTAGTATTCGATAGCCAAACAAAGTTAACATCAACTTTGAAATCAAAGATTACATGTCTGATGATTAAGCTTCTTCACTTAAAAAAATAACTTCCTTATTTTTATTGTTTATGAAATTGAGTGTTTTCCCACATGGATATATGAATATCACTTGAGTGGTTAGTGCCCAGAAAGGCTTGATGATGGATAACAGGAGTTCCAGATGTCTGTGAGCCACCACGTGGGTGTTAAAAATTGAATCGAGATCTTTTGAAGAGCAGCAAATGCTCACAGACACTAACCCATTGCCCCAGTTCTTTCCCTTTACTTTCAAAAAATTATTATTATTATTATTATTATTATTATTATTATTAATTACAATCTATTCACTTTGTATCCTGGCTGTAGCCTCCTCCCTTATCTCCTTCCAATTTCACCCACCCTTTCACTTGCCCCCCTCTACCCTCTCCTGGTCCACTAATAGGAGAGGTCCCTGTCCTATACTATCTGACCCTAGACTATCAAGTCTCATTAGGACTGTCAGGATCCTTTTCTCTGTGACCCAGAAACATACTAAAA
The DNA here is from genome assembly GCF_907164565.1 of Psammomys obesus. Lineage (NCBI taxonomy): Eukaryota > Metazoa > Chordata > Mammalia > Rodentia > Muridae > Psammomys > Psammomys obesus. The sequence goes on along the minus strand of NW_026596073.1, from coordinate 15,792,802 downwards.
TTTATAATTCTAAAGAAGCTAAACAACAAGGAGGACCCTAATGAAGATTTCTTAATCCTTATTCAGAAGGACAAACAGGAGAGACATTGGAAGTGAGAGAAGACAGGGAACAGGACAGGAACATACTATAGAGGGCTTCTGAAAGACTCTACCCAGCAGGATAGTGAAGCAGATGCTGAGACTCATAGCCAAACTTTGGCTAGAGTGCAGGGAATCTTACGAAAGAAAGAGAGAGATAGAAATACTTGGAGGGGAGAGAGCTCCACAAGGAAAGCAACAGAGCAAAAAATCTGGGCCCAGGGGGTACTGCCAAGACTGATGAATCAACCAAGGACCATGCATGGAAAGGACATAGACCCTCTACTCAGATGTAGCCCATGGGCAACTCAGTCTCCATGAGAGTTCCCTAGTAATGGGAGCAGGGGCAGTCTCTGTCATGAATTCGATTGTTGGCTCTTTGATCCCTTCATTTTTTAATAGGCCATTTTTCTACATGTGGTTGTGTGTGTGTGTGTGTGTGTGTGTGTGTGTGTGTGTGTGTGTGTGAAGGTATGTATGCATATGCACACATAGATGTAGGCACCTTCAATGGCCAGAAGAAGGCATGAGACCTGCAGGAGCTGCAGTCACAGTTGACTGTGACCCACCTGACTTAGGTCCTCTGCAGGAAGAGGAAGCTGTCTTAGCCTCTGCTCCAACTCCCCATCAGTCCAACAATGTCATCTAGTGCTTCTTCTTTAGAACCAATACCACTTAGTTTTCTTTGAGTGAATATCCTAATACAGAACATTTGGGCTGAAGTCTGAGATCTACATGTCTAACCAGAACCAGAAAATGAAGCTGCCGATCTGAGAACAAGAACAAAGAGCAGGGTTTCATTTTTGACCTTTTGTTTTTCCTGCATTCCCATCATGCTGATGTCTTACATTCTCCAAGAATTGGAATGGCTGGTGTGCTTTGATTTTTGCAACTGGTATATATTAGACATTATTCTGCACTTTTATAAACACTGTGTGTCATTATAATATTTTAGGATGTCTGTAGCTCTACTTTCTAGACTTTTTTGTTTTCTTCTGTGCATACCCTGTTCCAGTGTTTTCAAATACAAAATGGAGTTTTTCCCTTCTTCAGCAAAAGACTTCAAATTATGATTATGCTTCTTCTCTAACATTTTAACTTATTTCTCTCCCCTGCATATTACACTTAGATGTTCAGTGTGTTTCTACTGGTGAAAATACCATATTGTAGTATTATTACTAGGTTAATGAAAGTTCCAAGTAAAATTATTAAATCATGGTAAAAACTCAGTGTTTATTGGGTTGAAACAAATGCATATCTATAAAACAAAGTAAATAGAATTGAATTAATTTGCATTAAATAAAAACAAATATCTTTATGCCTCATATTAACATATACCTCACTAAAATTTATTGAAATAAACTTGTAAAAAGCTTTAAAAAATTACAGTAGTTGTTGAAATTGAATTTCCTATAATCAACACAATTCCTACTGTTCTTATGCTCTGTGTTTCTATATAAATAGCAAAACTTTTATTTCATTCTAAAGTTTCTCCCAATAATACAAATATTGAAAGGAAGAAATTCTTCAAAACTCAGTCTACAAGAGTAGCATTACAATGACACCCCATCAGACAAAGATACAAGACAAAAAGATAGCAGAGTACTATCTGAAATAAACATAGACTCAAAAAAACCATCAAATCCAATAATATATCAAAATATTATTTATCGTTATCAAGGTTATGCCAGAAATATAAGGATAATTTAACACATATAAACCAATAAATACATGTCAGTCAAAAAATGAAGGACAAAGTTAGAGTATTATTTTGACAAATGCACAAAAGCATTTAAGATTCAATAACTTTTTGTGATAAAAGGTATAAATAATATAGTAAAGTTTACACTGTGAATGGAGAAAAGCTGAAAGATTTGAAATAATTTTTCTTCTAATATCTGAAACACAAAAAGGATTTCCACTATCACTTCTTGTATCTAAAAAAGTACTAGCGCCTTAGCCACACAAATAAAAAGTTAAAGAAATATAAAACAAATGAAAAAAGAAAAAGTCAAATTTTACTGTTTTCAAATGTAAGATAATATACATATAAAAGCTTGAGAACATTATTGGAACTGAAGTCAGTAAATTTTGAGAATACAAAGTTGACATATGAAGGTCAACAGTATTGTTTTTGTCCCCGGAGGATGTGGCTTAGTGGTGGAGAACTTGCTTTGCTCATGCAAGGTCTAGTGTTCGATTACCACCACCCAAAGCCAACCTTCAAAAATCATAATATTTATAAATCAATAATAACTGTCGTAGTTAGGCTTCTCAGTTGCTGTGATAAAACACTGACAGCTTGGGGAGGAAAAGAGTTATTTTGGTTTACAGGTCATTGTCCATCATCAAGAAATACCAGAGCTGAGTTTGAGGCAGGAACTGAAGCAGAGATTGTAGAGGAATGTTGTTTACTGGCTTATTTTCCATTGTTTGTTCAGCCAGCCTGTATCATGCAGGGCCACCTTCCCTGAGCGGCACTGCCCAGGGAGGGAATGGGCCCTTCTACAACCATTGCTAATCAAGACATTCCTCCCAGGAACATGCCCACAAGCAATCTGGTGGAAGCATTTCTTAGCTGAGGTTCCTCCTTTCCCGGTGTCTCTAGCTTGCACCTAGTTGAAAAACACTAATCAACACAGTAATGTTACTGACAAAGAAATCTTAAAAGGAATCTCACTGATGTTAACTACAAAACATAAAATTAAGAACCTAGGATAAATTAAGCCAAGGAAAGGAAGGACCTCCCAAATTAAAACTGCAAAAGCTGATTTAGATAGAGTTCTTATAAAAGATGGAAATCAATGGGTGAAAGGAGTTGGTGCATGGAACTGTCTGTGCAAATGATTATTAAACGATTACTGCATTAAAAAATGACCATACTTATGCCTTTTCACAATTTCTTGAATCTTTCTCTTAACAGTCTGTATATCAGGTATCTATGAACTTAGTTTAAGCATTCAGAGTTTTAGTATTTCTTCCTAGCTCAGTGTCCGGTGCCACAGTGGCACACCGAGATGCAAAGTACTTGAAATGAAAATACAGTGATTTACTAGACCATGAACTCAGACCTCGGTTACGCCTTTGGTGATTGTTGCACAGCCATCTCAGCAGCAGAAAGAATTGGCAGCCTCTGATTTGATAGATATCAGGGTCTCTCTGAATGAAGTATCTTCCTCCTCAGAGAGCACTCAGAATGAGGATCATAAGTCAATCCTAAACATATGCAATTTTCATTTATGTTAGCCAGTAACCTCAGGTTCAAAGCTATCCAAAGACAGCTTATTTACTGAAGCTCTGTCTAGGGAGAGATTATATGATTTTTTTTACAGTTCTCTTAGAAAACAAGGCAAGTTTCTCATCTCTCTGTTCCAAAAAGCAGCAACTGTCTAAAATATTTGTCTTTTAATTTTTCTTAGTCTTCCTGTGCTGTTGGAGTGAAACGAGGAATGAATGGATGCTGTCTGACAGTGACTTGTGATATTCTGCTGTAAAACCTGCCTTTAAACAAAATGCACGCCACCTGCTTGCAGGGTTGGAGATTTATAGAATTGTCGAACAGACCCTGGCTGACACCGTGTGTCCTGAACTTCAGCATTGCTCCTGCAGTTTGTGGAGGGAGAATCAACAGTATTTCCAGTCAAAATAAGTTCTTCAACACTGTTTGTGTCCTGTCAATACATTAGGCTCTGTATAGACAGCAAGAATAATATCATTACCTAGAAATTAGGCATTTTAAGGAAAGAAGTGCCAATTCTGAATTACATTTCTGTTCCATTGCAATCTGGCGGGTGCACATGCTGCACAAAACTGGAAGGGGATATTCTCACTACTTGACTGAAAAGTACATGAGCAACAATAGAATTTTCTATATTTCAAGATTGGGTATAGAGAGATACCATGACCAATTAATCCAATCCATGTTTCGCACAGTCCAAAGGCCAAGATTCCTTTGATTCTTGGAAAAATGCAACTTGTTAGTGTTAGTAGAAAATGAGTCCTGATAAGCCCACTACATCTTAGAGATGTCCTTATTGTCATTCATAATACTTGGCTGTTATTTTGAATCATTGGCCTACAGGTGTATTTGCATCCGTCTCCAGCTCATTTACCCACCACCCTCCAGACCTGACCCTGTCCTCTTTGTGCTACAGAAACAAGATGACACCAAGAGAGCAGAGGGAGAATCCTGTGGCTTCAGAATGTGCTAGTTCACTGATGACAAGCCACTGCACCTAAATCCTCCTGGACTGCTCAGCAGATGAGCTGAGAAAGTAACAAACACCGGCAGCAGACTTGTGTACTGTTAGAGAAGGTTACATATGAAAAAGTGCACATAGCACAGAGACTACCAAACAAATGACTCGTTGTCATAACACACTTGTGTTCAAGTCCCAGCTGAGACTTTAATAGTCATACAGGTGTGGGGTCATGACTCACTCTAGATCTCCACCATCTAATTTATAAAATGCTGGTGGTGAGCTGTCCTTTGCAAAATCTGCGCAGAATAAGAATCACTGGTGTATTAAGATGTCTAGCAACATGTGAGCTCAAAGGAGCTCTTCAGGATTTTGAGCTATTCTTCGTGTTTAAGCCTAGGGATGATTTTGACATAGGGCTTAGTATGAGTCCTCTGTAGGCCAAAGATTTAAACACTGGGAACACTAGCCAGGCAGAGCCCTTTGAGCATCCGTTGTACTTGCTTCCTTGACATGTTGGCTTACAAGGCCTATAGAGATAAGTACATCCCCAAATGCACTCCTTGTACCCAACACAAATTGGGTCAAATCCTATTCACCCTTATTTGGGAAAAGGACCCCTCTATTCCCCCAACTGAGTAACCCAAGGGCATTTAGAGCCATCCTTTCTTCTCCATCTTCTATGCCTTTAAAATTTCCTGTAACACTGATGGTGCCCACTTCTCCTATGTTGGGCTGAAATTCACAAGTGACTCCCTTTCTTCATCCAATCCTCATTCTTTGCTCCCTCTCTCTGTGCCACGTATCTGATCCATATCTATACTGTCATCTCCTTTGGACAGCTTTTTTTTTTT
>NW_026596073.1:15659638-15787661 GCF_907164565.1 Psammomys obesus | reverse complement strand
TGTGTGTGTGTGTGTGTGTGTGTGTGTGTGTGTGTGTGTGTGTGTAATCCCTGTCATTATCAAGGAGTAATTAACTTGGGAATTTGGAAAGATTAAGGTAAATTTTAGGATTTCCTTTTTTGATTGTTTTCCCCTCAAAAATGTCTACAATGTTTACGAAAAAAACTATCATGGCACACATAGATGTTATGTGGATAAGACATTGTTTTTAAACATACACAATCATCTTGTAACATAATAGAAAAAGAGACATGTTCACCTGCAATTTTATGATCAAAGGTCATTCTCTTGGCATTTGGATGTTTCCTTACTAGTGTGTATCTTCCTTACTAATTGTGACAAAGTGCTCATCTCTCTGTACTGATAATCATCTTTAATTTCATAATGTGTTTGGCACATGTAAAAACCTCAGTGTACTGATTTACATGCCCTTTAAATAATTTATATTATATAAATTGCTCAAAGTCCAACTCTTCTAGAGTTATGCAGTTTGTTTCTTTGGAGTAAATTGGTAGATATAGCTGTTATCCACTGAAAATTAGCCCTTCAAAGTTCCTATCTATAAATTATCTTCCATAAGACTCCACTGTACCAATTGACACTTTATCTAAATCCTCCACTTTGGTAAAAGGAGACAGCATCGCCATGCTTAGTTTTGGTGACCAGCCACACACTGCTGGTAGTTTCAAAAACCTAAAAGACAAGAGGCTAGAGAGATGGCTCAGTGGGAAAAGTGCTTGCTGTGTAAGCATAAGGACCTGAGTTCACACACACACGCACACACACACACACACACACACACACACACACACACACACACACACTCCTGAAACAAAAACATATAAGACTGTATCTAAACAAGTATTTGAATGTTGTTTCATCACTTCTGATGGATTATACCAGCCAGGTTGCGTTGCTCCAGGAAGAAGCTGTGTCTGAGAGGACAGGGGTCAATCCAGGATCTTAGACTGGCAGGGTTCATGCTCTCTTATCCCTGTATCACTGTGGGTTGTAACCTGAAAGCAGCTACATGCAATGTAAATGAGTGACTGGGGCTTTCTTTTCAGGAAAATCTTATCAAAACATGGTCATAGGCGGTGCTTGCCTAGAACAGTGGCATTTAAAAAAATGGTAACAGACCCTGGGCTTCTTGCTTCCTTGTTATTAAGTCTGAAATTGATAAATGACTCGTGGAAACAAAACTCCAGAGAATTAAACACTGTTTATCCTCAGACTGCTTCTCTGGAGGTTAGTCTTCACAGGCAAGCGGGAAAGACAGAGCCCTCCAGCACTTGCCTGTGGATTCGCTTTCCTTGGGGACCCTCCTGGAGAAGGGCTCTTTCTAGAATCAGAGCCCCAAATTTTTTTAAGAAACAAAGGACATCATTACCCCATACTCACACAATACACTTCACAGCTCCTGCTCCTGTAGCTCAGGCCTGCTCACACATCTTTAACTCCTTCCCTACCAGCCTACCCTATCCTACTAATTACGCTAACTCTTTTACTGTACTAATCTTGACAGGACTTGTTAATTCTATGCAGAGATTAGAAGAATAAGGGAAATGTCAAAGAAATAAACAATAGTATGCATTGGTAATACTGATTGTCAATTTGTCAGCATTTGTCAATTTGTCACCTAGGAAACAAGCCTCTAGGCATGCCTCTGAGAGATTATCTATCTAGATTCTAGGTTAAGTTATTTGAGGTAGGAAGACTTGCCTACTAAAAGACCTGTACCGTGCTCAATGGGCTGGGGATCCACACTGAATGGAAAGGAGAGAGAAAGGTAAGGACCGACTTTCATCTCTCTATGCTTCCTTACGGCAGGAGTAAATGGGCAGCTGCCTCCTATTCCTGCTCTTATGACCTACATACTATAATGGACTGTATCATCGAACTGTAAGCCAAAATAAGTACTTCCTTCCTCAGTTTGGCTTTTCTTGGTGAGTTTTCTTACAATAACAACAAAAACTAACACAAAAAAATTACACAGTACTGGAAAGTAAGAACATTCTGACCTGGGCTACAACAGATGAACCTTGCATACATTATACTGAGAAGAATGTGTAACTGCCTGCGGAGGCTAGAATCAAATCCCCTGGAATTGGAGCCACATACAGTACTGAGGTGCTATGTAGATGCTGGGACTCAAACCCAGAACTTCTGTACAAGCAGCCATGCTCTTAACTGTGGAGCTATCTCCCCAGCCCCTATTTACAGCATGGTTTTTTCTTCCATTAATTTATTATTTACTTTACATCCTCAGCAAAGCTCCACTCCTCCCAGTTCCTCCCTCACACATCCCCTTGCCCCATTCCCCACTCCTTTCCTCCTCAGAGAAGGGGAGGCCTCACATGAATATCAACCCACCTTGGCACATCAATTTGCAGTAAATTTAGATGCATCTTCTCCTATTGAGGCTAGGCAAGGCAGCCCAGGTAGGGGAAAGGGATCCAAAGGCAGCAACAGAATCAGAGACAGCCCCTGCTCCACTTGTTAGGGAACCTATATGAACAGCAACTTGTCCATCTGTTACATAGGTTTAGGGAGTCTAGGTCCATCCCAAGTATGCTATTTGGTTGGTGATTCATTCTCTGTGAGGCCCTATGGGCCCAGGTTAGGTTGACTCTGTAGGTTTTCTTGTGGTGTCCTTGACAACTCTGGTTTCTTCAGTCTTTCCTCTGCTTCTTCTATAAGGTTGCCCCAAGCTCCACCTAATGCTGGGTTGTGGGTCTCTGCATCTGTTTCATTAGCTGTTGGATTAAGCCCCTAAGAGGACAGTTATGCTTGGCTCCTGTTGGCAAGCATTGCAGAGTATCATTAATAGTGACAAAGGTAAGCTCTCAAGCATGGGGTGGGCCTCAAGTTGGGCAAGTCATTGGTTGGCCATTCTCTCAAAATCTGCTCTTTTTGTCTCCACATCTTGTAGGCAAGACACATTTTGGGTTGAAGGCTCTGTGGGTGGGTTGATGTCCCCCTCCCTCCATTGAAAGTCTCACCTGGTTGCAGGAGGTGGCCATTTCAGCTTTCATATCCCCTACTGATTACCTGGAGTCACCCTCATCGATTCTTGGGAGTTTTCCTTGTCCTAGGTTTCTGTTTTATACCAGAGATGCCACAGAGACGCACGTGTGTACACAGGCGTGCGCATGCGCGCGCGCACACACACACACACACACACACACACACCAATTTCGATTCTTTTTCTCAGTTCTCTCTTCCTCAGTGGTCCCCATACTTGATTCCTTTTGTCCCCTCCCCACCCACTTTCCCACCCAGGTCCTTCCCTCTGCCTACTTCTTGTGTCTATTTTATTTTCCGTTCAGAGTGAGATTCATGAAGTGGAAGTTTCTGGTTTCTTTGAAGACTCAGTTGAGTCGTGTGTTTTGCTAAAAGCTGTCTTTGAAAGGGCACATGATGTTTTTTGCTTTGAAATGTTTCGTGTGAGGGGCATGACTTTAATCAGCTGAGAACATTTGTGGGTGGACTCTGAGGAGAAGAGATATACAGAAGTCCATGAACAGTGAGACATCACTTTTTGGAAGACATCACTGTGCTGCCCATTGTATTTCAACACTTGACTTTGCAGAGAGAAAGGCTCCAGGGAACTTCTCAGGGTCATCCAACTGAGTCTTGCTGCTTCTGCTAACTTTTCCTGATTTTCTGAATTATGCTGATTCTTGTTGCTGCTTGGTGTTGGCCTTTGGACTAGACTGCTAGTATCTGGACAATAAAGAGTAGACTCATCCCAAGAAGCTACTTCTGAAAAGGTCTACAACCCCCTTTACCTAATAACATTATTTTTCCCTTACCTCTTGAGATTAGTGAAAGGGAGGTAGAAGTGTTTAAGAACCCTAAGTAAAGTAGGTTTGGGGAAGAATCTAAGCCTACAGATTCAAGCATCCTTCCTTGGGCCCTTATTGTCTTCTTTAGGTTGGTGGATTGTGACTATAAGTATTTATCCACCTATAAGTGAATAAATACCATGTGTGTCTTTCTGGGTCTGGGTTACCTCACTCATGTTTTCCATTCATTTGCCTGCAAACTTTATGATGTCCATGTTTTTAATAGCTCAGTAATGTTCCATTGTGTAAAGGGATTAACTTAATCCACCTCTTCAATAGTGGGGCCAGAAAAAACACCACCAAGTGGAGGTGTTCCTCCACCAGGGAAACCACCAGGAATTCCTCCAGGCATGCCATCAGCACTCTGGTACAGCTTGGTAATGATGGGGTTGCAGACTTTCTCCAGTTCTTTCTGATGGTGTTCAAATTCATCCTTCTCTGCCGTCTTATTATTATCCAGCTGACTGATTTCCTTACACTTGTCTAGAACATTCTGTTGGTTCTCATCATTGATCTTGCCTTGAAGTTTCTCTTCTTCAACTGTTGCTTTCATGTTCAAGACATGGTACTCCAGTGAATTCTTGGAGAAAACTTTATCTCTCTGCTTCTCATCCTCAGCTTTGTACTTTTCAACTTCTTGAACCATGCGCTCAATATCCTCCTTACTCAAATATCCTTGTCATTGGTAATAGTGATCTTGTTCTCCTTTCCTGTGCTCTTATCTACAGCAGAAACATTGAGGTTGCCATCAATGTCAAAAGTGACTTCAGTCTGAGGCACACCATGGGGTGCTGGAGATATGCCTGTGAGTTCAAACAACCAAGCAGGTTGTTAACCTTAGCCATGGCCCTTTCACCTTCATACACTTGAATCAGCACACCAGGCTGGTTGTCAGAGCAGGCGGTGAAAGTCTTGGTAGGAATAGTGGTATTGTGCTTGATGTGACAGTCAAGACTCCACCAGCAGTTTCAATACCAAGGGAAAGAGGAGTGGCATCCAACAGCAGCAAATCCTGAACATTCTCAGACTTGTCTCCAGATAAAATGGCTGCCTAGACAGCTGCACTATGGTGCTCTTATTGAGTTCTTTCCCATTGAAGAAGTCTTGCAAAAGCTTCTGAATCTTGGGAATTCTGGCAGAACCACTGACCAGGACAATACCATGAATCTGTGACTTGTCAAGTTTGGCATCTCAAAGGACCTTTTCTATAGGATCCTTTGTGCCACAGAACAGGTCAACATTCAATTCCTCAAACTGAGCATGGGTAATAGAGGTATAGAAGTCAATTCCCTCATAGAGAGAATCAATCTCAATACTGGCCTGGGTGCTGGAAGAGAGGGTGTGCTGAGCTGGCTCACAGTCATTATAGAGATGCCTGACAGCTCTCTCGCTCTCACTGATGTCCTCCTTGTGCTTTTGTTTAAACTCATCAATGAAACGCTTGACCATTCAGTTATCAAAGTCTTCTTCACCAAAGTGGGTGTCTCGTGTTGATTTGACTTCAAAAATTCGAGCCTCAGTTGTGAGGATTGACACATTGAAAGTAGCACCTCACAACTAAAAAGAAAATTGGCACATTCCTTTCAGCTCCAACTTTCTTATCGCTTTGGCCCTGCTGTGCTGCGAAGAGACCACTCAAATCCTCGAAAGCTGACAGCACGTTCAGTGAGCTAATTTCTTCATTTCTTCTTTAACTCAGTGGTCACTGAATTGAAAATTGTTCCATTTTCAGGAGATTGTAAGCTTTCTGTTGTGTCTGTTGTTGAAGAACAATTTAATTCATGGCGATCTGATTAGATACAAGAAGTTATTTCAATTTACTTGTATGTATCTATTGAAGTTTGCTATGTGACTGACTTTGTGATCAGTTTTGGATGCGGTCTGTGAGGTGTTAGGAAAAAGATTTTCTGTTTATTTTCTGTTTTGTTGATCTGTTCATTGGTGAGAGTGGGGTGTTGAGGGCTCTCACTATTAATACACAGGGCTCAATATGTGATTGAAGCTTTAGTAATGTTTCTTTTATGAATGTGGGTGCCCTTCATTTAGGGCATAGATGTTCAGAATTGAGCTGTCATCCTAGTGGATTTTTCCTTCAATGAACAAGAAATGTCCTTCTTTATCTCTTTTGATTAGTTTTGGTTGAAAGTTATAAAAATGGCTACTCCAATTTGTATCTTGAGTCCATTTGCTTGGAAAACCTCTTTGTAACCCTTCACTCTAAGATAATGCCTATTTTTTTTTATTGTGATGGGTTTCTTGTATGCAACAGAATGATGGATCCCATTTTCACATCCATTCTGTTATCCCGTGTCTTTTTATTGGGGAACTGAGTCCATTGATGCTAAGAGATATTAATGACCAGTCATTGTTGATTTCTGTTATTTTGATGTTGGTAACAGTAGTGTGTGTATGCACGCACCAACACATGAGCACGTGCATGTGTTTCCCTTATTTTGGTTTATCTGGTTCGAAATTATTTATTTCTTGTGTTTTCTTGGGTGTAGTTAACCTTCTTGCATTGAAGTTTTCCTTCTAGTATCTTCTGCAGGGCTGATTTATGCATAGATATTGTTTAAATTTGGTTTTGACATGAACTATCTTTTTTTTCTCTATCTGTGGTGATTGCTGGGTATAGTAGTCTGGGCTGATATCTGTGGGTTTCTTGGAATCTGCAAGACATTTACCCAAATACATCGGCTTTTAGAGTCACTGTTGAAAAGTTGGGTGTAATTTTGATAGGTCCGCCTTTATATGTTACTTGGCATTTTTTCCTTTGCAGATTTTAAAATTCTTTCTGTGTTCTGTACATTTAATGTTTTGATTATTATGTAGTGGGAGGATTTTCTTTTCTGGTCAAATATATTTGGTATTCTATAAGCTTCTTGTATGATTATCAGCATCTTTTTCTTCAGGTTGGAATTTTTTTCTTCTAAGATATAGTTGAAAATATTTCATGGCCCTTGGAGCTAAGAATCTTTTTCTTCTTCTATACCTATTATTCTTAGATTTGGTCTTTTCGTAGTGTCCCAGAATTATTGGGTGATCCTTTGTCAATTAATTTTATATTTAACATTTTCTTTGATACTGATTTCTTCAATCATATCTTCTACTGCTGAGATTTTCCTTGCCATCTCTTATATTCTGTTGGTGATGTTTATGTCTGTAGTTCCTGATCTCTTCCCTAGGTTTTCCATCTCCAATAGTCACTCAGTTTTTTTTGTTTTTCTTTTAGTACTTCTATTTCCATTTCCAGTTCTTAAATACTTTTATTCATTTCTTGCACTTGTTTGACTATATTTTTATTTAGTTATTTAAGAAATTTTTCATTTCTTTTTCAGATGTCTCTATTGGATTTAAGGTATGCTCTTGTGCTTTGGCTCTGCTAGGATATCCAGGAAAACTGGGCTCTGGTGGTGCCATATTGCCCTTATTCTTCTTGACTAGGTTCTTATGCTCACCTTTAGCTGTGGATTTGTCCCTCATGTTGGCTGGATGTTCTTGATACCAGCCGGACACCTAGGAAAAGCAGGCAGAGACTGTAGGCCTGAAGATGGAGCTCAGGGACAGAGTGCAACTCATTGCTGCTGTCTGTGCCCTATGGGGTCCAGTCAGGAAGAGAATTAGCAGGGAGAGGTCTAAACTGGAAGTTCCTAGGGCCTGGCAGGTCTCCTCAGGAAGGCAGGCCGAGCCGTCTTAATAAAGAACATTTTATTAGTACACTGATTACACATGCAATCAGAAACAGACTTGTCCACAGATAATCTGAAGTGTATGTAATTACTAAACATCAATTAAGTCTATGTGTGTGTAGCTTCTGATATGTTGGACTTCCTTTTAGCTTATAGCTTTATTTGAGAAAGAAAGAAAGAAAGAAAGAAAGAAAGAAAGAAAGAAAGAAAGAAAGAAAGAAAGAAAGAAAGAAGAGGAAATGAAAGAAAGAAATAGCTATTACCATGGCAAACTTCTGGCTGTGCTGAATGCTGGAACTTAGTGCATAAGTCTAGGGTTTCATGAAACTATGCGATTTCAAAGGAAACAGGAATATTTTAGAGTCATTCACCTATTATAGGCTTAGAATCTGTAATGTGCAAATGTTCTGCTTAACACAAAAGAGAAGCTCTTGAAGCCTGCAAACTCTAAAATCCATGTCTCACACATTTAATTTTTAATATTAGCAATCTAAAAGTCTAACATTTTAAGGGTAAGTTATCAGGCAAAAAGTTTTAAAGTATGTCTTTTTCATAGGTTGGTTTTGTTAGAAACTTTAATATGATGTTAATAAACAGAGTTCTTTCTTTGCCTCTATCTCATACATTATGCAGCAGAACTTTAAATCTTTTACAGGAATATGAACCGCATTGTATACATCCACAGCTATCCAACTGGAGTAATTTTTAAGTTTTGGTCATCGGAATGCATTCATATTCATCTCAGTTTTCCAGAGTATAATGAATGCATGGTGTTCTTCTCGATGACATATACTCCATAAAAGTTTAATTGTCATTCTACATTAATTAAGACTGAATTAATGAACACTTGCAAAGTTTTGCCACAGTTGAATTACCAGCTCTCATCAAGCATGACTGAAGTAGGATTAGCTCATTCTGAATACGCTACTAACATACCCTCACATGAGAGAGAGGAGAGGAACACAGGAACTCAATTAGAATGTTGAGGAAACAGTGGATTGCAGAAATTTCAGCTCCAGTTAGGATTTAAGTCTAAGATTTGTTCTAGATTTTGTTATGAGACATTTTATTACTTACAGAATTTTCCTCATTATGTAAAAAGCTCTGAAAACTGTAATATGAAACTGGCTTACATCATATCATGAAGGGAGGTATGTCTGCATCTAGAAATAACTTTCTTTTTTATATAATTTTTATTTTTTATATTAATCACAGGTTATTTACTTTGTATTCCAGCCATAGCCCCCCTTATTCCCTCCCAAACCCACTCTTCCTCCCTCCCTCATCTCCTCCCTGCCCCCTTCCAAGTCCATTGATAAGAAAGGTCCTCCTCCCCTTCCATCTGAGCTGAGAGATAACTTTCTTGCTAGTCTAAAGGTGGATGGATAGGATCTCTCATGAACCCAAGTCTTCATGCTAATACCCTTTCTCATACAACTCCTTTAGGAAAACCTGTTCTCCTTTATAAGACCATCAGATGTGAGATTTTAAAAGGTACGCTGAGTCATCCGAGCTGAACAAAAGCAGACCAAAAAATAGATGTAAAGTGTCTGTCTCCAAATTTAATCTCTTCTACTGCATAATAGATGCTTCTTTTGAATAATAAATATAGAAAGAATAAAAGACAATTGAAATCACTGGCTGCACTGTCTACATTAGCATTACTTAAGCAGGTCACTGTTCCCATCAATAAAACTTTGAGATTCAAGGCAACTCTGCAAAATTGTAGAAAATGAGTTTGTTGTTCATTGCAGAAACTATAAAAGAGTACCAAAAACCCAGTTTCACAGTGCAAGATATTTTAATGCTTTCATCAAAATCTTCTTTTGTGTCTTAAAAATCTAAACTATTAGTTACTTTTCTTATTGTTGTGACAAACTATGTGACAAAAGCAACTTAGAAAAGGAAAGGTCAGAGTTTGAGGGCACGTTCCACATGGAGGAGCAGGCAAGAAGTAAGATGATTGATCATACTGAATCCAGAGGAAACAAAGAAAGATAAATGCTGGTACTTACCTCACTTCTTTTTTTCTCAGTTAAGAAGATGGCGCTGTCCACATTTAGGTTATTTCTGTTACATCAAGTCACCCAACCTAGAAATTATCCCAGAGCTTAATCTTGTAGGTGATTTTAAATCCATTCACGTTGACAATATTAACCATGACAATTTTTTATGACGGCCCTACTTAGTCTCTCTGAAGCATAGATTCTCCATTTGACGACTCTACACTGAAAGGCCTCGTAGAGTCATAGCATACATGGAAAGAATTTCCCCTCTGAGATGTCACTATGATTGACAATATAGCATTGTTACCACAGTAAGTACCAGCCAACTTTGTGTCTTTAGCAAGTTATTTTGATGACATATTGAGGGAGACAAAACCTGGCATGAACTAAATTAGAATCAAGCAATAAGGTTACTTCAGACATTTTGAATTTGAGCTGCAGATACCACCAGCAGAAAAGGCTACTCGCTTTTTAACAATGTCCCTGTAATCATGCCTATCCTACTCCAAACAAAATTCTAAACTGTAGAATCAGTGCTCTGCACATATCTTACCAAGAACTTCACTTTTTAAATCTATGCAGTGCATACATCACTTATGAAGCATAAAACTGAAACTATGGCATGGCTACCCGAATCCTCTGTAGGCACCATGATTGGGACTAGGCTGAGAGCTTCGGGAGCAACCACATGTCTTTAGTCCAGCTCATCCTCCTGGCTCTTCAGATCCTACCTGCTTTGTGGATCAGACCTATGTTTTTTTCAAGATAAATGTTAAAATGATTTTACTATACATGTATGTCTGCCCACACAGTATCTTTTAAATTGATGCCCAGCCTTTAGAAAACAGAATCACATTGTTGTTTTTCTTTTCTTTTTTTTTTCTTTAGCTTTCTATTACACTAAATGTGGTGTTTTCAAGATTTACCTCTTATGAAGAGCTATATACTTTCATTCCTATCTGCTATTTTCTTGGTGTTTTTCCTATACTTGGTGAGAAGAAAGGACATGATTGTTAATTTTGAGGCTCTGACCTTAAAGGCAGGAATTATTGTTGGTAATAAAGGACAACCTGCTCCTTCTTCAGAACTTTATTGATTGTGAGAAGGGAGGACCCTCTGCATGTTCACAGCAAGGAAAATGGAGGAAGAGGATAGTTTCTGCTCTACGGGCACAGTGATGGGAGTGGGCTGTGAGCCGAGGGCTCCTTGTCCTCTGTTGGCCCATCATCTTCTGTGGTAATGAGAAACAGACCATAGAGGCTGCTTGGTTTCCTGGGGAACAGTCTGTGTTACTGAGGACTCTGTGGCCTCTGAAGAACTAACATCGTCTAGGGAGAGGAGATGCACCAAATGCATTATCTCCCTAAATCTCCCCTGAATTCTGTGTTCTCCTCCATTACACCTCAATTCTGTGCAAAAAAAAAAAAATCTATTACTGGATCATTGATTTGTAGGACTTAACTTGGGACATATGAGAATCAGGAGCTCTCCCTGAAACCAAGTTGAAGAGTTGCGGGAAGAAAATATTATAGGGCATCAGATCCTTGCAAGGGGCTTAGATCAAGAACTAGCTCTAATCAGAAAAGTGTATTAGACTGTCACTAGAGATTCCACAGTTCTGTGATAGAAGACAGTCACTGGGTCTAGAGATTGAAGGAAAGTCTGAGACATCCAAGGTCTAGGGCCTGACATCTAAGGGCTAACAAATACACATTGAATTGCAATCAATGTGTTCAGTTTCTTTCCCAGGGAATCTAAACGTTGCCTATGATTACTATCTCCTTCGGTCTCTGTATAAAAATTTCATGAATGAATAAAAGAAATCAAGAAATGAATAACTTTTGGAATAGAAATAAAGACTGCAGAAAGGTCAAAGCAAACAACATAGATACTGACGTCATTTCCCAAGGCTTTGAAATGGAGCTGCAGAAACAAGAGAAGAGGTCATGCAGAAAGAAGGCTCTTCAGACCTTGGAACAGTGCTTAGGGGTCAGGAAGTGAGCAAGCCCTGTTTCTACTGCCCATGTGCAAAATATCTATCACTTCTGATTCCACAGTGCAGGCTGCCCTGACCCTGACCTCTGATTCACAGTCTGTTTACATCTAGTTTTTCTTCAGTGGAAAAATTTTCTTGGCTGAGCTGGAGAAGACCCATCCAAGTCTTAAAGTAGACGCTATTCATCCTGTATTTTCTTCTGTCTTCTTGTGTTTGAGCTTGCAGTTGACAGGCTCCACATACGGGTGCAATTTTCTCCAAGGACTTTGATTTTGTTTTTGTCCTCATGACTAGCGGTCCTTATATCTTCATCTGCTATTACTAATAATGACTCCAGAAAGAAGACTTATTATATAATATGTTTGATCAGTATATCTGCCCAGTGCCCAATTCCAAATGAAATATACACAATTAAAAACACATTAGCGAACAACACATTGCAGGAAATAATACATTTGCTGTCTTGAGCTCCAAAGGAAGAATTATATTCTCATCTACTCAAGAAAAATTAGATGTTCCTTAGATTATTGTAGGCTTATAATTCAAGGTTATGCTTAGTACAGAGGCTATGTCCTTGAAGTATGGTCTGGAACCATAGAACAAGTACCCTCGAGAAACTTTCTAGAAATACAGACCTAGTTGAGTCCAAGGCCAGATTATTGGTATGCATTGAGGTTGTCTTAGGCCACTGTCCAAGAATGCCAAAGAAAATCTTGGGCTTACCCTTGAGACAGTGGTATCTTCTAGCATGTCAAAACTATACGGTAGATCTTGTAGCCTCCTCTAGGCCTTAATCTCCAGAAGTTTCCACTTTTGCCTAATTTTTAATGTGTTAAATCCCATGCCAAATTTTAAAAACATAACCTGCTGCATAGATGCACATTGAAATCCATCAGTAAATGTAGCAAACAACTGTGTGCAATCTGAAATGACCCAGAAGTAGCTTCCAACATGGAAGACTCTTCTCCTGGCAGATAGATTAGTATATGGACCAGTTTATGTGGAACCTTCATTTTCTTATTCCTCGACAGTGTATAAGATTTTTAAAAATAAATGCCAATGTCATTATAAATAATTAAGCACTCATTTTTAGAATGAAATCATAAAAAGTCAAGGAAGAAATGATAAAATCTTGAGAAGAGCCAGTAAGTTGAAGACAAAGAATGCTAGGTCAAATCCCAATCATGGAAACTGCAAGAAAACATGCTTTTCATTCCCAGGCAGTCTGCCTCAGAGAAGAAAAAAAAAATGTGTCCTAGGAGATACTGCAGTGTGACTCCCAGGGAGTCATGTTTTCAGATATTGGTTTATTTGCTACATGAAGAAGAATGTGGGCGGTTGTGTCATTTTATAACGGTCATAATGTTCTCAGCCAAGCCGGCAGCCTTGGAGGCAGCAGAAAGGACTGGGAGCACAGCGAGTATGGCCACCACAGCAAGAACAGCCTTAACTGAAGAATCAGAACAAACTGCAAACTCCCGGAGGATGGGAAAGGGAAGTCTATAGGAAGGCAGATTTACACTCCCGGTCACTGTCAGGGAAAAGTGGCTAAGAGAGAAAAAGAACATGATTTGAAGAGATAATGAAGTACAAACTGTTTGTTTTGTTTGTTTTAAGTTGGTTGAAAGCAAAGTACATTTAAAGATAGAGGAAAACAAAAACAATGAAAAAGGAGTGGTGAAGCGATTCTCAAAGAGGCTTTAGCAACATAGTTTGCAAGAACCTGCTGCTTGATCATTCCACTATTCCATTGTATTGATGATTTCTCAATAAGTTCCTCTTCTAAAATCTTTAATGTATTTTGTAATTACCTTGATGCTACTATTTGTTTACACTATAATTTTGTTGGTGTTGTGATTAAATATCTTGCAACAGCAACTTAAGAAGGAAAAGGTCTATTTGAGCTTAAAGTTGGAGGGTGCTGTCCATCCCAGGAGGAACCTCATGGCAGTAGAAGCTGGAGGAGGCAGCTGCTCACAGTGTGTCTGCAGTTGGAAGCAGACAGAGATGTTACTGATTCTCGGCTTGCCCTTCCCTTCTACATAGTGTCAGACAATCATTCATAAAAAAAAAAAAAGGTACAAAAACAGTTAAGGTGAATCTTTCCAGTTCGATTGATTTAATCTACATAACCCTTCAGAGGCATGTCCACAGGGTTGCCTCCTGGGTTATTCCTGACCTCAACACGGTGGCAAATGATAACAGTTGTCACACACTATTTTGTGGTAATATTTATATATCATGAAAAGCAGACCCTCATCTACTTAACTAGATGTCACAGAGTCATGTATCTTAAATTCCCAAATTCTGTCAAGATGTAGAACTTCCCTCCAGAATGTTCACTCCAGAACATTCCGTGGAGATCACTTCTGCAGTCTCACCCAAACTCAGAGACTCATACTTTTCTGATAATTGTCTTCATAGCCTTCTAGGTATATTTATCTAGTCTATATATTTATGTAAATAAAACAGAGCAGCATGAATTTATCTGTATAGGGCTTCTTTCACTCAAGAAAATATTTTCAAGGTCATTCACTCAGCTATGTGTTTCCATAAAACATTCATTCCTATTTATTGCCCAGTAATATTCCATTGTGTGAAAAGCCCCAGCAGAGACAAAGCTGCTGTGAACAGCTTCCACCAAACATTTTGTATATGCTTATTCTCGGTCATCTTAGTAAATACATCGGGGCATAATTGCTATGCTGTGGGTTTCTTGTAGGTTAAAAGAAGGCAGCGTATGTTTCTTTATCAAACTTTTTCTAATTTATCTTCATCTCAATAATGTATAAAATTTCTCCAAATCCTCACAAACATTTGGTATTTTTCTGTTCTTACCATTCTGCTAGGCCTATCATAGTATCTCACGGTTAGACCAGCTTTTGATGTTTCCTGATCATTTCCTGTACTCTGAGGGGAAAACAGGCCCTCCTAGCTTGTGCTTGTACCCTCATTTACAGACAGGGGCTATGTTGTTTGATTCATTGTTTTTGTGCTGCTATTTAACACAGTGACTGTGTTCAATAAACTTGTTTCACTTAATGGGATCAAATGTGTTCCTGCTGGCAATTCTATCAGTGGAGAAGTCAGCATGGAAGTACCTTGCCTCTTTTTTTCCCCCTGAGAACAACAGTTTACCAGTGGCAGTGAGAGCACAAAAATACTAACAGTCCCACTGCAGGGAGAACAGCGTGGTTTGTTCCAGCTGAAGGCAGCTCAGTTGCCAGGCTGCCCCACCTAATACGTAGTCATGTACATGCAAGTAAAACATTCATGAGGAATGAAGGTTTGAAGTTGTTTTTGTCAATTAGATTTCAGACATCTGGGTTTTACTGATGGGTACTACAGACAACTAAGACATGGACAGTAATTAAAAAATAAGAAAACATAGCAGCCCTGGAGTAACAAAGGGCACCTCATTCCCTTGAATACAAGATGTAGCCTTAGGCAGTTTTATTTGCACACAGTGTTCCGCAAGAAATGAAAGAAGATTCTTAAAGCACATCATTCTTGTGAAACACTACTTCCCCTCAAAAGCAAACAGTTCATCTAGGAGCTGCATATGCTGAAGCACAGGGGAGAAGGCATGCAGGAGGAAGGGTGGAAACGGGAGGAGAGACAAAGGAGGGGCCTATCACCACGAAGTTAACTGAATTGATTAATTAATTTAAAAAAACAAATGAAAAAGCAAAGTTTATCTCATAAGTACAGGAAAAGCCATGTGCGTAGGTGTGTTAAACTATATCTATATCTATGTGTGTGTCTAAATGTGTGTCTTTGTGTGTAAATGCATGTGTGTACTTGTGTAAGTGTATGTGTCTATACATGCACGGAAATTGTAATGTTTGTGTTTCTGCGTGAGAGTGTGTAAATGCGTGTATCTGTGTGCAGATGTGTCTATGTGTGATGTATATGTGTCTGTGTATTACGTAAATGTATGTGCATATGTACATGTGCAAAATGCAACCCTCTGAGTGTATACTGTATGTCTATGTTTGTGTGAATGTCCATGTGTCTATCTGCATGTGTGTACATATGTGTGTACATGTGTGTACAAAATGCAATTGTGTCGATGCATGTGTAAAATATATGTGTGTTTATGTGTGTATATGCATGTGTATGTAAATATATGTAATGTATGTAGAGGCATGTGTGTCTATGTGTGCATTAAACATGTGTCTCTGTATGTGTGTACATAAATGCATGTTTGTCTGTGTGTGTGTCTGTGTCTGTGTGTATACATGCATGAAGCTTCTAGATTTATTCATAATGAGCTGATACATCATTTGTTGATCATTTACCTCCAAGGGCACATGGGTAAACAGTAAATTTTACAAAAAGCAGATGTTATGAACACAAAAGGTTTTTGTAAAATGATGACAAATCAAGTTCTTTCCCTGCAACACTCCACACATAAACACACGTACATGGTGTGGCAGAGTGCTGAGAAGCAATGGCGGCTTCCATGTTACCCCAGGCCTTCTCCCCTGCTTCAGACTGTACAATACTGACCTAACACTTAAGAGGTTTTAGACTATAGCCATGCACGAGGGGCTGATGGATGCAGTCCCAAGCAGGACAGGTGAGATGGGAACAACTTGCGTTTTCAAAATTCATCTGACGTTTCTTCCAATTCTTCTGCTGAGATCTGAGAATTAGACACCTAATCACGAGTCAGGAAAGGGAGGTGGTAGAAAAGTTACCGCATGCTGCTGTGATTCGAATGTGAAATGCCCTCCATAGGCTCTCATGTTTGAACGTTTGTTCCTTGGCTAGTGGCACTGTTTGGGAAGGTTTTAGGTAGGCATAAGATATGGCCTTGCTGGAAGAAGTGGGTCACTGGAGTGGGCATGGAGGCTTTATTGTATTGTCTCTCTGTTTCATGAAGGTGGATGCAATCTGACCAGCGAGCCAGCTTCCTATTTCTGCCACCAGGCTTGCCCTGCCTGCTCACATGACTTCTCTGACATGATGGGCTATATTGTCCTGAAACCATGAGCTAACAAAAATGCTTCCCTCTTGGAGCTGTTTTTGTTTGGCTATTTTATCCAACAGCAGAAGTGTAACTAACACAGATGCCTACAATAGGGAGATCTGCCATTCTAGAATGACCTCTAGAAGGTTGTAAGATGTGGAATATACTCGGTAGCCCTTCTTACATCTATAAATAATGATGCATTGAGTCTTCACAAAAGAAAATGAGTAAAAATGATGTGTGCTATGTAAGGGCCAAGACTTAGAAGAAAATAGGTGTTCTTTGATGTGTATTTTGCAATATTTAAGTGTAGACAACTAAGATAGTAACACTACATGATGGAAGAACCAGAGTCCTGGTTCAAAAGGAAGAGACAAGGCAGCCTCTCACTGAGTGGGTCCCAGCAGGCATCCAGGCAGGGAAGCAAAACATGTGAAGAGATAAGAATAAAAACCCAGTGCAGACTAATGCCAGGTAGTTCGTTGTCAGCATATTTAAAACATGGTACAATTTTTAAAAAGGTTTCCAAGCAACAATTAGTCCAATCAATACAACTCCAGGTATACAATAAAGCTTAAGGTGTGACCACATAGAAACTCTTTTACAGAGTACACCTAACCAGGAGAATAGGTTAAAAGGCCTAGAATTGACTGTGGCCTGTGACCTATAGCATAAAGGTCACCAGCCAAAAAAGTACATGTGACATCTCCCTTAAGGGAGGGGAATCCTCTAGAGAGGGAAGTGTCTAGGATACTCACTCTGGGGAATTTGGTTGAGGTCTGCCTTTATAGTAAAAAGCGTGGGAAGTCTGCCTGCACAGAGAGAAAACAGGTCACCAGGTTGTTAACAAAATCTACTCCCAGCCTTCCGTGCAGGAAAACAGGTAAAGTGTGTGCTTAACACTTCTGGTTTCTCTTAATGCTTCTGTGTGAGTACAAGGACCTCTGTGTCCCCAGCATCTCACAAAGATTGTCAGCACTGGACTATCGAGTTCACCTTTTACTTCATTCAGCTCCTGATGTTCTGCTCATAAAAACCTGAGGATCAGCAATCTCTTACTCGACTGGTTAACCAGGTTCACAAGTCTGAAGCCTGGGGAGAACAGGATCTTAGTCTGCCTGCGTCAATGCATAGACTCTGCAAACACATCCCACGCAGCCCTGGAAGTCATAGAGGAAAGCTTCCAGGAGTATCAATAACCTTGGAAGGATTTAAGTCCAAAATTTATTGTGTTATATAATAAGTGTGTACATGTAATTTAGCCGAATTTACTTATGATTTTAAGCAAGGCATTTGAGGATGTGGATTTAGTTCCTTCTACAATAATCTATAATGATGTTTAGGTTTTTTAGTTATTTGCATATTCTTTATACTGACCTTCAGTCTGATGCACAACTGGTAAAAAAAAAAAAAATTCCCTTTCTATAGCTAAAATTATAGTGTCTTGACAAAAATTAGAGTGTCCTTCGCTGTAGAGGATTATTAGTTCATATGGTTCCGTTTGTCGATTGTGAGCCTTAATGCCCAAATTAAGGGTCCTATTCACAAAGTCCTTTCATGTGCTAATGAGTTCAAGCATATTCCCCACTTTCTTCTTCATTAGGTTCAGAAGATCAGGTCTTACCTTGAGGTCCCCAATCCATTTGAAGCTGAGCTTTGTCCAAGTTGAGAGACAAGGTTCTAGTGTCATTCTTTTAGATGTAGCTACCTAGTTTGACTAGCACCATGTGTCAAAGATGATGTCTTTTCTCTGACGGGCATTGTGTATCTGTGTCAAAAATCAAGTGTCTGTAGAAGTGCGCGGGTTAACACGTGGGTCATCATTCTGCTCTAATGATCAGTGTGTCTGACTTGATGTGAGTATCGTGCTGTTTTATTGCTATAGTTCACATCCACGTGCACACACACACACATGCGCAAGGAAGCAATCCTCATTGTATTTATAATGTGTTTCTATTTTATTGCAAAAAAAAAAATGTGCTCATTTGTTCTCAGGGCAGGAAACCCTGTGCTATTGCTGTCTTACTTGCTTCCTCATAAGAAGTTTTTTGCTTTGTTTATTTGGGGACCATCCTGTCAAGGAATTGGTCACTTTTCTGACACTGATTTTATAACAGTCTCCACAAACTACCATAGAGCAAACTAAAACCCTGCCACATAGAATCAGAAATTAGTTACAGTAAAAAAAAACTTAGAAGTTATTTTACGTTATTTAAAAACTTATATTATGAAGTTATTTTACAAATATAGGTGAAACTTAGTGTGGTAAAGCAATTTTCCTAACTATAAAATTAATGACTATAAATTCTGAAAACAGACAGCAAATCATATCTGTTCCATTTCCACAAAGAGATAAAAATCCTAATTTTAGAATCTTACTGGTAATAACTTCACTAAACATTAAGTTCAAAAATAATAGAAAATAAGGATGGTAACATGCTGTTTGTCAAGTTGAACAAACTTTATGGTCAGAGCTAAAGAAAGTATAAGAAAATGATTACAGAAAATTAGAGTCAATATTCACTTGTCACTAATTTTTATATATAAAACTAGGTTCATAGCTAAAATTCTAAATACCCATTTCTATTACAGCAATGATTTTATCATGATAACTAAAAGTTATCACGAGTTATTAAAAGTAATTTTTTCTTAGCCTTATGACAACCTACTGTTTCATAAGCTTCCTACATATGTACATTTTGAAGGCATGATTGTCAAAGAAAAAGGTTGGCAATAGGTTTAAGGTAACTCCACTCAAGTTTTTAGTCAGAAGTGTCGTCAGTGATTCCCCAAACAATGGCTATTACCATTGCTCTTATCTATCTACCAAAACTTGATGAGCAGACTCTGTTGTTGAAGACACCATACACATTGGTCACAGGGCTTAGAGAGATGAAGTTGGTACTGACTAGGAAGCTTCCTCTTTGTACACTAGCTCTCAATCTCATCTAGCTGTATAACCTGTAAAATACAATAATTACAAGCGTGGTAACATATGCTCATATGTGCAATAGTGACATAAATGTTGAGGGGCAAACAGGAGCTTTCTAACTCGCTTTAAGGTGACTCTACAAGGGAAACGCATGCATGATACTGAAAGTCTTACCAAAAACCCATGGTTGGGGGGCTCACAGGCTCCAGGGGTGAACAAATTAATGTTTTTTTGCTTAAGAAACAACTTTTTTCCCTCTAAATTCTTATCTCTCTGCATGTACTTAAAGTTCAGCTTTCAGGCCTCATCAGGAAAGTTTCATTGTGCAATGAATTGTGGTTAATGTAGAAACTTAGAATTGGTCCAAATACAGAGAGTAAGTGAACAAGGGATACTCAGTCACAGGTAGGATGCCTTTATATCTCTCACACCCATGACTCAGGGACCATCACAGAAGAGTGGGCCAAAAGATTTTGAGATCCAGAGGTCATGGAGGACCAAAACCAAACAGTGTCTTCTGGACACAACAGTACATTTGCCGTCATGAACTCATAGTATCTGTGGTTGCATGCACAAGATGAAGCCAGGCAACATCCTGGGATGGCGTGGAAAGGGGTTCATTAGTCCCTACCAACCCTAAGTAGTTTCTAGGAGGAAGAGAATTTGTTTTCTTTCAAGGTATAACTTTCAGTATGTTGACTCCACTCCAGTGGGTGGTCTCACACCATGAATAGAATGATTTAAATTAATAGGTTATTAAATTTTTTAAAAATCAAATAGCAAATAAAAGGTCTCAAAAGTTAGTGATTTTGTTGAAAACTTTTGTGCCACTGAGGAGTTTCAGATAGATGATTCCTCACACACACATTTTCTCCATTTGTATTTATTTACTTTTGCGATGATGGAGATTTTGCACAGGGCCACCAGCCCTAGAATTATTTTTTTGTATTTGTTGTTGTTATTGTAACTCACATATCTGTTTCTTCATTTCTAAGTCACCACTTAAAAAACATTAAAACCTATTCTCAAGGAGGAAACATGGGAACCACACATCATTTATCTACACCACCTTCCCCAAGGACTGAGATTTAGAATAAATGTACAGATAAAAAGCTCAGTAGCTACTGGTTCTAGAAAAGATTATTAAGAAAACCTACCTTGGCTGGACCAGCTTTCATCTTGGAGATCTTTCTGCCTACTCCCTATCTGCCTGGCCAACCTGGGGAGCAGATACCTACCCCAGCAGAGGTGAGCTGGGAGCAGGACCCAAGCCCCATCGTCCTCCATAGAAAAGAGGAGGCCTGTGTGGCACCAGATCAGCTCGGAGCTTGGAGATCTCTTTGTCTACTCCCTATTTTCCTGGTCTACCTGGGTCACAAACACCGAGCCCAAAAGAGACAGCAAACACAATGGAGGTGAGCTGGATGTGGAACCTAAGCCCTATTGTCCCCCAACCCAAGGAGGCCCATATAGTATAGGACCAACTTTCAGCTTGGAGATCTTTCTACCTGCTCCACATCTTCCTGGCCCACTGGGACACAGGCACTAAACCCATTGGAGGGACCACAAGGCCAGCTAATGTCAGAGTCAACCAGAAGGCTAGAGGCCAGCTCCAGAACACAAGCTACAAACCTCAGAGCCATATGGCACCACCAGAACCAGTGGTCCTACCACGGTCCTACCACAGTAAGCCCTGGAGATACTATCACATCCAAGCAAAATAAAAAGATTTTAAATCCAAGGTTATGAAAATTATAGAAGACACAAAGGAAGAAAATAAAGCTCTCAAAGTAGCACAAAAAAATACAATCAAACTGGTAAAATAATTGGACAAATCCTATAAAGAAATTAAAGAAATACAGGAAACTATGATCAAACAGGAGAAGGAAAAGAATAAAAATATTCAAGACCTAAAAACGAAACTAGAAGCAAAAAGAAAATGCAATCTGAGGCGATCCTGGAGATAGAGAACCTAGGGAAGCTAACAGGAACTACAGACATAAGCATCACCAACAGAATACAAAGATGGAAGAGAGAATCTCGGGGGTAGAAGATACAATTGAAGAAATCGATATGTCAGCCAAAGAAATGGTAAATCTAAAAACTCCTGACACAGCACATCCAAGAAATCTGGGATATTATGAAAAGACCAAACCTAAGAATAGTAGGAATAGAAGAAAGAAAAGACCGCTAGCTTCAAGGCCCAGAAAATATTTTCAGCAAAATCATAGAAGAAAACTCCCCCAACCTATAACCATATAAGAAGCTTACAGAACTACAAATATATTGGACCAGAAAAGGAAATCATTCCACCACATAATAAGCAAAACACTAAATGTACAAAACAAAGAGAGACTATTAAAAGCTGCAAGGGAAGGGGCCAAGTCACATATAAAGGCAAACCTATCAAAATTAAAACTGATTCCTCATCAGAAACTCTAAAAGCCAGAAGAGCCAGGACAGATATGTTTCAGACACCAAGGGACAACAGATGTCAGCAGCCCTGACTACTGTTCCCAACAAAATTTTAAATCACCATACAGGAAGAAAACAAGCTACTCCATAGATAGATAGATAGATAGATAGATAGATAGATAGATAGATAGATAGATAGATCTAATTTAAATAGTATCTATCCACAAATCTAGTCTGACATAAGATACTAGAAAGAAAACTCCAATGTAAGGAGGACAATTACACTCAGAAAAACATCAGTAATAAACAACATCATGTTAGCAGAACCAATATAAGGGAAAGCACAAACACACCACCAACATCAAAATAAAAGGAAGAAACAACTGGTCACTAATATCTCTCACATCAATGGCATCAACTGCCCAATAGAAAGACAAAGCTTAACAGAATGGATATGAAACAAGACCCATCTTTTTGCTGCATACAAGAAACCTACCGCAGAAATAAAGGTAAACATTACACATTACAGGCATTATGCTTTTTAGAATATCAAAATATGATACAAAAATGTATGTAAGCAACCCCAAAAATTCCACCAGAGAACTTCTACAGCTAATAAACAGCTTTAGCAAAGTGGCTGGATCAAAATTAATTTAAAAAAATAAGTATCCCTTTTGTACACAAACGACAGATGGACTGAGAATGAAATTAGTAACACCCTTCACAATAGCCACAAATAATACTCCGACCAAGCAAGTAAAAGATTTGTAGGACAAGAAGTTCGAGTCTTTGAAGAAAAAAATTGAAGAATATATCAGAAGATGTAAAGATGTCCCGTGATCGTGAATTGGCAGGATTAACATAGTAACAATGGCCATCTTACCAAAAGCAATCTACAGATTTAATGCAATCTTCATCAAAATACCTACAAGTTGTTTACAGATCTTGAAAGAACAACTGTAGACATCATACAGATAAATGAAAAAATCTAGAATAGCTAAAATAATCCTATACAATAAAAAAAGTTCTGGAGTTGTCTCCAGCCCTGACTTCAAGCTATACTACAGAGCAATAGTAATAAGAACTGCATGGTACTGGCATAGAAGTAGACTGGTTGATCAATGAAAACTAGTAGAAGACCCAGAAATAAGCCCACGTACCAATAGATACTTGAATTTGACAAAGGAGCCAAAACCATACAATGGAAAAAAGACAGTATCTTCAGCAAGTGTAGCTGGTCTAATCGGATGTAAACATGTAAAAAATGCAAATAGGTCCATATTTATCTCCCTGCATGAAACTCAAATTCAAGTGGATAAAAGACCTCAATATAACACCATATACACTGCATCTATTAGAAGAGAAAAAGGGGGAGAGACAACTTCCTGAACAGAACACCAACAGCTCATGCTTTAAGATTAACAATTAGTAATTTGTGGCTATTGTGAAGGGTGTTGTTTCAGCCCTTTGTCCCTTGTATCCAGAAGGGCTTCAGATTTCTTTGAGTTATTTATGTATCCAGCCACTTTGCTGAAGGTGTTTATCAGCTGAAGGAGTTCTCTGGTAGAATTTTTGGGGTCACTCATATATACTATCATATCATCTTCAAATAGTGACACTTTGACCTCTTCCTTTCTGGTTTGTATCCCCTTGATCTCCTTTAGTTGTCTTATTGCTCTAACTAGGACTTCAAGAACTATGTTGAAGAGATAAGAGTGGGCAGCCTTGCCTTTTCCCTGATTTCAGTGGGATTGATTTAAGTTTCTCTCCATTTAGTTTGATGTTGGCTATAGGCTTGCAGTTATTGCTTTTACTATGTTTACATATGTGCCTTGTATCCCTGATCGCTCCAAAACTCTAAACATGAAAGGGTGTTAGATTTTGTCAAATGCTTTTTCGGCATCTAAGGAGATGATCTTTGGTTTCTTTTCTTTCAGTTGGTTTATACGGTGGATTACATTGATGGATTTTCATATGTCAAATCACCCCTGCATGCCTGGGATGAAGCCAACTTGGTCATGGTGGATGGCATCTTTGAGGTGTTCTTGGATTTGGTTTGCAAATATTTTATTGAATATTTTTGCATCAATGTTCATAGGTGAGATTGGTCAACATACTTAGTCATCAGGGAAATGCAAATAAAAACTACCCTGAGATTCCACCTTACACCCATCAGAATGACCCATACAAGAGAGGATGTGGAGAAAGGGGAACTCATCATCAACAGTTGTTAAAAGATTTAATGTTCTATTGTTATTAAGACTTTCTTGCTGAGACATTTGTGTTAGAAAAAATGCAAATTATATCTTTAGTATAATCTCTTTTTTAATTTTTATTTTTTTAATATTAGTTACAGTTTATTAACTTTGTATCCCAGCTGTATCCTGCTCCCTCTTTCCCTCCCATTCCCATCCTCCCTCCCTCATCTTCTCTCTACCCCTTTCCAAGTCCACTGATAGGGGAGGAGTTCCTCCCCTTTCATCTGACCCTACCTTATTAGGCATCTTCAGGCCTGCTGCAAAGTCCTCCTCTGTGACCTAGCAGGGATGCTCCTCCCCCAGGGGGTGGGGAAGTCAAAGAGCCAGCCATTGAGTTCATGTCAGAAATAGTCCCTGTTCCCCTTACTAGGGTACCCACTTGGATACTAAGCTACCATGGGCTACTTCCAAGCAGGGGTTCTAGGTTATATCCATACATGGTCCTTGGTTGGAGACACAGTCTCACAAAAGACCCCTCTGCCCTAGTATAATCTCTTAAAACTGAAATTTCATCACAAAATGTTTAGAGAGTAGCACTGGTTCTGATTGTAGATTTTGTAAAAGAAGAGAAAGAGAGCTATCTCTTACATACTTGCAATATTTAAGTTCTGAGGCACAGAATTAACAGACCGTTCTCAACAGTAGAACCTCAAGTGGCCAAGAAGCACTTAAAGGAAAGCATAACTTCCTTAGTCATGAGGGAAATACAAATAAAATGACTTTGAGATTCCATCTCACACCAGTCAGAATGGTTAAGATCAAACTCTCAAAGGACATGTTGGTGAGGGTGTTGCTGGAGAGAGTGTGAACTTGTACAACCACTTTGTAAATGAATCTGTCTCTTTCTCAGAAAATTGGGAATAGATTTACCTCAAGACCTAGCTATATCACTCTAGGATACATACCCAAAACATGCTCTACCGTACAAGAACAATTACTCAGCTATGTTTATTGCAGGTTTATTCACAATAGCCAGGATCTGGAAACAACCTAGATGTCCTTCAGCCAAAGAATGGATAAATAAACTGGCACATTTATACAACATGCCAGCTATTAAAAACAAAGAAATCATGAATTTTGCAGGCAAATGGATGGAATTAGAAAAGATCACCCTGAGTGAGGTAATCCAAACCCAGAAAGACACACATGGTATGTAATCACTTAGAAGTGGATTTTAGCCATATCGTACAGGATAAGCATACAATGAGGGACAGACCCAAAGAAAATAAGTGACATAGAGGATCCAAGGGAGGATGCATAAATCTCACTCAGAAGGGGTGACACAATAGACAAAGATAGTGGCTGAAGACAGGAAAAAAGGTAGGGGAGGGGGGTGTATTAGAGAGTTAAGAGGGTGGAGATCAAGCCTGGGAAGAGTGAGGGCAAGAAGACAGAAGGCCTGTAGAGAAAAGATAAACTGAGGGTGGGGGTATCTCTGTGACAAGCTGGAGACCTAAGTCAAGGTAGGTTCCTGGGAGAATATGAGGGGGACTCAAGCAGAGACTCCTAGTAGCAGAGGCCCTTGAGACTGAAAAGGATATCTTCTAACTAGACTACTCTCCTAGTAAAGAGAGGGGAACAACAGGCCCAAAAAACATCAACCCCAAATTTACCCTGCCTACAAAATGTGCAGGAATAAAGATAAAGTAGATAGAGAAGAGATTGAGGGAACGCCCAACCAGTGCCTGGCCCAACCAAAGACCCAACCTATGGAAGAGTGCCAACCCCTGACATTGTGAATGATACTGTGCTAAACTTGCAGACAGGAGCCTGTCAGAATTGTTGAAAGGTGTTACCCAGCAGCACTTCGAAACATGCCAAGACTGACAGTCAAATATTGGGTGATGAATAGGGAGTCTTATGGAAAAGTGGGAAGAAAGAGAAACGGACCTGGAGGTGACAGGAGCTCCACAGGAAGACCAACAGAGCCAACTAAGCAGGGCCCAGAGGGGCTTGCTGAGACTGAAACATCAACCAAGGACCATGCAGGAACTGGATCTAGACCCTTTACAAAGATGGGCAACTTAGGCCTCATGTAGGACCTCTAGTAAGGGAAGTGGGGACTGCATCAGACAGGAACTCACTTGACAGCATTTTGATTGCTATCTCCTGGCAAGATTGCCTTATCAGTCCACCGGGAAGAGGACATGCTCAGTCCTGATACAACTTGATGAGCTGAAGTGGAAGACACTGGGATGTCCCCTTTCTGAAGAAAAGGAGAGGTGGGGGGGAGGAAAGATGGGTGAGACTTGGAGAGGAGGAGGGATGGTGCTACAACAAGGATGTAAAGTTAATTTTTAAAAGAAAGAAAGAAAACCTACCTTATCTGTTCTCTCATCTTTAGAGGCCACATTCAACCCATTTCCATGGTAAGAGGCACTATTTCATCATGGATTAGAAAACACTATGCTCTTGAAGCATGAGTAGGAGAGCATCAGGAAATGAGCCAGCCAATTCTATGATTCCTGCCTCCAGGTTCTCACCTTGAATTTCTGTCCTCACTTCTCTCAATGAAGGACTGTAACCTGTAATATGAAATTTCCTCCTCAAGTTGTTTCTGGTCACAGTGCTTTCTCATAGCAACAGAAAGCCAAGTATAGCAGACAAGAATATTTAATCTCCTCTGAGCACACAGCTTGAGGCTGGAACACCCATATCCAGTATGTTAGGGCTTTTATTTTCCACACAGGCTCTTTCTAAATTCTATGGAAATGTGAGTTGATTTTTTTTCCATTCTTAATTGGCTAGGACGGAGTAGAGAGCATTCCGAAGGAGGGATTTTTACAAGAACATTTCGCAATTTAATTTCCACAGCAATTTAAGGCAACGGTGTGGAGGCGGACCAGCAGCAAGATGGTGGGATGATTGCTTTATTCTAACAGGGTGTGAGAAAGCTGAACAGCTCCATGTGCACAAGTTTAACCTCCACGTGCTTTCAAAACTGTCCCTAACCCCCCAAATATTCCCCAAATCCAAGAAGAGTTACTTTGGAAGTGAATACTGTCATGACAGGTCAAAGAAAGACATAGAGCATAGCTGTACACATGCAGACACATACACATACATACTTGCATACATACATGTTTATGTTCTCCAAGCCTGAAGTTTCTTGTAGCATCAAGACTGTTCTCACATCACTCAAAGGTCACAAGCCTCCTGTTTTATTAGAAATCCAAAATATCACAAATAATCCTAATTGCTGGTCCTCTGACTTTCAAAACATAGCAAAACTGGTTTCTGCAATGAAGTTGCAATCTTCTGTACATTTTGGATTTGGGAAAGTAATTCTATGCCATATAGAGAAAGGACAATGCAGAAAAATTCTTCCAGTCACAACCGTAAGGCTGGATGGAAATATAACAGAAGCATGTCATTTGAAATCAGATCCTTGGCGGGGGGGGGGGGGGGCGGAGAATCTGACCTTAGTTCTACCACTTGCTAAAGATGCTAACGGGATGAATGAGCTCCAGGGATCTATCTCTACTTCCTTCTTTGCTACAGTAGTAATGCCCTCACTTCACAGGATTGCCATGGAAACAGTATCAACATTGGTATGGTTCCTCCCACAGGACCAGATTGTGTGATACTCTCAATAAAAGCTTATTACTTGCTATATCCACAAAGAACGACACATGAGTCTTCATTCTCTTCTGCCTGCCTAGCAAACTAGGTGATGGAAATGTGGTATGTGAAGTGGGTCACGTGGTAACTACTGTTTCCATGATAAAAACAAAAACATTAGTCAACTTTCGAAAAAAAAAAAAATAACAGTGTTACTCAAATTACAATTCTTGGTTGACTGGACAACCTGTTAGACAACTTTGTATTTTCCTTCTGAAGATAGCTTGAAATTTAAATTCAGAACTAGGTATGGTCAGACATATAATCCTAGTGCAGAAAGAGCACTGAATGCAAAGTAAACCTGGGATACTTAATCAATTCCAGGCCAGACCCATCTCAAAAAAATTAAAAAAAAAAATCTAAGTTAGAGAAGAAGAAAAGATATTAAGGACATTATTAAATATATTTTGATTGAATGAGCATGAGAATTTTGAAAAGCAGATTGTTAAGAAGAGATTTCAAGTATATCTTAAGTGTTAAGAGATGGCCTTGGGGTCAAGATCAGTCCATACGCAAGCATGAGGATGTACGTGTGAGTCTCCGGCACCTCCATCTAGGAATGCTGGGAATACCTATAACCCAGCAGTGGTGGTGGCAGTGGGGATAGGCAGTTCCTGAGCAGCCGCTGGGAAGCCTAGCTCAGACAGTGAGCTTCTTAGTGGAAGACCCTATCTCAAGGCAACAAGATAGCAGGCTCCTGTCCTCACGTGTGTACTACCCACACAGCCCAATAAAGGAAATGTATATTAAAGAGAGTAACTTTTTTCTTTAAGGAAGTCAGAATATTCAGCTGTGCAAAGACCCTCCCTACCTGGGTACACAGCTTAGGGCTTTCCACTGCATGTAGGAAAATGTCTGCATCTATCCCTGATGGTCCAGAGCCTCCCTAATTCCTGACCGGCTAACTTTTCTAGTTCCAGTTTCTACTCCCGCCCACGCCCACATCGTGTGTGTGTGTGTGTGTGTGCGTGTGTGTGTGTGTGTGTGTGTGTGTGTGTGTGTACGTGTGTCTATGTTCATATTTGTGTGCATGCCTGTGGAGTTCAGAGGACAACCGGATACAATCATCAGTTTCTTGTTATTATTATTGTTGAGATAAGGTCTCTCACTGTTCTGGGCCTCACTAAGCAGTAGCCCAAACTGGCTGGCAGTAAGCTCCAGGGTTCTATTTGTCTCAGAATTCCCATAATTTTAAGCATGTACCACATCACCTGGACTGTCTTTAAAAGTGGGTTCTAGGAACCAAACTTGGTTCTTCGTGCTTGAAAAACATTTTACCAATCACAATACTTCCCCGGCCATCCACACACCGTTTATAAATAGCAAGCTATCACTGCGACCCAGCTTCTCACTTCATACACATCAGAGTCCACGACCACAGTGGATGGTCCGTGAAGAGTTTTACCCTTGTGAAATGTCTGAGCAGCTTTCTTACAGCATTTCCGTATGTCGGAACTACATTAGTTCCTAAGCCACCTTTTCGGGATGCACTCCACATTATCATTAACTCACGAAGAAATTTCCCTGCTTGTTTTTTTAATGTATTTCCTCAACTCCTTGAAAATTATTATGCGATGTATTTTTGATAATATTCATCCTCTATTTCCCCCAATTCGTCCCTGATCCACTCCAAACTACCAATATTAAACTTTCCTAGGAAAAATATCTGTTGTTAAGTGACATGATGGTTCCCATGCTTTTCGTGGACCAGGCAGCCTTCTGTATTATCTTACATGTGATAAAGCAGGTTTTATTCCCATCTTAAACATGAGGAAACTAATAGTAAAGGTTCACTTCTGGCTGGTGAGATGGTTCAGCAGGTAAAACTACTCTCTGCCAAGCCTGGCAACTTGATCCCTGGGACCCTCACAGTAGAAGGACAGATGACTTCTTCAAGATGTTCTCTGACCTCCACACGAATATCACAACACAGTACTCATTAAATAAATAATTCTTGGAGGTAGAATGTGCTTCCCTCCAAATCTGAGTACCTGACTCCAATACCAAGGGTCTATGTGGTAGGAGAGCGTTAATACATACACGTCATCATCAGACCTCAACATGTGTATTGCAGCACCAGCTCCTCCCACCAAGCAAACGAACACATATGTATAATAATAAAATGGTTAATTTCATTTCTGAAGTTCTATAGCCAGGAAAATATGGTGCTGTTCGTAGAAGTCCCTTAACTGCTTTTCAACACAGCCATGTGTTGAAAAAAGAATGGGGCTTCATGATTAGTCTCTCTGTCTCACAACATTCTTCCTCTCCCCAGTAGAACCTACTGTCCTGAGGACACCATGCAAAGGGTCTCACTCAGGATTCCTACCACAAATGAAGAGATACTTGGATGTACTAATTTGGTTTTGATGCCAACCAGGGACAGAATAGAAGTTAATTCCTACTGTGCCGTGCAAAGAAACATTTCAAGCACAGCCTGGCCTTCACATGCAGTTGGACTCACAGCTGATTCGTCACTGTTTTATGTTCTACAAAGACACAAATAATTACTACACAAATGCTCTCTGGTCAAGTAGCAGATGGGAGTCTAGCCCAGGAGTGGATACACGAGGACTTGAGATCAGACCACGAAATAAGAGCACAACACTTTGTCAGAGAACTGCTTGTAAGTTTTGAAAGTTTTCTCAAAACAGTATACGCCCAAGAGCTATTAATGGTAATGCACTTGTACGACATGTTGGGGGCCCCGATTCAGGCCCCAGCAGCACAGAGAAAAAGACAGCAAAACACAATAAAACTCCCGCAGGCCATTCATGCCTATGGCAGGTTTCCTTAATGTCTTTGTCCAACAAACTGC
This sequence comes from Psammomys obesus, assembly GCF_907164565.1. Taxonomy (NCBI): domain Eukaryota; kingdom Metazoa; phylum Chordata; class Mammalia; order Rodentia; family Muridae; genus Psammomys; species Psammomys obesus. The sequence goes on along the minus strand of NW_026596073.1, from coordinate 15,757,103 downwards.
CCTTTGGTCAACTGATACACACCAGAGGACAGACATCCCGATGAACTAAAACAGTACAGTGAATACAACAGGTACGTATTTTAGTCACTTACATAAATCACACAGCTGTATTTTGGATTGAGAAATAATGGAAAGATTTCTTGTGCTGACATTAATACTTCATCTGTCCCATTTCTCTTCGTTAGTGCTATGAAAGCCGCTCGCAATTTAGGGCACTCACTCGAAGCTGATTTGATTATGGGATGCACGGTTAATTGGTTTCTGCATTTGAATTAATTGCATAAATGTTCAAAGAATCCTTAAAAAGGACTGTGCTCAGTTCAAATCGATGACACGGGAGAGATCAGAATCTTCAGCATGAACAGCCATGTGCTCCTTACAAGGAGGTTTTCCTTCCTGCTGAATCTTTGGGTCTGCCAGGCCCTAGCAGATTCTGCTTCTTAACACAGCACCCATCCAGGTAAAGCTGCCCCTCATCTTCAGAGGCATGAGAGTCGGGAGATCATTGAGCAAAGTCACCAGTAGTAGCTGAAAGTGGAGAATAAATAACAGGTATTTATTCATGCAGATAACACCATAGCTAGAATGCTTTTTGAAATAATTATAGCACCCTACTATAATTGTAGTTTATACAAACTCCAGACAGTTTTAGAGTGCTCTCTGAGAAAATTGTCTCACAAATTAACTTATTTGGTGCTCAAGAACCGCATATGAGTTAAAATGGAAGGAATCACAATATCCATTTGAAGGTGAAAACATTGTGATGGCTAGAGGCTGAATAACTTGACCATGGCCATAAATTAAGTCAGCAGTGAAACTGAAGTACATATTGTTCAACAGATGAAGATAATGGCCTTTGAGAGTCATAGTTCTAAATTCCTGGGCCCTCCATAATAGTTTATACCAATATACAAAAATATTCCTTTAAAACTTAGAAAATATGTGTGTGAAAACTTATATTTGGACATAATTTGGTTGTCAGCAGCGCCAAACATTTTATCCTTTATAATTATTGCTGGTTTCATAGAACTCTGACTCAATTTTATATAATAAGGGTCACACACTTTGATCCAGAAACTTACAAGCAATTTTCTGACAAATCCTATGCTATGAGGAAGACATGGTGGTGAATAGCACTGACTCAGTTGGTCTATGCAGCTATGGAACAGTGATCATTTTTTTTTCAGGAGCTAGAAGATATAAGCTATGTAATAGCCATGAAATCCCTTCATTGAAAAACTGAGACACAGACAGGAAGAATTAATAGGAATTGCATCCTGTAAAGCAAAGAAGGCACAACACTATCTTAACTTAATTTTGTCCTTTTTATACTGCATTAAAAATAATATTTTTATGATAACCATGTGTATAAGTGTACGAACGTGTAACAGCGTCATGATATGCCATTAGAGAGAGCATCACTGAATTATTCTATCTGGATATTTTCTCTTCCCACTTAATTAAGCTAGTTAGAACATTTCACATTCACAAAGTCAAAGCTTATATTCTTAAATGGTGTTTTCCCTATCCTAAACGTACAACCCATTCTCATAATTTGGTCATAAGAAAGGATGGCTGAGAGAATGTAGCTACATTAGCTAACTTCATTTCTTGCTCTGGTAAACAAATTTGTTAAAGTATAGATGCTACTGAGATCATACACTGTGCTGTCGACCTTCAGTCTAAGCTATCAGGCTATATATCACACAGATTATTTACATGCTATAAAAAAACGGTGTCCTTGATTTCTTCTTAGATTATTTACTACAAAGAAATCAAATTAATTTGTATTGCTTCATATTTTAATCAATTAATTAATTTTTTATATTTTATTCACATTACATGTCAATTGTAGCCCCCTTCCCTCATCTCCTCTGGGTCCCACCCTCCCTCCTTCTTCCCCCCATTCCTCCGCCATAGACCACAGAAATGGGGAGCCCTCTTCCCATACCTTCTGACCCAAGCCTATCAAGTGTCATCAGGACTGTCTGGATCCTCTTCCTCTACAGCATGGCCTTGTGATCGAAGAGCAAGTAACTGAGTCCATGTCAGAGATTACCTCTGCTACCCTTACATGGAGACTGAGATAGCTATAGGCAATATCTGAACAGGTGCTCTATGTCCTCCCCAGGCATGGCCCTTGATTAGTGCATCAGTTTCTGCAGGTCCCTTCTGGGTCCTTCCACCACCACCCCCACTCTTCCATAAGACTCCCTGTGCTCTGCCCAGTGTTTTTCTGTTTTGTTTTGTTTTTCTTTTTTATTATCATCATTTATTACAATTTTTTCAATTTGAATCCCAGCTGTAGCCCCTCCATTGTCTCATCCCAATCCCACCCTCCTTCCCTCTTCTTCCCCTATGCCTCTCCCCTAGTCCACTGATGATAAGGTGGGGGGGGGTCCTCCTCTCCTTCTATTTGACCCTAGCCTATCAGGTCTCATCAGGATTGGTGGAATTGTCTTCCTCCATGGCCCAGCAAGGCTATACCTCCCAGGAAGAGGTGAACAAGGACATTTGCTCAACCATGTTCCTAGCAGCTCTATTCGTAATAGCCAGAAGCTGGAAACAACCTAAATGTCCCTCAACAGAGGAATAGATACATTCAACAGAGGAATTGTGATACATTTACAAAATGGAATACTACTCAGCTATTAAAAACAAGGAAATCACGAATTTTTCAGGCAGATAGTGGGAACTGGGAAAGGTCATCTTGAGTGAGGTAACCCAGAAGCAGAAAAACACACAGGGTATATATTCACTTATAAATGAATATTAGACGTATAATATAGGATAAACATACTAAAATCTATAGTCCTAAAGAAGCTAATCAACAAGGGAGACCCTAGGGAAGATGCTCAATCCTCATTTAGAAAGATACACGTGATGAACGTGGGAATCAGGAGAAGACAGGGAGCAGGGCAGGAGCCTACCGCAGAGGGAATCTGAAAGACTCTACTGATTGAGGTATCGAAGCAAAGGCTGAGACTCATAGCCAAACTTTGGGCAGAATGCAGGGAATCTTAGGAAAGAAAGGGGAGATAGAAAGACCTGGAGGGAACAGGAGCTCCAAAAGGAGACCAACAGAGCCATAAAAACTGAGCCCGGGGGCCCTGCAGAGACTGATACCCCAACCAAGGACGATGCATGGAGAGGACCTAAAACCCCAGCTCAGATGTAGCCCATATACTCAGTCTCCAAGTAGAATCCCTGGGAGTAAGGGGATCAGGGGCTTTCTCTGCCCAAAGTTTGGCTGTGAGTCTCAGCATCTGCTTTGATCTCCCGCTGGGTGGAGTCCTTCAGAAGACATATGTGGTAGGCTCCCAACTTGTTCCCTCTCTTCAAACTCTCTTGGTGTCTATTCTATTTGTCCTTCTGAATGAGAATTAAGGATCCTCCCTCCCTAGGGTCCTCCTTGTTATTTAGCTTCTTTAGGTCTGTGGATTGTAGTATGGTTGTCCTGTATTATATGGTTAATATCTTCTCATAAGTGAGTGTATACCATGTGTGTCTTTCTGCTTCTGGGTTACCTCACTCAGGATGATCTTTTCTAGTTCCATCCATTTGCCTGCAAATTTCATGATTTCCTTGTTTTTAGTAGCTGAGTATTATTCCATTGTGTAAATGTGCCACAGTTTCTGTATCCATTCTTCACTTGAGGGACATCTAAGTTGTTTCCAGATTCTAGCTATTACGAACAAAGCTGCTATGAACATTGTTTGGCAAATGTCCCTTGTTGTGTGGTGGAGTACCTTTCAGGTATATGCCCAGGTGGGTCTGGAAAAATGCTATTCCCAATATTCTGAGAAAGTCCCAGATTGATTTACAAAGTAGTACAAGTTTACACTCCCACCAGCAATGGAAGAGTGTTTCCCTTTCTCCACATCCTCACCAGCATGTGGTGTCACTTGAATTTTTTATCATAGCCATTCTGATAGGTACAAGATGGAATCTCAGAGTCATTTTAATTTGCATTTCTCTGATGACTATGGACTTTGAGCATTTCTTTAAGAGTTTCTCTGTCATTAGATATTCCTCTGATGAGAATTTTCTATTTATTTAAGCTCTGTGCCACATTTTTAATTGGCTTATTTGGTATGTTGGTGTTTAATTTCTTGGTTCTTTATATATTTGTATATTATCCCTCTGGCAGATGTAGAGTTGGTGAAGATCTTTTCCCAGTCTGTAGGCTGTCGTTTTGTTCTGTTGACAATGTCCTTTGCTTTACAGGAGCTTTTCTGTTTCATGAGGTTAAATTTATTACTTGTTGATCTTACAGCCTGAGATATTGGTGTTCTGTTGGGAAGTTGTCTCCTGTGCCAATGAGTTCAAGGCTCTTCTCACTTTTTCTTTCAACATATTTAATGTGTCTGGCTTTATATTCAGTAGTTTGATCCACTTTGACTTTAGTTTTGTGAAGGGTGATAAATATGAATCTATTTGCAGTTTTCTACATGTAGACTTCCAATTAGACCAGCACCATTTGTTGAAGATGCTATCTTTTTTCCATTGTTTGGTTTTGGCTTCTTTGTCAAAACTCAAGTGTCTGTAGGTGTGTGGGTTTATTTCTGGGACTTCGATTCGATTCCATTGCTCTACCAGTCTGTTTTAATGCCAGTTCTATGCAGTTTTATTGCTATTGCTCTATAGTATAGCTTGAGATAAGGGATGGAGATAACTCTAAAAGATCTTTTATTGTACAGGATTGTTATAGCTCTTCTGGTTGGTTTTGTTTTGTTTTTCCATATGAATTTTAGAATTGTTCTTTCAAGGTTTTTAAAGAATTATATTGGCATTTTGATGGAAATTACATTGAATCTGTAGATGGTTTTGGTAGTATGGCCATTTTTATTATGTTAATCCTACCAATCCATGAGCATGGGAGATCTTTACATCTTTTAATATCATCATTGATTTCTTTCTTCAGAGGCTTGAAATTTTTTCATTCAAGTCTTTCACTTTCTTGGTTAGTGTTACACTAAAATACTTTATGGCTGTGGCTATTGTGAAGGGTGTTGTTTCCCTAATTTCTTTCTCAGCCCTTTTCTCATTTGAATATAGGAGGGCTACTGATTTTTTTTTATTTTAATAAATTTTTTATTGAGTCAGTTTGCTGAAGGTGTTTATAAGCTGTAGGAGTTCCTTGGTAGAATATTTGGGGTAACTTATGTCTACTGTCATATCATCTGTGAATAGTGATACTTTGGCTGCTTCTTTTCCAATTTGTAAGCCCATGATCTCCTTTAGCTGTCTTATTGCTCTAGCTAGGACTTTGAGTACCATGTTGAAGAGATACGGAAAGAGTGGGCAGCCTTCCTTTGTTCCTGATATCAGTATAATTAATTTAAGTTTCTCTCCATTTCGTTTGATGTTGGCTATAGGCTTGCTGTATATTGCCTTTACTATGTTTAGGTAACTGCCTTGTATCCCTGGTCTTTCCAAGACTTTAAACATGAATGGGTGTTGGATTTTGTCAAATGCTTTTTTGGCATCTAAGGAGATGATCATATGTTTTTTATTTTTCTTTCAGTTGGTTTATATAGTGGATTACATTGATGGATTTCCTGGGATGATGGATTTCCTACTTGTTCATGGTGAATGACATCTTTGATGTGTTCTTGGATTCAGTTTGCTAGCATTTTGTTGAGTGCTTCCTTCTGTTCTAGAGCTTTCGGGTGGGCTGCCAAGTTACTGGTATGGGATCTTTCCAGTTTCTTTATGAAGGCACTTAGTGCTATGAACTTTCCACTTAGCACTGCTTTCATTGTGCCCCATAAATCTGGGTATGTTGTGCCTTTATTTTCATTAAATTCTAGGAAGTCTTTAATTTCTTTCTTTATTTCTTCTCTGACCCAGTTGTCATTTAGTAGAGAGTTGTTCAGTCTCCATGCATTTGTAGGCTTTTTGCTGTTTTTGTTGTTATTGAGGTCCAGCTTTAGTCCATGGTGGTCTGACAAGATGCACGAGCTTATTTCAATCTTCTTATACCTGTTGAGGCTTGCTTTGTGACCAAGTATATGGTCAATTTTGGAAAAGGTTCCATGAGGGGCTGAGAAGAAGGTATATTCTTTTGTGTTTGAGTGAAATGTACTGTAGGTACTATTGGGTCCACTTGTTTCATGATATTTGTTAGTTTCTTTATTTCCCCATTTAGTTTCTATCTTGATGTTCTGTCCATTGGAGAGAGTGGGGGTATTTAAATCCCCCCATTAATGCATGTGGGGTTCAGTGTGACTTAAGCTTTAGTAATATTTCTTTTATGAATGAGGGTGCCCTTGCATTTGGGGTACAGATATTTATAATTTAGATGTTTTCTGGGTAGAATTTTTCTTGATGAGTATGAAGTGTCCTTCCTAATATCTTTTGATTAGTTTTGGTTGAAAGTTTATTTTATTACATATAAGAATGACTACTCTAGCTTGCTTCTTGGATCCAGCCCTTTAGTCTAAGGTAATATCTATCTTTGTGTCTGATGTGTGTTTCTTGTATGCAGCAGAATGATGGGTCCATTCTGTTAGTCTGTATCTTTTCATTGGAGAGTCAAGTCCATTAATGTTGAGAGATATAAATGAACAATGACTGTTAGTTCCTTTTATTTTGGTGTTGGTTGCCATAGTGCATTTGTACGCTTTTCTACTTTTGGGTTTGCTGTAGTGAAGTTATTTCTATCGTGTGTGTGTGTTTGTGTGTGTGTGTGTGTGTGTGTGTGTGTGTGTTTGAGGGGTGTAGTTATCTTCTTCAGGTAGGAGTTTTCCTTCTAGTATCTTCTGTAGGGCTGGGTTTGTACATAGCACTTGTTTAAATTGGGTTCTGTCATGGAATATCTTATTTTCTCCATCTATGGTGATTGAAAGGTCTGCAGGCAGATGTGGTCTCTTAGGGTTTGCAAGACATCTGCCCAGGCCCTTCTAGCTTTTATGGTCTCTGCTGAGAAGTCAGATGTGATTCTGATAGGTTTTCCATTATATGTTACTTGGACTTTTTTTCTTGCAGCTTTTAATATTTTTTGTTATTGTTCTGCACATTTAGTGTTTTAATTATTATGTGGCAACAGGATTTTCTTTTCTGGTCTAATCTATTTGGGGTTCTGAAGGCCTCTTCTATGCTTATAGGCATCTCTTTCTTAAGATTGGGGAAATTTTCTTTCATGATTTTGTTGAAAACATTTTCTGATTCTTGGAGCCAGGAATCTTCTCTTTCTTCTATTCCTATTATATGTTTTTTTTCTTTTCCTGGTATTCTTGACTTCTTGGATGTTTTGTGTCAGGAAATTTTTTTGATTCAACATTTTCTTTTTTTTTAACTCTTTTATTTATATGTCTTTTATCTTTTCTCCCTACTTCACCCCAATCCCTTTTAACACTCCCAACACCAGGTAGGACACAGAAAGAGTTAGTGGGAGAGAGCTGCTTCCTACTGGTTAGGGCCATGGGTACCTTGGAGCTAGCTCAACCCTCATTTCAGGAGATCTCCAACTTCTTGTCTTACGATAGCAACCAGGAACAGCAAAGGGGTAACAGGAGCAGCAATGTTCTTTCTTTGACCTTCACTCTCTCTGATCTCTGGCATTTATTCTCTCTCCAAACTCCTCATGTTTAAACTATCTGTAGCTGGTAAAGAGCTCCTCTCAGAGCCTGCAGGAAGCAAACAGTCTGCTGCTGTGGACCATCTGAATCAGTCCCACATCCCATACCTGGGACCAAAACAAAAACATGTTTATATCAGCAACAATAGAGACCTCTGTGTATATGCCCAAGCGTGGTATAGCTGGATCACATAGAAGATGTATTTCTAGGTTTTTCTTTTGGTTTGGTTTTGTTTTAATTAATTAATTTATTTATTTATTATAATTTATTCACTTTGTATCCCTGCCCCCTCCCTCGTGTCCTCCCAGTCTCATCCTCTGTCCCTCTTTTCCCCCTATACTTTTGTCCTAGTCCACTGATAGGGGAGGTCCACCTCCCCTTCTATCTGACCCTAGCCTATCAGGTCTCATCTGAGCTGACTGCATCATATTCTTCTGTGGCCTGGCAAGACTACACTCCCTCCCCCCCAAGAGAAGGTGATCAAAGAGCTGGCCATTGAGTTCTTGTCAGAGACATGAACTGTACCCTTTACTAGGGAACCTACTTGGAAACTGAGAAGCCTATGGGCTTCCTCTGAACATGGGGTCTAGGTCTTCTCCATGCAAGGTCTTTGGTTGGAGTATCTGTCTCTACAGCCCCCCCCCCCCCTGGCCCAGGTTTTTTGGCTCTGCTGTTCTTGTGGAGTTCCTGTCCCCTCCAGGTCTTTCTACTTCCCTCTTCTTCCATAAGGTTTCTTGCACTCTATCCAAAGTTTGGCTATGAGTCTCAGCATCTGCTTTGATACCCTGATGGGAGGCCCCCTGTGGAAGGCTCCTGTCCTGTTCCTTGTCTTTTCCTACTTCCAATATCTATCCTGTTTGCCCTTCTGAGTGAGGTTTCAGCCTCTTCCCTAGGGTCCTCCTTGTTGTTTAGCTTCTTTGGGGCTATAGATTTTAGTATGTTTATCCTATATTATATGGCTAATATCCATTTATAAGTGAGTATATACCATAAGTGTCTTTCTGCTTCTGGGTTTCAAAATTTTCTTTGATTACTTTGGATTTCTTTCATTGTGTCTTCTACAATTGAGATTCTTTCGTCCATCTCTTGTATTCTGTTGGTGATGCTTACCTCTGTAGTTCCTCTTTTTTTTCCCTAAGTTGTTCTTCTACAGGATTTCTTAACTTTTTGCTTCCTTAATGTTTCCATTTACATCTTCAGATCATGAACCATTTTGTTGATTTCCTTCACCTGTTTGTATGTATTTTCCTGACTTTCATTTCATGATTTGTTCAAATTCCTTTACCTGTTTGTTTGAACTTTCCTGTCTTTCTTTGATTTAATTACTTCCTCTGTAAAGGCCTCAATGTGTTTGACTGTATCTTCCTGTGTTTCTTTATGGATTTTATTTGTTTCCTCCATTGTCATCTTCATAAGCATAGATTTAAGGTCACTTTTTTTTCCCTGTGTGTTTCAGTAGTGTTAGGATATCCAGGATTGTTTATCTTAGGATACCTGGGTTCTGAGAATACCATATATTTTAGGTTTTTGTTGACTGTGTTTTTACACTGACCTTTAGCCATCTGGTTGTCTCTGGTTTTTGCTGTTAGATCCTGTTGCCTACTGCGTGTGGGAAGAGTGCTGGGCAGGAAGCTGGATGTTCCTGCAGGAGCCCTTCTCATAGTGGTGTGAATGATCTCAGACAGGGGGTCGTTCTCAGGGAATTGCTTGTGGGTCTCCTCAGATGTTTGATCTTGCAACCAAGCAGATTCCTTGGGAGTTCAGGGATCCTTCTTTTGCTAAGGGAAGTCCTGGAGTCAGTTGCCCTGCCACTGGCTTTCTTGCTGTGAGGTTAAGGAGCCCAGGCACTGTGCTCAGACACTGTATCTGTTGGGTGCAGCCTTTATAGAGAGCCTATGAGCACAGACATCCTGCTAGCCTCCTTAGGGAGTCTGGTTGAGCCTTGGATCTGTGTCTGGGCTTGCTTCTGTGGGTCCAGAGCAACAGGAGCCACAAGTTTAGGGCCGTGCACCTGAGGCAGAGAGAATGAGCCCTGAGTTTGGAGCCACATACCCCTGGTACTGGAAGGTACCCACCCCATAGCACAGTGAGAGTGAGCACCTGAAATTGTAGCATCAAGCCACTGGTACCTAGAAGATGTCCAAGGAAAGGTGGAGTGGGTGCCTGGGTTTGGAGCCTTGTCCCAGTATCCGAAGGTATCCACAAACTGTAGGACTGGGTAGGTGGCCTAAGGCTATGGCTATGACAGGCCCGGGCCCAGGACCTTTCCCTGGAGTTACCCAGGTGGCCTGCAGCTGGACCCTCATTTTTCACTGTGAGCTCTCCTCTTACCTGAGAAACAGCGGTGTTGGGTTTTGGGGTCCACAGTTGGCCTGTCAGTTGCTGTGCTCTCACTGCTATTGTTCAGACCCCCTGCACTGTCAGCACTGCCATCTTGGTTCTGCTGCTTTGCTCTGTTATAAACATTCTAATTTTCTAATACTTTTTTCAAAGTATCACTGAGAATTTTTGTGAGATTTGCACTCTGTGAGCTTGAATATTCAGTACAGAGCCACATTATACATAACAGCTGCTGGAACTATCATTATTTAGCACGGTACAATTCTAATTGATAGCATATTTTATAAAGTCAAATCTAAATTTAAAATGTCGGGGTTTTTTGAATAACACAAAAAACAGCACTAAGGATTATACTCAAGGAAAAGAGAGTTTACATAAATCAAAAACAATATATGAGGAATGGACTATATTTTTAAATATATTTCAAATATTGTTACTGTTTCTTACATTAAGCCATTGTTTTTATTTTTTATTTTATTTTTTTTATAATTTTTATTTTTTTATATTAATCACATGTTATTTACTTTGTATCCCAGCCATAACAAACACCTTCCCTCATTCCCTCCCAATCCCATTCTCCCTCCCTTATCTCTTCCCTGCCCCTTTCCAAGTCCACTGATAGGGGAGGTGCACCTCCCTTCCATCTGACCCTAGCTTATCAGGTATCTTCAGGACTGGCTGCAATGTCCTCTTCTGTGGCCTAGCAAGGCTACTTCTCCCTCGGGGTGGTAAGGGAAGGTCAAAGGGCCAGCCATTGAGATCATGTCAGAAATATTTTCTGTTCTCCTTACTAGGGTACCCACTTAGATACTGAGCTATCGTGGGCTACATCCACCAAGCAGGGGTTCTAGGTTATATCAATACATGGTCCTTGGTTGGAGAAACAGTCTCATAAAAGACCACTGTGCTCTGATATATTTGGTCCTTGTAGAGTTCCTGTCCTCTCCAGGTCATACTAACTCCCCCTTCTTTCATATGATTCCTTGCACTCTGCCCAAGGTTTGGTTATGGGTCTCAGCATGTACTTTGATACTCTGCTAGGTAGAGTCTTTCAAAGGCCCTCTGCAGTAGGCTCCTGTCCTGTTACTTGTTTTCTCCTACTTCAAATGTCCATCCCATTTGTCTTTCTAGGCAAGGATTGATCATCTTACCCCAGGTCCTCTTTCTTGTTTATCTTCTTTAGGTGTACAGATTTTAGTATGTTTATCCTATCTTATAGGTCTAGTACCCACTTATAAGTGAGTATATACTGTGTGTATCTTTCTATTCCTGGGGTACCTCACTCAGAATGATATTTTCTAGATCCCACCATTTGCCTGCAAATTTCAAGATTTCCTTGTTTTTAATTGCTCAGTGGTATTCCATTGTGTAAAAGTACCACAATTTTTGTATCCATTCCTCAGTTGAGGGACATCTGGGTTGTTTCCAGCTTCTGGCTATTACAAATAAAGCTGCTACAAACATGGTTGAGCAAATGTCCTTGTAATGTACTTGAGCACCTTTTGGATATATGCCTAGGAGTGATATAACTGGGTCTTGAGGTAGCGTTATTCCTAATTGTCTGAAAAAGTGCCAGATTGATTTCCAAAGTGGTTGTACCAGTTTACATTCCCACCAACAATGGAGGAGGGTTCCCCTTTTCCACAACTTTCCAATATGTGTTGTCACTTGAGTTTTTTGTTTTAGCCATTCTGATGGGTGTAAGGTGAAATCTCGGGGTCGTTTTTATTTGAATCTGATGGCTAAGGACTTTGATCATCTCTTTAAGTTTTTTCTCTGCCATTCTATATTCCTCTACAGAGAATTCTCTGTTTATCTCCTTACCCTATTTTTTAATTGGATTGCTTGATTTATTTTAACTTCTTTGGTTCTTTATATATTTTGGATATCAGCCCTATGTCAGATATAGGGTTGGTGAAGATCCTTTCTCAGTCTGTAGGCTGTTGTTTTATTCTGACAACAGTGTCCTTTGCTTTACAGAAGCTTTTCAGTTTCATGAGGTCCCATTTGTTGCTCTTAGAGCCTGTGCTGGTTAATGTTCTGTTCAGGAAGTTGTCTCCTGTGCCAATGAATTCTAGGCTCTTCCCCACTTTTTTCTCTAGCCGATTTAGTGTATCTGGTTTTATGTTGAAGTCTTTGATCCACTTGGACTTTAGTTTTGTGCAGGGTGATAAAAATGGATCTATTTTCATTTTCCTGCTTGTAGACATCCAGTTGGACCAGCATCATTTGCTGAAGATACTGTCTTTTTCCATTGAATGGTTTTGGCTTCTTTGCCAAAAATCAAGTATCCATTGGTGTGTGGATTTACTTCTGGGTCTTCTATTTGGTTCCATTGATCCACCTTTCTGCTTCTATGTTAATACCATGCAGTTTTTCTTACTATTGCTCTGTAGTACAGCTTAATATCAGGGATGGATTTACCTTTAGATGATCTGTTGTTGTACAGGCTCGTTTTGGAAATTCTGGGGTTTTTTTGTTTCTCCATAAGAAGTTGGTAATTTTTCTTTCAAGGTCTGTAAAGAATTGTGTTGGTGTTTTTATGGGAATTGCATTGAATCTGTAGATTGCTTTTGACAGAATGGCCATTTTTCACTATGTTAATCCTACCAATCCATGAGCATGGGAGATCTTTCCATCTTCTGATATCTTCTTCAATTTATTTCTTCAGAGACTTGAAGTTTTTTTTTTTTTTTTTGTTTTTTGTTTTTTTCAAACAGGTCTTTCACCTGCTTGGTTAGAGTCACCCCAAGGTACTTTATGTTAATGGTGGCTATTGTGAAGGGTGTTGTTTTCCTGATTTCTTTCTTGGCCCCTTTGGCTTAGGTATACAAGAGGGATTCTGATTTTTTTTTTTTTTTTTTTTTTTTTAGTTAATTTTGTATTCAGCCACTTTGCTGAAGGTATTTATCAACTGAAGGAATTCTCTGGTAGAATTTTTGGGGTCACTCAGGTATACTATCATAATATCATCTGTGAATAGTGACACTTTGACCTCTTCCTTTCCGATTTGTATCCCCTTGATCTCCTTTAGTTGTCTTATTGCTCTGGCTAGGACTTCAAGTACAATGTTAAAGAGATATGGAGAGAGTGGGCAGCCTTGTCCCTGATTTCAGTGGGATTGATTTAAGTTTCTCTCCATTGAGTTTGATGTTGGCTATAGGCTTGCTGTATATTGCCTTTACTATCTTTAGGTATGTGCCTTGCATCCCTGATCTCTCCAAGACTTTAAACATTAATGGGTGTTGGATTTTGTCAAATGCTTTTTCAGCATCTAAGGAGATGCTCATGCGGTTTTTCTCCTTCAGTTTATTTATATGGTGGATTACATTGATGGATTTCCGTATATTAAACCACCCTTGCATGCCTGGGATGAAGCCAACTTGGTCATGGTGGATGGTATCTTTGATGTGTTCTTGGATTTGGTTTGCAAGTATTTTATTGAGTATTTTTGCATCAATGTTGATAAGAGATATAGGTCTGAAGTTCTCTTTTTTTTGGGTCTTTGTGTGGCTTAGGTATCAAGGTGACTGTGGCTTGTGTTTGATTATTTCCAGAGTATGCTCCTCTTGAGTGTTTCTGCTTCTTTTTTTTTTTCTAGGGTTTTCAGTTGGCCATTAAGTTGCTTGTATGAGATGTTACAAATTTCTTCTTGAAGGCACTATGGATTATCCACTGAGCAATGCTTTCATTGTGTCCCATAAATTTGGGTATGTTATACCTTTATTTTCATTGAATTCTAGGAAGTTGTTAATTTCTTACTTTATTTCTTCCTTAACCCAGCTGTCATTGAGCAGCAAGTTGTTCAGTTTCTGTGTGCCTGTAGGCTTTTTGCTATTTCCATTGGTGTTGAGGTCCAGCTTTAGTCCATGGTGCTCAGATAGAATATAGGGGATTATTTCAATCTTCTTGTATCTGTTGAGGCTTGCTTTGTGACCAACTATATGGTCTATTTTGAAGAAGGTCCATGAGGTGCTGAAAAGAAGGTATACTCTTTTAAATTTGAATGAAAAGTTCTGTAGACACCTCTTGGGTCCATTTGAATTAGGGCCTCTGTAAGTGCCTTAATTTCCCTATTTGGTTTCTGTCTAGATGATCTGTCCCTTGGTGAGAGTGGGGTGTTGAAGTTTCCCACTATTATGGTGTTGGTATTGATGTGTGATTTAAGCTTTAATAATGTTTCATTTATGAATGTAGGCACTCCTATATTCGGGGCATAGATGTTCAGAATTGTGATGTCCTCTTGGTGGACTTTTCCTTGATGAGAATTTAGTGCCCCTCCGCATCTTTTTTGATTAATTTTGGTTGAAAGTCTATTTTATTAGACATTAGGATAGCTACTCCAGCTTGTTTTCTGGGTCCATTTGCTTGAAAAACATTTTTTCCAGCCCTTTACTCTTTAGGTAGTGTTTATCTTTGTTGCAGAGGTGTGTTTCTTGGATGCAGCAGAATGTTGGATCCTATTTCCACACCTATTATGTTAATCTGTGTCTCTTTTTTGGAGAGTTGAGTCCATTGATGTTGCTAGATAATAGTGACCAATGAACATTAGTTCCTTTTATTGTGGAGTTTGTGGTCTTGTGATTCATTGCTTGTTTTCTTTTAATTTTGGGGGAAATTATCTGTATCCTATCTTTTCTAGTTGTTTTCATTGGATTGGAGTTTTCCTTCTAGTATTTTCTGTAGGGCTGGTTTGCTATGTAGATATTGCTTTAATTTAGTTTTTGTCATGGAAAATTTTTTCTCCATCTATGTTGATTGAAAGCTTTGCAGGGTAGAGTAGTCTGGATTAGCATTTGTGGGCCCTTAAAGCCTGCATGATATCTGCCCAGGCCCTCTGGCTTTCATAGTTTCTGATGAGAAGTCCAGTGTGATTCTGATAGGTCTACCTTTATATGTTGCCTGGCTTTTTTCCCTTGCTGCTTTTAATATGTTTTCTTTGTTCTGTAGAATTATGATGCGGCATGAGGAGTTTCTTTTTTGGTGTGGTCTATTTGGTGTTCTGTAGGCTTCTTGTATGTTTATGGACATCTTTTTCTTTAGGTTGGGAAAATTTTCTTCTATGATTTTCTTGAAAATATTTTCTGGACTTTGGAGCCTGGAATCTGATTTTTCATCATTTCCTATTATTCTTGGAATTTGCCTTTTCATGGCATCCTTGATTTCTTGGATGTTTTGTGTTAGGGACTTTTCTGATTTTACTTTTTCTTTGAGAAAGTATCAATTTCTGCGAGTGTATCTTCAGCACTAGAGATTCTCTCTTCCATCTCTTGTATTCTGTTGGTGATGTTTACCTTTGTGGTTCCTGCTCTTTTCTCTAGGTTCTCCAGCTCCAGGGTTTTCTCAGTTTGTGTTTTCTTTATTGATTCTAATTCTGTTTTCATGTCTTGCAACATTTCCTTCATCTGTTTGAATGTGAATTCTTGTCTTTCTATGATAGTCTCTATTTTTTTATTCTTTTCTTTTCTATTATGTCTCTACTTGTGCCTGCATTTGTTTGGCTATATTTGCCCATGTTTCTTTGAGTGCATTGTTCATTTCCTATTTCTTTGCTTCCACTTAGGTAGCCAGTTCTTTGAGAGATTTGTTCGTTTCCTCTTTAACTGTCTGTATTTGTATGGCTATTTCTCTGAGAGATTTGTTTGTTTCCTCTTTATGTGCCTCTAATAACTGGATAAGCATAGCTTTAAAGTCATTTTCCTGTGTTTCCGATGAATTGGAGTATCCATTAATTTTGGGGGTTGCTAGTGAAACCATGATGTCCTGATTTTTGTTTGACATGTTCTTTCACACAAACCTTTACTGTTTGTTCCTGGACTCTGCAGATCAGACTGGTACCGTCTTTCTCTTGAGTCTGGAAAATTCTTCAGGAAGATGAAAGAGGTCTAGTGGTTTCAGCATGTGCATTGGTGTTTCAGCTGTACTTGTGTGAGGAAAGTCCGAGAATGCAGAAGGACAAATTCAGACAAGCATGTGCATGTGTGTGTGCTTGGAAGTGTTCCCTGAGGGAAGGGTGCTAGAAAATGTAGAGGCCTTCAGTGTGAGGGATGGGCGCCTTGCAACCACCAAAGAGGTCAAAGGCACTGAAGGTACCACAAGGGCTGGTGATGATCTCTGGCACAAATTCCCTGAGTATGTCAGTGGCCTACAGGCTGCTGGTATTCATCTCTAACTGAGCTCCAGGAGTTATTTGCCTAAACTTCACTGGTAGATCGGCAGAGCAGGGTCTTCAATGTCCCAAGAAAACCTCTGTTTCCCACAGTGGATGTGTGGGTAGGAGGGGATGTGATGTCTGGCTGCTAGGTTAGAAGCACCCTGGATCTGGGGCTCTGTAGGCACTTGGCTGAGTGCACTCACTCTCTAGCAGGTCAAATCATAAAGCACAGGGGTTCCTCCTGTTCTCTACTCGCCAGTTTGGACCTAAGTCAAACGTGGCAGGTTGAGCTCAGTCAGCTCAGTGGTGCTGCAGCCATTGAACTAGGGAGTCCAGTTGTGGCTACAGAATTGGAGTGTCCAGGTGCCTGCTGGGAAGTCCTGGGGAGCCACAAAAGTGGTCCACAGGCTTTGGTGGCCCGGTGCATGGCATACCTGGGTGGTTTTGCAGGTCTTCTGGACTTTGGTGGATAAACAGCTGGCTATCTGCCCCTGCCTGAGGGATTGGGCGTCCCGTACAGTCACTGGCTGGGAGGCCCTGTGGAGGAGTTGGTACTGCCGCTCACAGACATAAGACAGAGAAAGATTGTACTGCAGATCTGGGACTTGGCAGGTGGGTACTCGGTGGGTAGGTCCAACTGGTAGCCAAGGCTGAGGAGCTAGGAGCCCTGCCTCTGCTGTCTCGGTTCCCAGGCAGTGAGTTCTGTGCTTGGCATCACTGGCGCTGTGTGTCAGCTTCTAAGAGGAGGAGGAAGGCCCGAACAAGGGAAGTGCCCCTCTCCATTCCCAGAGAAGTCCGCACCTGACCTGAATCTAAATGTTCTCCACTCCTGTGATGTCCCATCTCTTTCAGGAAGCCAAAACATTGATTTTTCTGGCTTCAGTTGCACCTCCACTCACCAATTTCGGAGTTTCAAACCCTCTGCCTCTCAGAAACAGTGCACGCTGGCTGCCACCATCTTGGATTCTGCCCCCACCCCATACTGTTAAAATTACCTAATTTATGAATTTCTAGCATGACCCTTTAGAATATCAACAAACACAAATTACAGAAATGTCCAAGTCCAATATAACATTTTGAGTTCAACTTTCATGTTTATAAATGTAAATCATTTCATTGGTCATTGGTAAAGTATTTAATGACAGTCACAACTATTGTCGGTAGTAGTACCAAGATGAACTGCCACTTAAAGACCAGCTCTTTCTGGGATCCTCACCATACAACTGTTTAAATTTACAGAAAATTTAAACAGTTGTTCCACCGTCTCAGTGCATGCTTATCCTGTGTAACGCACATACAGAACTGAAAAAAAAAAAAATAGGTCAGCACTCAAGAAAATTCAAGCCATATTAGTCCTTATGACCCCTGTGTGTATTATAATGGCTACTGAACAGTTAAAGACTTATTACAATGTCACCTAACTAATATTGAGAGAGATGAGATAAATGGAAGTGTAACTATCAATCAATATGGGAGGTGGCAGAACTGCAGAAACGACCACAAAAGTGAAACCACAAGTATAAAGATTTGAGTTCAGATCTTCAGCACACATGACCACGCCAGGCATGGCAGCAGGAGTTGTCTCTCAACCAGTATCGACAAGTTGGTGAGCTACAAGTTCAGTGAGATGCCCTGTCTCAAACATAGGTGTGGGGGATGAAGGGATGGTTCACTGATTAAGAGGCCTTAGACCTCCCTCTTGCAGAAGACCTAGGTTCAATTCTGAACACCCACAGGCAGGTCACAACCACTCCCAGTTCTAGGGGATCCAATACTCTCTTCTGTTCTTTATAGATTCTTGTATACAGACCAAATACTCACACACATAAAAACAATAAACAAGCAAGTAAATAAAGGAGCAACTGAAGTAGGCTCTCAACATTGACATAGTGCATATGCAGCACGCACACACACACACACATACACACAAACATCAGTCTGAAGTCACTGCATTGCCATAGGTGGAGCCCTCATCACAAGGTTCTATACTCAGTAGCTCATTTCTTTCACTAACTAATCCTTAAAGCCAGGAGATTGCAACTGCTTTTCTCTGCCTTAATGTTTCAGAAAGTTGTGTGGTCCTTCTCCACTGTTGTGTGGTATAGGAATACGAAACTACAAGTAAATTCCATGTCCAAACACGGATCCTGATTGTCTTGTTTATAATTGCTGCATGACAAAGTTCAACCTTAATCTTGACACACAAAAATAAACAGGAAAAAAAAAAAACACAACTAAAGATGAAAGAGCAGGATGGCGCATGCTGTCGACAAGCAGCAATGCAGACTCTGGACTGCGGACTGCTCTCAGACTTTCCAGGCAGCGGGGCTGAGAACCAGCCTGCAGTGCACAGCATGAGGTAGGCTGCCAATCAACAGATTGAGGAAGCAGATTCATGACTGACAGATGCTGGTGCGCCCATGCGGCGGTTCCCGGGGTCACAGATCAAATAGTGAGTTACAAAGTCAGGGCCACTTACTCGAACTAGCAGACAAAAAAAAGGAGTAAAAGGGAGGGAGCTGAAGTGTAAGAAAAAAGGAAGATCTGGGACCCAGTCCCCACAACTCCCTCTTACAGTATTTCTTCTAAACCGCCCTGCCAACTCTGCCACACATTTCTACATTTCTTCATTTTACACGAAGAATGTTTGTCTGTGTGAGCTTTCTCTTGAATATTATTTTTACTTAATCACAATCTGTAGTTTCTTTGGATTTGGAGAAATCTCTTTTCTGTCTCACACCTAATCATAGCACCTGTGTGAAAATTGGTTTCAATTTTATCCTGTAGTTTATCTTATGAATGGAATTTCCTTTGCTGCAATTCCTGAACTACTATACAAATTTAATATACAACATAGTCATAGTAAGGTATGACTCAGAAACTCAAAAATCAATGTTTTCTGATTTCCTGTATTTCTCTTTGTTTTTCTGTTCTAACATTTTAAAGTGATTGAATTCAAATTATTTCATTTCAAATTGTTGTTTGTTGTGAAATGCTCTGAACATAGTCTTGGCAAATATTTCAATTGCATATCCCTTCATAAGATATTTTAATTATACTGTGCTTTTCTTAAAAAAAAAAAAAGAGAGAGAAATGCTTAAAATTAAAAAAAAATTGTTTTTGAGTTTCTGAGTCAGCCCTTCCTATGACTGTATTGAATATTAAATTTGTATCCTAGGTCAGGTGTGCTGGGCTATGGTCAGCTTGAACACATTAATAATAAACTCAGTCACCAGTAATGCACTGATGTTGTATTAAGAAATCAAAGAACTCCTCCCTTGGTGTCATTTAACCAAGATCAAGCCAAGACTTGGATTCTCTATTTCATTCACCTTGTGTCTTTCCTCCCTGATAGAAGAGTCTAAATCTGTGCCTGCCTGAAGGCTGTCTTGTAAATCTGCACCTGTGCCTGTATTTATCCTGTGTGTCTGTCTGTGTCTGTCCCTAGCAAAGTGTCTGTGTCTGTTCCTGCATACTCTTGAACAGCACAGAAAGCACAACTTGGGAAGAAAGAATGAGGAATACTTTACAGAAATCTTCAGCAGAGTTTTACAAAGGAGCAAGTCATTGATTCCAACTGACCCAGATAACAAACAAATACCATCAAGCAATATCTGAGTGCTACTTTCAGCCTTTCTAGTGAATATCCTTTATAAGGCCACTTTCAGTTTCCAGAAAATGATTCTCTCAACATACATGTATAACTCTTGATCAAGGGCAGGCAGAATGATATAACTTATGATTACATGCATGCATTAGCTTAGGTTATAAATGTTGACTATATGGGAAATCCAAGGCAAGTAAGAGTGGTTGTTACAGTTTTCTCTTTTTAAAGGCATGATAAACAAACAGCCTGGGATAGCAGTCTTAAGTGACAGCAAAGTATATCACTAACTCTGGCTGTAAGGTCCAGCAAAAGTTCCAGTCTCTTCAGAACATAAGAGATATTGCCAAAATATTACATCACTACACTGAGTTGCAGAAGTGATTTCTAGAAGCTGGCCACACAAAGTAATAAGGTGACCTTTATCCTGAATTATTTAAAGTAGCTTTTTTCCTTGAATATAACAAAATAATTTTGTGCAATAAAAGAAATGACTATAAACCTTCCCTTTATATGAATGAAAGCTGAAATAAATAAGACACTTGCATTTCAGAAATTCTAAATTTATATAAACCTATTCATATAAATTAATCAAAACATAAAACATAATCAGACTATAAATATTTGATAAGACTGATCTATTTATAAACTACTGGCTTATACTACATATCATTTTACCACTCAGACCCTATGTGAAAGGCAAAAAAATTACTATTTGAAATGAAAGACAAAGATGGATTGAAATTTAGAGATTCCATTTTTCCTACTGAATTAATGTAGTACATTTTAAGATATAATGATGTTAAGATATAGATGTGACTTGATATATATGTATATAATATATATAATGATATATGTGTGTATGTGTGTGCGTGTGTGTGTGTGTGTGTGTGTGTGTGACTTGATGGTTTGAGTAAGAATGGTGCCCACAGACTCGTATTTGAATGCTAGTATCTAGTTGGTTAAGTGGGAAAGAATAAAAAGATGTGGCCTTGTTACCGGAAGTGTGTCACTAAGAGGGGGCTGTGACCTTTCAAAAGCACATGGCAGTCCTAGTCTTACTTGCTTTCTGCCTCTTCCTTGTAGATGAGATGAATGCTCTCAGCTACTCCTCCTACCTGCCACCATGCCCCTCACTATGTTGATGGTGGACTAAACCTCTTAAGCTGCATGAGCCACTAGTGAAATGCTTTCTTTTGTAAGTTGCCTTGGTCATGGTCACAGCAATAGAACAGTAACTAAGACACAGGAATACATTTCCAAGTATAATTAACATATTTTAAAAGCAAGATTCTTAACAGCCCATAATGATTGATTCAGTAATTTTCCTTCAGACTGTAATTTTGAAAAATATTTGGACATGTGAACAAAGCTATAAATACAAAGAGACTCACTCAAGTGGTTTTCATATATAACGCTGCAGGTCTTGCCTCAAAAACTGTGATATTCATGTCCTTGAACATAATTAAATACAGAAGATCATAGTAACCGGATGTAATGATAATAAAATAAAGATGTATGTAAGACTGGTCTATGATTATGAGCAACATAGCAAAATGGTGACTAGAATAAGACAGAAGACAGCATCAAAAGAGGAGTTGCTGGCTGGGTCAGCATCTCTGCTGGTGAGCCGCATGTGTTACAAACTTGAGGACTTGAATTGTATGTCTAGAACCCATGTGAAAGCACAGGCCTGGCAGTAAGCACTTATAATCTCAGTGTAATGGAGGCAGAGACGGGGAGATTCCTGGCCAGCCAGCCAAGTAGAATTGGTGAGCTCTGGGTCCAGTGTGAAACTCTACCTTCAAAAATAAGGTAAACAGTTCCTGAGAATCAACATTAAGGTTAACTGCTGGCCTCTACAGCAAACACATACACACATACACACAAACACACACACACACACACACACAGAGGGGGAGAGAAAGAGAGAGAGGAAAAAGAGGAAGGGGAGGAGGAAGAATGAGAATGGGCAGTAAAATATCAGATCAGGAGAGGAAGTTTGAGGAATCCAAGAACTTGGAGGTCATTGTTATTCTCCTTTGCTAACAACAATCACACTTAAGTAATTTATTTATCTTCAAATTATTATCTTCAGAGTCCAATGATTAGTTGGAAGCTGAATTGGTCTTGTTTGAGTCAAGCATCTACTTGGCTAGGAAATCTTCCCTGGCAGTTATGAACAAACTTTTGCAGATAAAAATAACAAGATATTTATAAGATAATTCATATGATAATATCATTTTCTTCAGGACATTTTGCCTGGAGAGTTATTTAATTTTCAGAAAAGTAACTATTAAAGAGAATGGATATTGCCTGAAGCAGGGATAGAATTTGTTGCTTTCTCCCTGGGAGAGATCAGTGATGGTCAGGCCAGTCTTAGATATTTTTTTTGGCCTAAATCAATACTACAAGAAACGCTTCAAAACTGGCCTGCCTTCTTGCATATGTTCATGCATTGCTCTTCTTTTGTTTTGTTTTTATTTTACTTAGTAATCTGAAAACTAGCCTATCTTTGAAAAGTTTCATCATCAAGTTGAGATACATCTGACCCAGATTTTCCAACCTGTAAAATGTCCTTTGTGTTTACACCAGCAGATTACTGAAATAGTTTATTTGAATGATATTTTTGTAGGCTGGAGAGAGAGAGAGAGAGAGGTCAGTTGGTGAGGCATTTTCCTTACAATCATCAGGACATAAAATAAAGAAAAAATGTTTGTGTTTCTTCTTTTGAGAATTCTGTTTAGTTCTATGCCCAATTTTTTAGTTAAGTTATTTATTTTCTTGATATGGAGGGTTTTTAAAGTTATTTGCACATTCTAGATAATAAACTCCTGTCAGACACTGGGGTTACACACACAAGAATAGAAGAAGTCATGAATTTGAGAGGGAGTAGGACACAATAGAAAGAAAAAGAAGGTGAAGAGGGAGAAGTAGGTAAATAGTAAAAAAAAAAATTTCTGTTCTGTAGGCGGTTTCTTCACTTGAATATGTTGGGTTTTGCTATATAGGGGCTTTTTGGTTTTATAAGGTCTTATTTGTCAGTTGTTGGTATGTGGGCTTACACCTATGCATATACCAGCACCACTAAGTAAACTCATTGAGTTTGAGAGGTGGGGAGAACATGGAGTTTGGAGGGGGAAATGATAGGAGATTAGGACCAGATTTGGAATGAAAGGAATCAGGGTGAATTTGATGAAACCACATTATGTACAGGCATAAAAGTCTCAATTTAAAAAAGTATTTGACCTAGGAGAAAACCAAATACTACTGTTCTGGTAAAGGAACATAGCAATAAAATGACCCTTAATGACATTACGCTATACCTATAGATCAGTGCCTTGCTCGGTCATTATCAGAGATGCTTCCTCATGCAGCAGATGGGAACAAATACAGAGACCCACAATCAGACAGTTCACAGATAGTGACTTTGGGATGCTCAGCCCTACATGTGATGTCTCCTTCAAATCCCTCCCCTCAGAACTCAGGGAACCTCATAGAAGTAAGAAAGAATGTAAGAACCAGAGGGGACAGAGGACACCAAGAAACAAGGCCCTTCAAATCAACATGAGCAAAGCTCATATGAAGTTACAGGGACTGAAGCAGCAAGCAGAGGTTCTGCACAGGTCTGCACAGGTCCTCTGCATATGTATTATGTATTCCAAGTTAGCTTTGTCATGGGATCTCTGACTGTCGTCTGAATAAGTGGATCTCTGATTTTTACACCTTTTAGGGACTCTATTTTTCTATTTGTTTGGCTTGTCCAATTTCAATATGATAGTTTTTGTGTTATCTTATTATACTTTATTTTGTTATAGTTTATTATCGTCTCTTAGACGACTGTTCTTTTCTAATGAGAGACGAAAGAGTGGGAGGGGAGGGGCATGGAAGAAAGAAAGGGAGAGAGAGAAACTGGGAGGAGGAGAAAGAGGGAAATCATAATCAGAATATATTATGTAAGAAAATAATCTATTTGCAATAAAAGAAAAAGAATAGTACTTTGAGTGGGAGAAATATTTGAGTGGGAGAAATACCCTTCTCCAGGGAAGAGCACAAAAACTGGTTATTAATACCAAGTGGTCAGTCCCGAAAACATACATGCAAGTAACATCATATAAGCTGAGCAGCTTATATTCAGAAATGTAGGTATATATCTGCATGTAACAACAATTAATGAAAAAGAGGCCATGAATTTGAAAGACAGAAAGAAGGGTTTGGAGGAAGGGAAATGTTATAATCATATTACAATCTTAAAAGTTAAAGAAAAAAATTTAAAAATTATTTGAATAGAGTCCTTAGCCTCAACTGCTATATCAAAATGACATTCCAACATAGAAAAGTACCGGAAGAAGAGGCAGAAAGATTGTAAGGACCAAAAGATCAGGAAGTCTGCTGCTATACGGTGTCTCCTAGACATGACAAGAAAGCTGCACCCAGGAAGTATCATCTGTATGGCTGCATGATCGAGACCTGCATAGTGACAAAACCAGTTGACTCGCCAGCGTAGTCAGGAGAAACTTCACAAGGTCTCCTGTCTAGACGAAAAGCTATGTGCAACCAATGGCTACTGAGAAATGGAAATTCTACTCTTTTATTCCAGAGCAAATCCTTGTAATTGGTTATCTAACCCCAAGCGGTCATCTCTAAACACATGTACATATGAGCAACATTAAGTGCTGCTCAGTTACAAACACAGTAATTGAAGGAGTCGTGACCCTGAGAGGGAGTAGGAGACAATGGAAGGAGAAAGAAGGTGAGAGGGAGAAGCAGACATGGTTTAAGTTTAGTACTTATGTATAAAATTCTCAAAAAAAAAAAAAGTTAAATAAAACAAAAGACAAGCATGGTGGTGTGTGCTTAGAATGCTGGTGCTGGAAAGGCCTGACAGACAGATACCTGGGATCAACTGGCCAACCAGCCCAGCATGCCTGACAAGTTCCAGCCAAGGAGAGACTTTGCCTCAAAAAAAAAAAGACAGACAGAGTCTGATTAACAACACTGGACCTTGTCTACTGGCTCCACAAACATGGATGCACATGTATATATACCCACAACTGTCCCTACACACACACACACACACACACAAACGGAGGTCTCTCTGACTATCGGGCTATCAGGGCTGGCCGAGTAATCAACCACATGAGGCAAGAAGGAAATCCAGCTCAACATGACTCAGTAGCCAATGCTGGTTCAAACTTTTAGAATCTGACCCCAAGCTTTTCTTTTGGGTGTATTTAAGTACAGTGCAATTGCAGGAGGCACATCCTGGTGTGAGAATCCCCTGTGTACAAGGAGGCATAATTGCATCAAAACTCTTCTCAAAGCACATTTCACTTCTTCCATGAGTATGGATTCTAGAGACAAACTATATGTATTATCTTAAGGACATAGGGGAGGAACTGGTGTGGTTGTGGCCATACAGATAGCTTAGAGGTTTATGGGCTATTAGCCACTATCGATCCTTTTGTAGGAGATTGTGGGAGCCCTGGCCCTACATATACAACGAAGGTCTAATAAGTGTCTCCCATACTGGTTGCGGAAGTTGAGGGAGGCCTTGGCCATACAGAAAACACACAGGTCACCTAAACTATAAGCCACCTCCTTATATAGTGTCCTGCTTATGGGAGCTCGGTATGTCCTGGTCCTATAGAAAGAGCACAAATCACCTAGGCTGTTAGCCACCTTCCCAGGCTTCTGGGTAGAAAACAGATTATACATCTTTTACTTCAAAAAGACAACCTTGGGTATTTACCATTCTTTGTTTCCCTAGTGCTATCTGTGAGTGCAAGAACCTTTGTGATACCAACAAACACACACACACACACAATACTAATCATTGCAACAACAACAATCATAATCATAACAATAATAATTTATTTTAGATAATTATGAGCAGACTTTAAAGCAACAATACACATATTTCAGAACACTGGGGTTGATGATCCCTGATTGTTGTTTTCATCAACCATAAAACAGTGTTCAAATCAAAAGAACACTGCCAAAGAATCTAGCAGGATTTGAAAATTATTTTTGAAGTTTATTGGAAGGGAATCCCTTAAGCCAGGTTCACAACCCGAGGTGAGTGTGAGGAAAGTTGACGAGCCCATGAGTATCCTCTAGAGAAATGATAAAAGATTTGTTTTTTTCACCTTTTGAAGAATTGGAATGGAAGAAACAAAAATACTCACCAGACATAAATTGCTGCCATCAGTACTTGGAGGAGTTTTTGGAATCTGCCTTTTTATGTCTTCAGTCTACTAAATCTTCTGTTATGGATGTGAACACTGATAGTAGTCACAGCTATCACATAAGATGGTTTTGTGGAGAAATGTTAATTATTATGCATTTTAATTATTACAAATTCTGTAATTCTTAATTAAAGTATCAAATTTTTTCGTGGTATTAAGCATACATTATGCTGGTATGATAAAAGACTTACAGGCAAATCTAAATTTAAAAATATATTTATCCTTATCCATGCTCTATCATTTTCTGCCTTAATAATCTTTGATTGCTTATTTAATTTTGGAAATTCTTGTTTTGTCCATTAAGAAAAACTAACTGGATTATTAAGAGGCTAGATAGAATTCATATGAATTTCCTGTAAGCACTGAGTTTCTGAGATGCTGTACGATATGTTGATGGTTTTGATAAGTATAAAATGAGAGCTGTGTTTTCTAAAATACATTTGGTTCCTGAATTATTGACATGTAATTTTCAACTCTTGAATTTCAAAACATAACACACAATCATCACCAATAATAGTTTCTTCTTCAGTGAGGAGAGTGTGATGTAATTCTATCAAGAGCTGACTTGGAAACAGTTTTGAAAGGCTTTCCTTGGAACTGATGTTTCCATCAGCCTCCCATGAATTCTTCATGACTTAGAAACAACAGATTGGCAGCACCATCACGGGCTTATTTCTCAGAAGAGGCATCAGCCCCTCAGATTTGGAAGGCCTTGGAGAGGATTCACTTCACCACAGAGAAGGATGGAGCTTTGGTTTCCATGGTTGTTCATTTCTTCAGGAACTCAGACAGGGCTTCATTCACACGGGTGGGTTTCAAGCTGCAGTTCGTTAAGAGTTGAAAAGGACTTGGTAGATTTACTTTATAGGCTGTGGAACCATGCTATACAGCAAGAGAAACTCAAGCCAGGGAGGGAAAGTGGGGCTGTGTGGTCAGAGAGAGGAACTCTGTGGTATCCATAAGAAGTCAGACCCACAGAACAGATGGCAAGCTTTTGGGGGGTCTTTAGGATCCTATACAACCACTTTCCCATCTTCTGTGTTGGATAGGGTTGTGTATGTTTTACGTCCCTTACACAAAAAGCTGGGCATGCCTGTGTGAGACTGTAATTGCAAAATTAGATGAAGAGACAGACATATACATAGCTTGAAGCTCATTGGCCAGCCAGCCTAGAGAAAACAAGCTTCAGATTTAATGAGTGACCTGCCTCAAGTTATGAAAACGGAAATCCTCACTGCACAGTGGTGGTGCGTGCCTTTAATCACAGCACTTAGGAGGCGTTGGCAGATCTTTGAATTCGAAGCCAGCTTGGTCTACAGGGTGAGTCCTGGGACAGCCAGAGCTACACAGACAAACCCCATCCCAAGAAAACAAAACAAATAAAACCAAAGAAAAAGTAGGTCTTCCAACTTCAAATGATTTAATTTTAAAAACCCAGTAGTGTTGGCCTACGCCTTTAATCTCAGCACTCAGGACACGCAAACAGAATACCCATACCCAAAATAAAGGTTTAAAAAAAATTAAGTGAAATGCTGGGCGGTGGTGACACAGGCCTTTAATCCCATCACTGGAGAGGCAGAGGCAGGCAGGTCTCTGAGTTCAAGACTAGCCTGGTCAACAGAGAGAGTTCTGAAATAGCCAGTGCTACACAGAGAAACCCTGTCTTGAAAAATTGGAAGAGAGAGAAAGAGAGATGATTATGGGATGTTTAAGCCCTGTTTTGGCCTCTGCATCTCATGCACACTTGCGCAGTCATTTGACAAGTAACGCACACACAGACACACACACATTTGCGTGGAAGTCTTTCTTTGTAAGATGGTCTTAAAGAGGTCAGTTTCCTTCTTAAGTGTTGTCCCTGCACTGGATGAACAGAGACATTCTGTGTGGGACCTGATTCTGTGGTTTCAGAAAGTATTCCATCTCACATGAGCCTCCTCACAAGCCTATTGGTTTTATTAATTAGAACTGTATAGTTTGGCCTGAAGTTCCACCTTAAAACTGTAAACCTATGGAGACAAAACAATTAAATATCTACCTTGCCAGTGATTTAAATGAAATCTTTTTTAAATTTTTGAAATGCATCTTACCCAGTCCTGACAATGTTCCAAGTGATTCCTAAATACAAAGTAAAAACTGCAGCGATAGCTCAAAGATTAAAAACACAAACTACTCTCCCAGAAGATCTGAGTTTGATGGCTAGCATCTGTATCAGGTGGCTTGTGACAATCTATAATTCTAGCTCCAAGAAATCTATTAACCTCTTCTGGCCTCCTCAGGCACCTACACTCATATGTGCAAACATATAGCTAAAAGTAACAAGAAAATATTAAAGCAAGCAAACAAACAAAAACATTTTACTAAAAATAAAGTTTGTAGAGCACAATCATGTGCCAACTCAACAACTGCCCAGAGCTGTCAATGGGCTGGGGGCACATTCTCTTCCAGCAGTCCTAAACCTCTTCAGGGTTCTTTTCCTCAGGCTCTGTGTGCCTCTGCTGTCTCTGCTCCTAGACATTCCTGTCATTGTTTTGTTATCAATTATTTTGCCTTTTCCTCTGGGCCTGAGACCAAATGAGTCCCATATAAAACAATCCACCTTAGAGAGTGATACAAGGAAACAAGACAGTCTGGGACTGAGCTATCATTTATCAGGGCTCTAAAAGCGTTGCTTACCAAAGATAGGGGGGAGGAAGAAACTGGTGTTCCGGGGCAGTGGAAGATAGGCTGATTCCTTCCTGCATGCTCCTTTCCAGTTCTTCCATTCACCATTAGCCACTATGTTCCTGTACTGAGAGCTGGAAGGATTTCTCTTGCCATCTAATGGACATACAGCCTTGCTTCTGAAGGAGGTGAGGAATAGTAGCTTCCCCATGCTTGGAGGTAGAAGGGGTTTGTTTTTTTGTTTGTTTGTTTTGTTTTTTTTTTGTTTGTTTGTTTCTGTCCTAGATTGTCAAAATTTCTTTCCTTGAGCTGGCCCAAACACCTTTGAATAACACAAGAATCTCCCTCCCCCCATCACTGCTCAGCACCCCTTTGTCCACCCCAGGTCCTGTACATTCCTTGTAGGTGAGACCACTGACAGATACCCTGATCTGCAATGCCTCTGTCTTCTTGCACACTCTGGTCCCCACATCTGCGTTCCTCCTTGCTTTTTATCTAGCAACTCTGCAGCAAGCTCTCTGTCTCCCACACCCAAATCCAGACTCCCCTAGCTGCTTTGTGTTTATTTTCAGATAATTCTCTGTGTCACTCACTATTGGTATTTGGCTTGCTATTTTGAAGGATTCTGTCACAAGTCTGTCTTGCCTCTAAGAATACTTCCTGAATAGGGTCCTTGGCTCTGTAACTTCAGCCTACAGCACACCAATCTTCTAAACAAATTATATGATTATTATGAGCTCTGTAAAGCTTTCAGACTTGTCTGAAATTTTTTGTTAACTTCATGTGTAATTCTAGACACAAACTCCTTGTGTGCTTACAGGATACTAACCACATCAGAGACTATTCATGGCGATAATATTTCCGTAGGATTGTCAAGACTCAATGCATTTACATACATAATTCTCACGTGCTTGTAAAATTCTTACCTTTAAAACAGTGTTACCTATTAATAAACTGAAAGTGTTAAATCTGCAGATAAGCTAATGCCCCCTCTCTTGGAAGTGCTCAGGAAAGTAAAAGAGCAATTGAATCAGCAGACCAGTATGATTAAATTCATCACATCCACAAGCACAGGAGTGATAATAGCTAACCCACAGGCATCTAACCAGATTAAATAAATAAATCCTGGAAGACTACAAATAAAGTCATCCATATCCCATCTCTTTCTTGTCTGACACAGCAATCTACTTTGAAAGTTAAAATTTAAATGCCTTTGATGACTAAGAGAGTTTTACCATGTTCCAATGAGTATACAGGCAACACAAATCGGTGTTCTTGGGAGAGGGGTTTCCAGGGTGAGAGGGTGGACTCCAAAGGAATGGGAAGCAATTGAGATCAGGGTGCATTGTACAAAATTCTTAAATAATTAATAAAAATGCTATGATAGGAAGAAAAAAGAGGAATGTCTGTCTGACTTCTGGTGTGGTAGTTACCCTTACTATTGTCCCTGTGACATCCTGTGGACACCTAACATTATGGTCCACTGATCACTAAGTATCTATGGTTCCCATGACTTAGGTTTCACAGCTCCTAAACATGAAGAGCTCTGTGTTGGATACAGTATCAGTGGAACAGACATTCGTGTCTGCATCCTGAGTGAGGATTTGATTCTACATAGAAATTCAGTGTATTTGTCAAATAGGTTTTTTTTTTTTAAACATCTATTTAAAATCCCATCCAATTGAGAAGCATTTCCTCAAATCTAAGAGAATCTGTCAGCAGGTCATTAGTCAGCACTTTTCCCCAATACCCTCAGTCATTTCAAAAACAATTAAAGACCAGATATTTGGGGCTTCTTGTGTCTACAGCTTTTTAAAACACTAAATCATCTGTCATTCCCTAAGTCTCTGTATGATAGGTAAGGATTACCATTCACCCTTTACAGATGGAATATTTGAAATGTAAAATAGAATAGCCAAGGCCAGACAGGAACTCAGCACCATGATTAAATAAAATCTCTGAGTTTTCAACAGCCAAGCCTTGGCAGAGGAATTTATCACATTGCCATTTTATATAGAGAGCACGGAAACCCCGGAAGGGGGTGCTTAAGAAGAAACTAAGAATGTTAAAGCAACATTAAATTCTGTTTAATGCAGGCTGAAGCTCGTAAGCAATCAGCTGAATTCTCTCCATTCCTGCTTGTGAGTAGCTAGCTGCAGACCAGCAATGCAGGTGACTTTGAATGACCTAAACGGACTGAGTGCTGACTGCAGTGGGTAAGACAAGAAAGAAGGGGCAGAGAGGACTTACATGCGGTCCTCTGTGCCTCTGGAGAATGTTAAGTAGTATTAGTGACAGCAATGTGTTCACATATGTTAGGCTGTTCTTTACACCAAGGATAGAGTTTCATGAACCAAGGCAGAAATTTATAACTGAGTTAAAGAAGTTGTCTATCTAGGTAGATCATTCTTGTTCACAACTGCCTGACTTAGGTACTGGAAACTGAACTCTGGTCTTATGAGTGAGCAAGGGAGTTCTCTAAACCACTGAGCCTTCTTTCAAGCCTGCCTTCCCTGTGCTAGCTCTCCCTCTCTCTCCACTGTGGCTTAATAGACACAACATTGTAAACACATTCTTGCAGGAGATCTTCCTTTGCCCTGTGAGGGAGGAGAGGCGGGTGGAGGTTATCATCTCTATTGGAAAGAGTTCACTGAGTTCCGTGAGTTTTCTAAAGCAGCATAGTCGAGGGTAGTTGAGGCAGTATTGACCCCAGGATCCCAAATA
This sequence comes from Psammomys obesus, assembly GCF_907164565.1. Taxonomy (NCBI): domain Eukaryota; kingdom Metazoa; phylum Chordata; class Mammalia; order Rodentia; family Muridae; genus Psammomys; species Psammomys obesus. Next base: position 15,725,789 of record NW_026596073.1, on the reverse strand, counting down.
ACAAATCTGTCTGGGTTTCTTCTATATGTAGGTAGCTTTATACAGTTCCCTAACTGTCCTGACGCAGCCTCTGAGGTAAAGCAACTTCTAATCAATCAAATGATGGAGTGAGCTACATCATCTTTTGGCATCAGTCCAGTGCCATCCTTCAATCATCACAGTCATAACTGCAGCTCACTGAGAACCAACAGGAGTTTAAGATGCCGACCTCATCTTTTCTACACCGTTTTCGAAGCAACAACAATAATGGCATTTTTTGTAGAGCTTAGGTCATCATAGTTAATTAGGGTTTATGAATAGTCAGTCACTTTGCCGTATTCATACAAGTACATTATTCCAGGAACAAGGAGCTCTACAATGTAATTTTAAAAAGCACCAGAGTTAGATTAATAAGCACAGCATGCCTTACTTCCAAGATACTAATAAATGACAATACTTTGGGTACCAGCTAGAATGGTATGAAGTTATCAATAGTCAAATCATATGTTGTTAAGAGAAAATTAGGGAAGAAAATAAAGCCAGTTTTGTATAGGCATGATTTTTATTATTTGTGGTGTTGATAAGAAAATAAAATAGAAAAGGCTGTAAGCAGCAGTGGGGAGAAAGAGCTGAAAATTTGTAAAGGACTTTGATCTCCTTCTGAGTTGCCCATCAAGGAAGGCTAGATCTACCATGACCCTGTCACTAGAGGCAGAAGACTGACTTACAGCTTAGGTGTGGTTTGCACGCTGAATGCTGCTAGGGCTCCAAACAGCTTGCCAGGCTCTATATATAGGGATGACCTCACCCACTATTGGAATAGAGCAGCTGTTCACCATTTGTGCCATTTGCTGCAAAGGCTCAGCCTGTAGCTAATTGAGCTCTTCAGTCCTGTGAAGATAGGTGCCTTGGAAATATTTACAGATGGAAGTTGGCCAGGACAACAAGATAAGAATCTTCATCTCACAGGACTGTCAGTGTATCTTAACAGGAGACAGGGGCTGTCTAGAGGGAGGCGGGGCTGTCTTGGGAGAAGCAGAGCTGCCTGCTGCTCATTCACAGAGAAGCACGAAAACAAGAATCATCAGAATTGTACTGCTGCTGCCTTCTTTCCAAGCAAACTAAACAGAGCTCTCCCTCTGTGAAAACTGTCTGTATTGCTATGATGTCAATGTGTCAGGAAGCGTTTAAGAATTTCCCTCTCTGTCAGGCTCCTGTGTGCAAGTGTAGCAGAGTATCCTTCAGTGTCAGGGGTTGGCCCTCTCCCATAGGGTAGGTCTTCGGCTGGGCCAGGCATTGGTTGAGCATTCCCTCAGTCTCTGCTCTATCTGCTCTATCTTTATCCCACACATCTTGTAGGCAGGATAAATTTGGGGTCAAAGTTTTTGTGGGTGTGTTGGTGTTCCCCGCCCTCTACTAGAAGACTAGTCTAGTTAGAGGGTGTCCTCGTCAGTCACCCTGGCCTCTGTTACTAGGAGTCTCTGCTTGAATCGCCCTCAGATCCTCCCAGGAACCTGCCCTGACTTAGGTCTCCAGCTTGTCACAGAGATAGCTCCACCCTCAATTTCTCTTTCCTCTACCTTCTGTCATATCTCCCTCTCTCTCCCCAGGTCTGGTCTCGACCCTATTAACTCTGTACTATGCTCCCCTCTCCTACCTTGTTCCCTCTCTTCAGTCACTACTTCTGTCTCTTCTGTCTCACCTTCCAAGTCAGATTTATGCATTCTCCCTTGGGTTCTCCTTGTTATCTTTTTTGGCTCTGTGCCTCATAGCATACTTATACCGTATAATATGGCTAAAATCCACTTATAAGTGATTACATTCTAGGTGTGTCTTTCTGTGTCTCGGTCACCTCACTCAGGATGATCTTTTATAGTTCCCATCATTTGCCTAGAAATTTCATGATTTCTTTGTTTTTAACAGCTGAGCAGTATTCCATTGTGTAAATGTGCCACAGTATCTTTATCCATTCTTTAATTGAGGGACATCTAGCTTGTTTCCAGATTCTAGGACTCTACCCAGCAGTGCCTCAAAACAGATACTGAGACTCACAGCCAAACATTGGGTGATGAGTAGGGAGTCTTGTGGAAAAATGGAAGGAAAGAGAAAAGGACCTGAAGGTGACAGGAACTCCACAAGAAGACCAACAGAGCCAACTAACCAAGGCTCAGAGGGGCTTGCTAACATGGAAGCATCAACCAAGGACCATGCAGGAATTGGACTTAAGCCCCCTACCAAGATATAGCAGATGGGCAGCTTAGGCTTTGTGTGAGTGCCCTAGTAAAGGAAGCAGGGACTGCATTGGATATGGACTCACTTGCTAGCTTTTGATCACTTTCCCCTGGCAGGACTGCCTTGCCAGGCCACAGGGGAAGAAAACATGTTCAGTCCTGATACAGTTTGATGAGATGGGGCAGATGGGAAAGGGAGCTCCCTTTCTCTGAGGAATAGGTAAAAAGGGAGAGAAGTGGGAGGGGAAGAGGAGGAGAAATGGGGCTACAAGTAGGATGTAGAGTGAATAATTTAATGAATAAATTTGCAAAAAGAAAAAGAAAAGAAATTCCCTCTTGGGAGAACCATACCCTCTACTCTTGGATTTCCAGCCCTAGAACTGGTTGGCAGTTATGACATCACTGGTAACTCCATAACATGTTTTCCCTAGGATCCAATAATAATTTTGCTGGGAAAAGCAAGCAACTATAATATCTGGCTGGCCTGGAAGCATTTATCTTAGGTTTATTACCAATGATTTCTGTCACTAGAAAAACCACCATTGTTTATGGGGTCTCATTCTTTCCATCTGTAAATTTCAGATTTTGTCAGATTTAACTTCAAGTTGGCTTCCAGCTCTGAAAAACATCCATGTGACTGTCTTACATAAGTTACTCAATTCTTAATGCTTAGAAGACATAAAAATTAAAACAAATGGTCAAGGATAATAAAAGTAGCATTTTCATGTGATGAGTTTAGATAAATATTACATTTTCTTCCTTGTTATTTTCAGCTTGAAAAAATGAATAGAAACACACACACACAAAAATGTGTGGCTTGTACAAGTGAAACATAGTAGCAAACTAGTTAAAAGTAACAGACTCTCTCCATAGTGTCAGTTATAAAGGGATCAGAATATGGTGCAGTTACTTGTCGGAATGTGTCCTTCATCTGAGCTCAGAAAAGACATGTCAAGATGAGGAATCATAAATTTTGGGCCAGGAATATATTTGAAGGATTTGGAATAGAAGGGATAGCATTTGCCCTGAGGATCACAGTTCCAGGAGGTGTAACCAATGATTATTACACAATACAGGAAATCTTGAGTAGGGCTTTAAATTCATGTCGAGAGAGATAGAGAAGTACACACAGGAAAGACTCTGCCATAATAGTCTTGAGTTTTGCAGGTAAGAAAGGGGGGAGGCAACAGAGTGACAAATCATGTAAATAATATTCTAGGAAGGTTCTAGAAACATGAAATGGTATGTGAGCAATAGAGTTTGAAGTGCTGCAAGCCGTGGGTGTGGCAAGACACACATGGCAAGGGCTTGATCACCCAGATGAAAAGGCTGACGATAGGTTCATGGGAGATCCTGCTACTTGTTGACGTGCTAATATAGACAGTGAAAGCCACTGGGCCATCCAGGGGGGGGGGGGCCCAGAGCATTTCTGTTTCTCTTCTCCAATACTTTGGTTTTCAAGAATCAATGAATTTAGCCACGAAAATGACACCACGTGTGGAAAGAGTTGCCAGGGCGTCCAGAGTTTGAAGACAGAAAGCCTTGTACAAAGCTGTGACTGCACACAGTCTAAGGACACAAATGTAAGTGATGCCATTTTGAACCTGGAGAAAGGAAGTCCTAGTGCCCAGGTTCCCTCTGAGTTTAGGGATCAGATGTCACCACCTTTTGTTTCTGAATAAAGTGGATCTTTAACATATCCTTATAACTCATTTTATTTGTTTTTAAGATTTACTTTGTTTTACTTTGTGTGTGTGTGTGTGTGTGTGTGTGTGTATGCACACATATTTCTGGGTACCTACAGGTAACAGAAAAAGGTGTTGGATCCTTGGAAGATGGAATTCTCAGCAATTCTGAAGCACCTGATGTGAATACTGGATACAGAACTCAGGTTCTCTGTAAGAATAACAAGCACTCTTAACCTCTGTGCCATTTCTCCAGCCCTATAGAAACTCATGTTAAAAGCTGAACTATCAGAAAACATCTCAAATATGATAAAGCATTACAATTACTTTCTTTTTAAGATTTTTAAAAATGATGTGCGTATTCAAGAAGGAGTTGTGCACGTGATTGTAAGTACCTGAAGAGTCCCGAATATGCCATCATCTGCCCAGGAAATGGAGCTACAGACAACTGTGAGCTGCCTGACCTGGTTATAAGGAACCAAACTTGGATCCTCTACAAGAGCTGTACATGCTTTTATGCTTTTAACTTCTGAGCTATCTCTGTCATGAATCTGAGGGGAAGTAGAGAGGGAGAGAAAGGAACTGGAATAAGAAAGAATGTAAATGATAAAAATACAGTGTACTTGTGTATAAAATTCTCAAAAATTATAAAAGGTTTATATGTTTGAAAAATATCAAAAGAAGAACACATTTTTTAACATGAAAAATCACATGAAGTTCAACATCAGGATTATTGTTAAATAGGTTTTTATTGGTCTGTTACTACCTTAACTTCTTTGCATATCATCAGTGTCTGGTTCTGCACAATGGAACAGCTTCATGATTGCACACACAGAACAGCATAGACTGAACCAAAGCAAATAACGCTCTTTGCAAGTCAGCTTAACACTGGGCTCAACAACTACATTTCCAAAGACTTTCATAAACACAGTAAGTAATAGCAAAGTGAATTCCACACTTAAACCTTAGCTTGAAAGAGCTCAAAAGACACATATACAAAGATGGTATTCCACAAACAGTGAGTACTGGCCTGATTCCTTAGAGTATATTATATCTCACCAGCCAAACATCAAACATTTAATTTCTTGGAGCACGTTCAAATAAACACACAAAACACACAAAATATTCCAAACAATGGAATATTTTTTTATTAGAGATATGGGGAAGCAGAGGAGAGAGATTGGGTAAGTGCTTAATGAAGATGCAAAGTTACTTTTTTCATTTTAAGGGGGAGGTGAGCTCAGAAATGTTCAAATAGAATGAGCCTGCAGGAGTGTGTAGAAAGTGTATAGAAAATGAGCCTACAGAAGCCTGGAGAAAGGTGAAAGATGATAGTTGAAAAGCTAAGCAAGTTATGACAAAAGTGAGAGGAGATGAAACCATCAGGATAGGCAGAGTTTGGGTTACAACAAAAAGTAAAGAAGTGAGTTGGATGGTAAACGGAAACTAGCTGAAGGCAAAGGGGGCTCACTGGGAGTCCACCCAGTATCTCTGCTTCTGTAGAGGAAGGGCCACGGACTGCAAGTGGATGAATGCAAGTGGAATGGAGCTGAGAAGATGGTTTCTTTCCATAAAGCACAGTGCCCCAAATGAAGAGCCAGACACCCCCTCTGCCTTCTGTTCTTTACAATCTAATCATGGACTCACCTCTACAATCCACAGAGTGATGTTCTCAGAACCTTGAACATCTGCTCCCACTAAAGTGGGAACATCACCATGATGTTATTTTGTTTTGTCCTTTTCTTTTATATTTTTGCTACCACTTTCCTTTTGTATGTTATTCTTAACATTATATAACTTGGAGGTGGTTTTCCTTTTTTTTTTTTTTTTTTTTTTTTTTTCCATTTTTTTCAAGTACCTGCTCACCTGAAAGGTTCAATCGCTGCCTAATTCCCCCTGGACTTTCTGTTTGGAATTATCATCCTGTCACAAGCTCCTTTCTGTAGCTGAATTCCAACCCCACCCCACCCCCCTTTTTTTCAGTTTCATGGAAGTTAAGGACTTTATTTTAAAGATCTTATCATGGAACACAGTCTTCCATTTTTAACAATCTACTGCCCTCTAGAGCACATAAAAATATACAGCACCAAACGCTGGGAAACACCAAGATAATCGGTATGAAAAGGCTTATTCTGAAATTCCAGCGATCCTCATTAAGGAAATATCCACTGAGAGTAGTGTAATTTTATTGAATGCATAATTGAAATAAATAATTAAATTTTTATAATAAGCGCAATGGAAACTGAAGAGTCTCTAGCCACAGACTTAGCTATAACAGAAAATTTCCCAAATAAATTGGGCTCAGAAATAAATGACCACTGCTTTCTGTTTCTAATTTACATAATTATCTTTCTCCAAAGAATGAAAAGATCTTAAATAACAAAAAAAAAAATTTCTAGTTTTTCATACATGTCTAGAAAGGCAAAAAAAAAAATGAGGAGTTAGGGAGGTCAAGTGTCATTAATATTGCAGCAGAAGGCTGCATAGCTGAAGCTCATTCTTTCAGTCCCTCCTCCCTGTTCCGTATGTCTGTATTTCACAGATGAGATCTCAGAGTCTACACTCTAAAGTCAGATCTTCTGGCTCTCAACTTAGGGTCGTCATTGCTTAACAAGATGATAACTGATGAACACCTCACGGCAGGCCTGAGTGACAATGGGAGGTGGTTCTCATTATAATAAGAGCAAGCAACGAACACACAGCTTTTGTTTCATGGTGCTCTGTAAAAATAACATTAAAACGTGGAGCTGGGCCCTTTTCCATGGCTTTTAAACTCAGTTATTTGTCAAAAGCCTCTTTCAGAGAGAGCTTTTTTTATTCAGTGCCACCGAAGTAAACCAGGGAATTTCAAGTATCATTTACCTAAAAAGATTAAGACCTTAATATAAAAATATGATTCTATGGAGACCATTCTCCTTCAAATCACCACACTCATCCAGAGTAAGTTCAAACCCAGGTATTGAATTTTTAATATAAAAACAAAAATTATTTTTTCAGCCCTTAAGTTTTGTCCTTCACCTCAGAGTTTGCCAGGTTAATTTTAGAAACAGATATAAATATATATCTTTTTAGATATAAATATCTAAATTTAGATATTTATATCTAAAAAGAGGGGGAAATGTCTTTACCCAGAAAATAAATTGTACTCAGCCTCCTGGTGTAAAGTTCTTCATTCACAGGACCTGGAAAAATAAGAGAGGTTAGAAAATTTTTCATGAGAAAATTTGGCAAGTTTTATTAAGAGGGATCCAAGAATAAACTCAGGTTTTGGGGGAGTGGGAAACACCAAAACTCAATAGACTGTTTTTGGTTACTCTTTTGATTTTTTTTTTTTTTTTTTTTTTTATCTGAGCCTAGGGCAAACCGAATTGTTTCATGCCTGTTGTTCTTTGCACCAGTGTGTGTTCATCCAGAGAAGAAAGATGTCATGGTGTAGGCTGAGACTAAAGAAAGAAAAATACAAAAGAATAAAAAGATATAGAAGTGATTCATTTGAGAAAATACACATGCATAACCTTGACTTGGTACCAAAAAAAAATCAAAATAAGGTTTAAGATATGACATAAGCTTCATAAGGCAGAAATTTGTGATCCACATTTCATTGTTAACAATTGAAAGTTTCTGGCAAACATAAGTGACTTTGCTTGTACTGCTGAAGAAAAATACCAGAGACTGGGTAATTTGTAAATAACAAAAGGTAATTTCTCACCACATTCGAGGTTGAAAAATCCCAAGATCCAATCCCTAACATCAACTGAGGACGTCACTGTAGGGCAGCAAAGTGGGTTAGAAAGAACGGAACATTAAGAGTTAAGAACAGAGGAATAAACATACTAAAATCTGTACACCTAAAGAAGCTAAACAAGAAGGAGGACCCAGGGTAAGATGATCAATCCTCACTTAGAAAGACAAATGGGATGGACATTGGAAGGAGGAGAAAACAAGAAACAGGACAGGAGTCTACCACAGAGGACCTCTGAAAGACTCCACCTAGCAGTGTATCAAAGCAGATGCTGAGACTCATAACCAAACCTTGGGGTATCATTCTTTTCAGGGCCTTCATGGCGCAGTTTTTTGTTGTTGTTGTTGTTGTTGTTGTTGTTGTTGTTGTTGTTGTTTTGTTTTGTTTTTGGCTCTGTTGATCTCCTTTTGGAGCTCCTATACCCTCCAGGTCTTTCTATCTCCCCCTTCTTTAAAAAGATTCCCTGAACTCTGCCCAAAGTTTAGCTATGAGTCTCAGCCTCTGCTTTGTTACCTTGATCAGTAAAGTCTTGCGGAAGCCATCTGTGGTAAGCTCTTGTCCTGTTCCCTGTCTTCTCCTGATTCCGATGTCTATCGCATTGTCATTCTGAGAATCTTCCTAGGGTCTTCCTTGTTGTTTAGCTTCTTTAGGAGTATAGATTTTAGTATGTTTATCATATATTATATGTCTAATATCCACTTATAAGTGAGTATATACCATGTGTGTCTTTCTGCTTCTGGGTTACCTCACTCAGGATGATATTTTCTAGTTCCCACCACTTGCCTGCAAATTTCTAATTTCCTTGTTTTTAATTGCTGAGTAGTATTCCATTGTGTAAATGTACCACAATTTCTGTATCCATTCCTCCATTGAGAGACATCTGGGTTGTTTCCAGCTTCTGGCTACTACAAATAAAGCTGTTATAAAAATGGTTGAGCAAATGTCCTTGTTGTATAGTTGAGCATATTTCAGATATATGCCCAAGAGTGGTATAGCTATATCTTGAGGTAGCACTAGTCCTAGTTTTCTGAGAAAGTGCCAGATTCACTTCCAAAGTGCAAACCCATTTTATAATGTAACATTTCCTGGAGCCATATGATCAAATGCCTATTTACCTCAGATAGGACAATGACAGACCTAAAAATCTATTACACACATCTACTTTGGCAAACCAATAAAGTATACTGAGGTTACTGACAGGAGCACTATAGTCACTTACCAGATCATAGGTGGCTTATGGGAAACTATACCACTGAAACAGCCCACTTCAGGATGGGGTATGACTCTTCATAGCTGTGTCCCTCGAGATCCTGCCCTTCCTTCAGGTAGCCTTACTGAAAAGTCTCCTGTTCCCTAGCAGTTGCACTGGTGCTAAACCTTGGGGAGGATTCAAAAATCTTATAACTTTCTGAACTTCCCAAGTCTTATGAATTTCATGAGTCCTCTTCCTGCCTCCAGGATAAAAAAAAAAAAAAAACTAGTACAAAGTCACAGCTAATGACACCAGCTCTCTCAACAGGCTAATTACCTAAACGGTTCCCAAGAGGCTGCTTTCTAACTCCGTTGTAAGAGGAACTAAGTTCCCCACACGTGAATTGGAGAGGACATGTTAAGATTATAGCACGACTATCTTGGAAAAAGATAGTTTATACAAACATGCACAAAGAGAGAGAGAGAGACCCAAAATACAGGGGCTGAAGATTGGTTCAGTTACTAAAAGCACCTGCTGCTTTCACAGTGGACCCAAGTTTGAGTCCCAGCATCTACACTGAATGGCTCACAACCACATATAACTCTAGCTACAGGAGTTCAAAGGCACTCTTCTGGCCTCCATGGGCACATAGGCATATACTGATACACACACGCGCGTGCACACACACACACACACACACACACACACGCACCAAATTAAAATTAAATGACTCTTTTTTTATGGAAAGGTGGCTCAGTGGTTAAGAACACTTTATCTCCTTACAGAGTCCACAATTTCAGTTCCCAGCAACCACAGTGACTCACGACTACCTGTAACTCCAGTTCCAGCAGAGAGAATGCCCTTTCCTGGCCTCCACTTGCATTAGACATGCATCTGGTGCTCACAGAGGGGAAAATGCAAGCAAAAACTCATTCCCATGCACTGAAAATAAATCTTAAAAACTAAAAATATAAATATTAAAAATGTAAGGGTTTTTTTTTTGAAAGTCCCGAAACTATTTTTTCTGGGGTCCCTGCAGTGCGCTTTAACAGCCCCTAGTATAATGCTCTGGGAGCATGATGTGTAAACATAAAAGATCCACTGCTCGTGTGCTTTTTATGGCTTGCAGGACATGTCTATGCATTTTTGTGCATTTAGTTCTTTAAATTGCCCTATAAGGTCAGTCTTACCGTATTCATTTCAAGGGTATAGAAGTGCAGGCTTAGTGGGGTTAAAACAAGGTCTCTCAAGTAATTATAGGAGATTCAAAGCTAGAACTTTAGCTTAGAATCTCTGGTGTTTCCAGTAGGAGCACAATAACCAAACAGAGAAAAAAAGAAAGATTTGAGACATACATAATAAACTTCCTTTTAAGAAATTTAACTATGTTCTGAGCGCAGCCTCATTAATCACCCAGGATCTAGAGCTGGGCCAGAATTCCTAAAAGTCCCAGTTTGTAGCAGTTTTTCTTCTGTTTCTCTTCACATCAGACCCCAAACAATATTTGCTGCTTCTTCCAAAGTTCAGTTCACACTTGTCATGCTCAATAACACTGTTGTCTGATAGCAGTGGCGTGAGCTGAGAGTCCCGAAATGGTCCAAGGAAGAAATGGACAATGGATGCCTCGTGCTTGTCCTTCCAAAGGACGCTTGCTGCATGATACCTCCAAGACCCTCTGCCGACACTGGGAGTCAGAATCTGCACTTATTGTCAAAGCTCTTCACAAAGAGAGGAATAGCTAGGCCAAACTAGAGATAGGAGAAAAAAAATCTTTAGTAAGAACAGTGGTTGAGGGCTGGAGAGACAGCTAAGTCAGTAAAATTCTTTCCTTCAAAGCGCTAGGTACTGAGTTCAAATACGCAGACTCCACATCGAATAAAAGCTTGCGGTGCTGAGGATAAGGAATCAGCAGATCCTTGGGGTGTGTTGGCCAGTTAGTGTAACTGAATCAAATCAGTGAGAGATGCGCTCTCGCAACATGGAAAGCAGATGGTACCTGAGAAATCACAGTCATGGTTCTCCTCTGTCCTCCACACACAGGCATACACAAGTGCATCTGTACAAGCACACACACACTCTCACACACATGCACACACCACAAATAAATAAAACAACTTCAGTCCTGGAATTACCAGGAAAGGGAAGGTTTTTAGAAAAACAATCCCAGACAGAATTAGTGCAAAAATGCTCACGAACTCTTCATTTCTGCCCCTACAGCTCACAAAAGACAGCAGGGCTGATGTGATGTACATTTGCACAAGCTGCTTCATGGTGCTCCAACTAGTTTCCCTTTCTCCAAACCAGGGATTGCGATGCTTATGCACCTCATGAAATTATGACAAGGGAATGAAGGTATGTGTGGTCCCCAGGAAACATTAGGACTCATAGCATCCATCTTTCTCCATCCCTTAGCCCATCACTGGAGGAGATCAACACTAAGACTAGTACTGCTGCAATGAGCATGTCTTTTGCCTCTAGCAGAAAGTAAATGCATAAAAAACACTGCCCATTGGGGGTGTGGGGTGTGGTAATGACATTCTTTGCTACAATTTTCCATGTAAACCATGACCTCAGAAAAGACTGTTTAATCCCTTAGAACCTTCTATCTAAGACTCTTTGGGTCTCTGAAGACTACTGGTGTTTATACCTAACTAGGAATCTGGAGCTAGCCATAGGAATCAGATTTTCTTTGGTTAGTCTCTAGTGGGAGCAGACATCCTTCACAGAATGTTCCAGAACAGGCCAGAGAAGGCAGAGAAGTTTGCAATATGGTCTTGAACCTGACCAGTGATTGCCTGCAAAAGGGATCATTTTAAATAGCACTACTTTTCCCTAAAACTCATACTTTGAAACATGAATTTAAAACATAAAGTTTTCTAGTCACAGTATTACATTTATTAATAAATCTTAGAGCACTACAGCTGAGCACATATTATAATCCATCTATAAGCCATCCTGGCTACTTCCCAGTTATGTGCCCCACTACTTACCATCTTGTCTTACCCCAGCCTCTCCTCTTCGTCTTTATCCTCATGACAACTCCTCATGGACAGTTGCTCCTCATGGCCAGTGCCTTTCTTCATCTCCTGCCTTCTCTCTCTCTCTCTCTCTCTCTCTCTCTCTCTCTCTCTCATTCTCTCTCTCTCTCTGGGACCCCAAGACTGAGAATGGAGGTCCCACCTACTGTCTCCTCTGTCTAGTCAGAGACTCTTCAGCTTCTCCATAAACCAATCAGAGATACCTGGGGAATAATTTTTACACAGGATATTTCTCAGTAGCAATGGCAATACCAAAATCTGTTAGCATTTGTCTCACTGCTAGTTCAGCAATTAACAATTAAACATATAGGTCACCCCCACTTGCAACCCCAGAGACCAGCACCCATCATGGAGCAGCAGGTGAGAATCCTCCCCCAACTCTTGGCCTGCCAAAGCCCACCAGCAGTGGGGAAGTCTGCCCAGAGCCTTTTGCTTCTCAAACCCCACCTCCAGACAGCAATCAGGGAACAACAGAGAACAGCATCCACCATTGAACATCATAGACAAGCAGCCATTTAGGATTACTCATCTCCACCTGCAGTCCCAGCAACTGGCAAATATCAGAGCTTACCAGCTCTCCCCGTAGACCCGAAGGCCTACTGCCACCCAGGAAAACCAGAGGACTGCTGCCATCTGAGACCACCAGCTCTACCTACAACCCCAGAGATCTACTACCATCAGAGACCACCAGGCCTGCTAATACAAGAGACAACCAGATGGCCAGAGGTCAGAGTAAGAACTCAAGCAACAAAACCCAAGGACATATGACACCATTGGAACCCAGCTCTCCTACCCCAGAAGCCCTAATGATACTATCATGCCTGAAGCACAAAAAAAGAATCTTAAATCTGAGGTTATAAAAATGTTAGAGGCCTTAAAAAAATAAATCCCTTAAAGAAATGCAGAAAAATACCATCAAACAGGTGATGGAATTCAATAAATCTCTTAAAGAAATATAGGAAAATAAAATTAAGCAGGAGAAGGAAATGCATAAGCCTGTTCAAGACCTAAAAGTGGAAACACAAAATAAAGAATAAATAAAATAAAGAAAACACAATCTAAGGTAATCCTGGAGATGAAAAACCTATGGAAAAGAACAAAAATTACAAACACAAGCATCACCAACAGAATACAAGAGATAGAAGAGAGAATCCCAGCTGTAGACCATATGATTGAAGAAATCAATGTCAGTCAAAAAACAAAAGCACTAAAGCTAAAAAGTCCCTGACACAAAACATCCAAGAAATCTGAGACACTATAAAAAAGACCAGCCTGAAGAATAATAGGAAGAGAAGACAGAGAAGACTCCCAGCTCCAAGGTCCAGAAAATATTTCAACAAAATCATAGAAAAAAGAATTTCCCAACCTAAAGAAAGAGATGCCTATAAACATACAAGAAGCTCACAGAACAACAAATAGGTTGGGCCAGAAAAGAAAATCCTGTACACTAAATATATAAAACAAAAAAAGAATATTAAAAGCTGCAAGGGAAAAAAGCCAAGTCACACATAAAAGCAGACCTAAGAGAATTACACTTGAATTTCTACCAGAACCCCTCAAAACCAGAAGGGATGCAGAGATGGTTTAATATACAAAAATCAATGTAATCTACCATATGAACAAACAAACAACAACAAAAAAGCAACACGTGATCATCTCATTAGATTAAAAAAATAACATTTGACAAAATCCAAAGCCCCTTCATGATAAAAGTCTTGGAGAGATCAGAGGTACAAGACACTTATCTAAACATAATAAAGGCAATATACAGTAAGCCTATAGCCAACATCAAAGAACAGAGAGAAACTTAAAGCAATTCCACTGAAATCAGGGATGGGACAAGACAATGTTCCCCACTTTCTGTGTATATCTTCAATATAGTACTTGAAGTCCTAGCTAGAGCAATAAGACAACTGAAGGAGATCAAGGGAATACATATGGAAAAGGAAGAAGTCAAAGTATTACTATTCATGGATGATATGGTAGTATATATAAGTGAACCAAAAATTCTACCAGGGAACTCCTACAGCTGATAAACACTATCAGCAAAGTGGCTGGATACAAAAATCAACTTAAAAACAAATCAGTATCCCTCCTTTATACAAGTGATAAATGGGCTGACAATGAAACAACAGCTTTCAGAACAGCTGCAAATAATATAAAGTATGTTGCTGAAACTGTAAGACAAGTAAAGGAGATCAAAGGGATAAATATTGGAAAAGAAGAAGTCACAGTATCACTATTTGCAGAAGATATGATTATATACCTAAGTGACCCCAAAAATTCTACCAGAGAATTCCTATAGCTGATAAACACCTTCAGCAAAGTGTCTGGATGCAAAATTAACTAAAAAAACTCAGTAGCCCTTCTCTATGCCTACAGCAAATGGGCTGAGAAAGAAACTAGGGAAACAACAACCTTCACAGTAGGCACAAATAATATAAAGTGTCTTGGTGTAACTCTAACCAAGTAAGTCAAAGACCTCTATGACAAGAACATTTAACTGGGGCTGGCTTACTGTCCAGAGGTTTAGTCCATTATCATAATGGTGGAAAGCAGGGCAGCAATGCAGGCAGACATGGTGCTGAGAGTTCTACCTCTGTATCTGCAGGCAGCAGGAAGAGACAGTGAGCCCCTGGCTTGAGTATTTCATTAGTTTCCTTCATTGCCTAAATTCTGCCATCCTAGACCTCACTCTGGAGAACAGGCTGGCCTCAAACTCATGAGATTAAGTAAATCTTAATGTTATAATTAATTACATTAGTTCTTAGCATGATTACAAATACATTTCTGGACACATTAAAGGATTTGATCAATTATAAGGTACTATCAACTTGCATTTCTAAATTATCATTAAAGACTAGGATGTAGGTTCCACTCCTGTTAGGTTTAGAGGCCTAAGAATGACTCTGAATCAAAACTCTTCTACTATCAAAACAAAGCGTTTTAATCTATAAACACAGTCAATAAAGAGACTAGGAACTTTTCTGACTTTTCCAGCATGTGCCACCACAACCTGGCCTGAATTTTTTAAAATTTCTTTTCATAAGTTGGAAGCCTAACTGGGTGGAATCTTGCCTTGAGGTCACCCCTGTCTTTATTCCATTTAACATCAGGTTTTTCTTTAATCTGTTTATATCCTTGAATACAGTATTTAGCTTCATTCCTCTTCCTGGTGCCCCTTTTTTCTGCAAACTGTACACTTTCTATTTTTACCTTGGTCAGTTTGCTCCTTTCCATAATAGATCAGCATAAGACTGAAAATGAATAACCACATAACAGAGTCAATACTAGGCTGCCTTGAGATTTCCTCTGCCAATGCAATTAATTCAAAACTCTTAAATTTAGACCTCAAGTAGCAGTCACATTCTTTGCCAAAATATTACAAGAACTGTCTCTCGGCCTCAAAACACTCCTCGAGTCATGATCCCACAGTTCAAATCACCCTAGCACTACTGTCTTCTACATTCCTACCAGGAAGACCTACTAAGTCCCATCTAAGGCATTCAGCTCTTGCCTAAGACCCAAAGTTCACAGTCTTCCAAACAAAAGTTTGGTCAGGCCTATCACAGCAATATGCCAATCCTTAGTAACAACTTCTGTTTTCATTAGGGCTTTGTTGTTGTAAAGAGATACCATGACCATGGAAAGAAGGAAAATATTTAATTGTGACTAGCTTACTGTTCAGAGGTTTAGTCTATTATTATCGCGGCAGGAAGCACACAGGAAGACGTGGTTCTTGGGGTGGTGGGATAGCTGAGTGTCCTACATCTGTATCTGCAAGCAGCAGGAGGAGGAGGAGACAATGAGTTCTTAGGCCTGGCTTGAGCTTCTAAAACCTCAAAGCACAACCCTCAGTGAGATACTTCCTCCAACAAGGCCACACCTACTCCAACAGTGCCATACCTTCTAATAGTGCCACTCCCTATGGACCTATGGGAGCCATTTTTGTTCAGATCACCACAGTTGGGTTTGCATTTCAAAATCTGTCAGGCTTGGCAAAGCTCCATAAAGGAAGTTCTGTGTGTGACTGCGTGCGGCAGGGATTCTCAGAAGGTTAAGTACCTCCTCTCATTATGGGATGCATATTCCTCCCAACTCCTTAGTGAGTCTACAGGTGAATCTGATCTCTTGAGAATTGTCTCCTGGTCACGTTGACAGGACTAGCTGTATAAACTCTTAAGAAAAGAGATAGCAATATGTAACATGTTCTTTGGAGCATATCCAAATGGGCCAGAGGTAGAACTCATATTTCATTTATTTGACCAGGAAGAAGCAGTCTTCCTTTAATGTGTTTCAGCAAAGCCCTGCTATCTTTACCTTTTTAATACGGTAGTTTAAATCCTAAGCAAAGATTGAGGGAATGTCCAACCAATGACTGCCCAACCTATAGGACAGAGTCAACCCCTGACACTATTACTGATACTCTGCTATGCTTACTGACAGGAGGTTAGCATAACTGTCCTCTGAGGGATTTCATCCAGCTGCAGATCAAAACAGATGCTGAGACTCACAGCCAAACATTAGATGGAGCTCGGGGAGTCTTGTGGAAGTGAGGGGAAAGAATAGAAGGACCTAGAGGGGATAAGAACTCCACAAGAAGATCAACAATGTCAACTAACGTAGGCCCATGGGGGCTTACATAGACTGAAGCACCAACCAAAAAGCACGCAAGGCCTGGGCCAGGGCCCCCTACACATAGGTAACGTATGGGCAGCTTGGTCTTCATGTGGGTTCCCTAGCAAGTGGAGCAAGGGCTGTCTCTTACATGGACTCTGTTGCTGGCTTTGGAGAACTTCCCTGAACTGGGCTGCCTTGCCTGACCTCAGAAGAAGAGGATGCTCTCAGCCCTGATTCAACTTGATAAGCCAGGGTGGGTTGATACGGGGAGTGGGAAACCCCTTTTTTCTGAGAAGAAGGAAATAAGAAAGAAGTGGTAGGATGGGATTGGGCAAAGTATTTTACCTACATGAGTGTTTATGTTATTTGCAATTTTCCAAAACAAGATGTTTCATACTATTTACATAATGGAAGAAGGGAAAGAGCAGAAGTGGAAAAAGCATAGAGAAATCCCTTGGTGATTTTAGGCTGCCTGAACCCAGCAAGAGGAATTGCTGTGTTTACAAGGGGTGCAGAGTGATTTTTACTAGATAGTGTGATGAGTTTGGATTGATACAAAACATTACAAACTCAAACTTAGAATCCAACTGTTACAGACACAGATAGAGCACCAATCTCTGAAACCACTAAACCTGATGTCAATCGCACAGGGTGTGTGCTGTTATTAACTGTTTACAAGTTACATAAGGTATATATTGCATAGCTATGTTTCTCCTGGGGAAAAAAATATTTCAGTCTCACAAAACACTGAACTTGGCGCTGATTATATTTCTCTTCTGGGAGCCATCTTTTAACAAGAATTACTTACTGCGAAGATGCTCAAGAATAGTCTCAAAAGTTGGGTTTTACTCTTTTTGTTTGTTTGTTTGTTTTGTTAATGTGCCTG
Source organism: Psammomys obesus (assembly GCF_907164565.1). Classification (NCBI taxonomy): domain Eukaryota; kingdom Metazoa; phylum Chordata; class Mammalia; order Rodentia; family Muridae; genus Psammomys; species Psammomys obesus. Next base: position 15,708,416 of record NW_026596073.1, on the reverse strand, counting down.
AATAGGGCACTGACAAAGTTCAAGAGTTCATGGTGGCCTTGAAACAAATAAAGAATCAGAGGCAAAGACAACTGTTCTTGAAACAGGCCAACAAGAATGGTTGGTACATGGTGAACATAAAACTTTCTTGAGGAGAAATGCATTCTTGCCAGTAAAGTGCAGCACAGAGCCATCATCAGGATGGCTGACAGGGTGCACTTCTGGGAAGGAAACTCATAAGGTCACAAACTAAGATGCATGGCTCAGTACAGTCTAGTCTAAGTTATAGTGCAATAGCATGACAGCAGTGAACAAAGCAAATTCACCTGTCACTACTAGACAAAAACAGCTGCTCAAATCTGCATATAGAGAATGGCCTTCAAAAAAGAAAATGTCAAAACCATTTACAAAAAGGGTTTAAGAGTATAAAAAAATAAAATAATTATCTGTGCCTATAAGCAAACCAGAAAAAAAAAAACAATGAAAATAGGGCTATAAAACTAAAATAATAGAAGATTGAGTTTTTGTACACTGAATAAGCAAAAAGCAATCAAATGGGCTGAAAATTCAAAGTATATTTAAAGATTATTGACAACAGTAAACACAATAAAATGTAATGACAATTAATGAGTAAAAAACAAGCATCAGTTCAGAAATCAAAATTTGTTATCTCTTAAATACATTAAAAATAAAATATTGAAAAAAATGGAAGGCATATTGTATATTTTCAATAGGGTTTGATTACATAAAACTGCAAGACAGAATTCTAACTCACACTCAAAATTTCGGAAGGATCAGCAGACCACAAATTTTATTTGTTGAAAGTAGCCCTTTTTGGAAATAAAATAAACTGAGAAACTGAATTCAACAAAAGTAATTCAGCTAACAGTAAATTAATAAATGAATGGGAAGTGAAAGGAAAGATGAACAGAAAACTGAATGGAAGTATTATGGAGTAATGATACAGGGAAGGTGGATAGATATCGGTAAATTTCTAGGGTCGGTTAAAAACAAAATATGTAAGTAGTAAAAACAGGAAGATTATAGCTGTTTGTTTATTTTTTCCTTTTATTCCTAACTCAGGGATGAGCCAAGGGCTACATACCTGGAAAAAGTCCTCTGCCAATAGAATGTAGCCCTTTGAGATTTTTGTCTCCTAAAATAACAATTGAAGACTGAGGGCTAAATAGATAACTCAGTGGGGAAAGGGCTTGCCACGCGGCCATGAGACCTGGGTGCTCCTGTAAAGGCTGGGCATGGTTGTGTGGAAGCCCGCACTGGCCAGGAGGATACAGGTGGCTGGGCACAGGGCCTTGCTGGCCACCAGTCTGTACAGATTGCTGAGCTCCAAGCTCAGTGAGAGATGAGGCCCGCCTCCAAAAGTAAGGTGGAGAGCACCCAAGGGAGACGCCTGATGGCGACCTCTGTCCTTCACATGCCCCTGAATAGGGGAGCTCACTCCATGTACACTTACCTGTATAACACATGCACACACAACAAAAACTAAGTTCCTCTAAGAATAACCCCCAAAACGTAAGTTAAAGCACACAAACAGTGAAGAGGTTAAACAAATAAGGAAAAAACTTTTTAATGTAATGAGGAAGTAACTGCGAAATAAAAGAAACAGATTTTTATTTAACACAGCCTAAAATTCATTAAAACATACCGAGGGTTAAGAGTGCTTTGGGAGCAGGTGCTGCCAGCCCAGGACTTGGCTGTTGATGAGAGAGATGAGAGGTTAGCCTACTAACCGCCTGCCTGATTTCATGTTTCTCTCTCGGCAGGAGGATGATTAGATTGTTTGAGAATGTATTTCACAGAAACAATACCCCACTTTACCAGTGTGTGTAACATTAAGAGATGTCATCAACTCTCCATTTTTTTTTTTTTTTTTTTTTGGTCAGGTCTTGTTTATTCTTCGCAGATCTAAAAACGTTAGAGCTAACACCAAACAGAGCATGAAGCAGGACTGTCGCTGAGGGAAAGAAAGCCTGCAGCTTGAGTTCTTAGACTTTATCCCAGTCCCTTAGACTGTGTTGCTGAAGAATGTCAGAGAGGCAATATATGGGATAAATTATTGATGATATAAGGTTGTTCCAAAAGTTTCAAACAAACAAACAGGAGCACAATGATGACAGCCATGTATAGCACACCCTAACAAAAGGTTGGGAAGGAATATAGGAAACTGTTAACCGACAAGTTGATTGGGGAGATTACAAGAGTTTATTTTTCAGTATTTACAAAACATTTATTATGGATATATAAGCCATAACTTAAAAAAAAATATGTGTTGAATAAAGTCTTAAAGCTAAGATGATTTAGTTGAGGGCTTGTTAAAAAATTATTAAGACACAGTGTGAATTCTCCTGAATAGGACATATTTAAAGATTAAAAAAAATTACTATGTCATCTCCAGTCATCTAATGATAAAAGATGATATTAATAAATGGTAATAATAGATGATTTTTTAATAAGCTGTGTCTCCACGTTGTTGAAAGCTTGGTCTCCTGTGCAATACACCCTGGGGCTTGAACACCAGGGAAAGAAGTAGATGATGAGTGGTCCAGTCTGTCACTGATGGAATCTGCTGACGTTTTAACTGGTCTGTTAGACGTTGCTGGAGGCTGTAGGTGGCCATGGCAGAGAAAGGCACAGGGCCTCCTTGGAAGGATCTGCTTTATCCTTGGTTCCCTTCGAATTGTTTGGCTCAGGGTTTTGGCCACAGTGACAAAAAGTAAGTACTACATTTTTCTTGAGTTTGTCTTCACATTGGCCATAAAGTAAGTCCATAAAGCAAGTATGTCATATCTATGATAAAATTAGTAGATATGATAGCAGCGTATCTGTGTATGTGTGTGTTCATGTATGTGCAGATTAAAATGCATCTGTATGTGAGAGGCTGAATTCAGGTATAGTTTTCAGGAACATCATCTTCCTTGAGACAGGGTCTCTCCTGAGCCTGAAGCTCAACTGTTAATCTGGTCTTATTTGTCAGCAATCACAGGAATCCCTCTGTCACCCTAGCTCACGGATTACAAACTTGTGCCACTTCGTTCCTGTCTTTACATAGTTTGTGGGGATCAAAGTGTAGTTCTCAGGCTCCTAATGCAAATGCTTTACTGACTGAGTCATTATCCTTTCTCCTGACTTTGAATGTTTCCCTACTCTGAGATAGTAGTTAGACAACTGGTAGACTTTATCGTGTCCATACTTATGAAAGCATTATAAAAAATAAAATTAATGCTATAACAGCTAACTGTAGCTAAACTGTATTGTATCATGTGAGAATAAGAGAGTAACACAAGCTCCTACACCTATGTTCTTCCCATAAACTGCCACAGACAGACACCAAGCTGAGAACCGTACAAACCTGTCACCAACAGACACAAGCTTAGCTGAGTTACATTTTCATCTCTATTGACACAGTGGCCTTTAAAGGGCCTGTGTTTATGTTTGCTTTATGAGGTGGTTTCAAATACTATTAACGTTCTTATATATCTTAAGCTGCAAGGTAATTACATGAGTGTAGAAGGAAGCAGAGTGAGATTATTGAATGTTTTTCCTGATTTAGCAAATGAATTTATGAAGGCTCTTTCAGAGCCTGTTTATAATGAAAACACAAATTGCATGGGGGACTGACAATACAGACATAGCTACAGAACGATAAAATTCAAAGAATAGGAGGGAAAGTTAAAGGGCTTCCTGGAACGTGGAAGGCATGGGAGAAAACAATGCGGTCCATAGGAAGTGACATTTAGGCATGAGTTGTAAAGTCTTCCTGAAGGTAGGAAGATTGAAAAAACAAAATCACAATAACAGAGGGAACCCCATTTGGAATACAAGGATTAAGTATGAAAACCAAAGGGAAATCCATCTTCAAGGACTGCTGATTTCAAGCCTTAGACTTTGGAGAAACAGTGGTAATACATCTTGAAATGAGGATGGGGAGAAAAGACATATTTTAAGGATAAGACCATCAACTAGGTTTGATTGTAGCCCAACACAATTTGAATATTGAGGGATGGTCACAAGAGGCCTTCTTGTGAATAGTCTGAAGGCTGGGTGAAAGTAGGCTGAAGCTGGGTGGACAAATCTGGTAAAAGACTACTTGAAAGGATTTGGCTCACAGACAAATATATAAAGCAGAAATGAATGACAGAAGTTTCTAAAAACTGTTGAACAACATCAAGAATTAAACAGTCCCCTCACTGAAAGACTGGAGTGAACAGAAGAGTTGATGATGGAAGAGACCCAAGAAGAACTTGAGTTAGCTAGAGAGCAAGGAAGAAGTAAAGTTGCCAGCTGAATCACACAAACACTTTGAGTCACTTAGTCTTTGTCAACCTGACTAGATTTGGAATCACCTAGGAGACACACATCTGGCTGTGTCATCACGGAGAGAACACTCACCTTGAGGAAATAAAAGATGGAAAGGAACAGCAGAACAGCTTGATCTCTGCTTCCTGATACTCCAATATGGATGTGAGAAGTCCTAGCTGCATGTTTCTGCCACCCTCAATGCCTTCCACCCCGTCTTTCCTTTCTTAGGTAGGGTTTCTAGTGCTGTGAAGAGTCACCGTGACCACAGAAAGTCTTATAAAGAAAAACATTTAATTGGGCCTGCCTTAAAATTTTATATATTTAGTCCATTATCATCACGGCAGAAAGCATGGAGGCATGCAGGCACACATGGTGCTGGAGCTTGTCCTCAGGCAGCAGAAATAAAAGTTACACTAGGTCTAGCTTGAGCATCTGAGACCTCAAATTCCAGCCTTACTTCCTCACACGCTTCTTCACACTTCCTCACATACTTCCTCCAACCAGGCTACACCAACTCCAACCAGGCCATTTCTTCTAGGCCAAGCACTAAAACACATAAGCCTATGGGGATCATTCCTACTCAAACCATCATAGCCTGTAACAGTGGACTAAAACAAATTCTTTCTTCTTCTAAGTTGATTTTTTGTCACAGCAATGAGAAAGTCCACACCAAGACCTCAGGTGGTCAAAGGACAAAGAAAAATCTTTGGATTTGGCTTGAAGAGAACCATAGTAACATTGAAAAGATTGAAACAGCTAATTTGGATTTAGCAATGGAAGAGGCAAAGGACACTGCAGTCAGAGCCTGGAGTTTGACTGTTAGGAGAATGATAGGGAGAGACCAAAAGATTAAAAATTAGCAGCTATTATTTTAGGCCTGAACTAGGTGGGTGGAGAAGTCCAGGAATGCCCTGAGGGGAAGGACCACTTTACTGCATTCTTTCTCCACCCACTAGAGATACAATTGCTAGGAAACTGGCCCATCCCCCTAGGGCGGGACACCAGATTATTAATGGTCTGGAGACCTTCCTATATCCAATCAATTAAAAATGTAGCATTTTGACCAATAGATGCTTGCCAGGCAGGAATCACCCCTGCCTTGGGCATGCTAGGAGGGACCAGAATCTTTAAATCACCCAACTAACCTGAGCACGGTGCTCTCAGGTGTCACCGCTTCGGTGGTGGGGGGTGTGAGCCCAAGCTACAGCTTGTAATTTACAATAAAAAGAACCTCATGTATTTACAGCAGAGTCTGTTTATTCCTAGTCTTTTGGGGTCCGTGAACTGGGCAGAACAATAGTAAGTCCCACAATGGCCAGAGAGTAACATGAAGTTAGTTTTCATTTGGATAGAAACAATGGACTATTTACATACAAACACCAAGAGCAGAAAACAAGAAAATGGATTGATGTCCAAATGAGAAGATGCTGATAGACATCTAGAGAAGGGAGAAACAGAAGTTCAAGTCATCTTCCACCTGTTGAGAGTCTCAGGCTAGTCTGGACTCCATGATACCCAATCTCAAACAAACAAAAGATACAGAGACAAAGAGTGTAGGAATATCTAAAAAAAAAAAAAAAAAAAAAAAAAAAAAAAAAAAAAAAAAAAAAAACAAAAAACAAAAAACAAAAAGAAGAGGAAGAAGAAGAAGAAGCAGATAGCATGTCATCATGAAAACAATGGCTACCCATAGCAGATGGACCATTGAGCCCATAAAAGTGTGGACACACAAAGGGCAAAGAGGAAATGCTCTAATAGGTGAAGTCAGGAGTTATTTGATATGAGTGATAAGGAAGAGAAAATGGTGGTAAAATAGAAAACCAATCAAAAAGGGCATTTAAAAGTCCACAGGGCAAAGCGCATGACATTCAATGACACTACTCTTTAAGAATCGGATTGATGTTTTGTTTCAACTAGTGAAAGAAGTAAAAGTGTGAGGTGAGAAGGCACAGAAAAGCCTGTAACTGGGCCTGACTGTGAAGACTCAAGAGCCTGGGGCAGAGTGATTGTGGGCAGCAGCAAAGGAGAGAGCACCACGTGATTACTAGCAGGAACATTTGCTTAGCAGCTTCTTTGACAACCACGTCACCTGCCTGGCAGTGCTACTCTTCCTTGCCAGGCACCATGCTCACACACTGATTTGTCTGAGTACAATAATTAAGTAAAATTAGATTCTGGCACATCTATTTGAGTGTGAGTGCTTTTTATTATGCAAATATGCAAACCTCTGTGGCAGAACTTAAAGTGGACTAACTACTTGCATAGAACAGAAAATTTAAAAAAAAAAGTATTTCTGAGTCTTTGAAAATTAAAAATTAAGAAGTGAAATTTCTGACATTGGTTATCCTTCACATCATCCATATACTACATATGTGTAATATATACGCATATATACAATATATACCTTATAAAACACCAAAAACATCTGTGTAGAAACAGAGCCAGTGCCTCCGATTTTAACATGCTAAAGGGAAAGTTTTATTTTCTATGACTATAAAGAAAATTATTGATTGTAAATTTCTACGATTTATTTTTGTGACATAGTTTTTGCCAATTCAGTTATATGTTCATTCATCAGCATTTTACAATCTACCAGAAATTACATTATATATCTGAGATGAAACTGACAACAAGCAAGCTAGGTATTTCCCACAGGTAGGTGGTCAAAGAAAGCCTTATTGCCCACAACACATGCTCCTCTGAGTTCTTAGATGCATGTAAATAGGAGTTATGTTCTTGTTCCTGTTCCAAGAGCCCCTTGGAGCATGAGGATGAAGTGGAAAGTTAGGAGAGACCAAAAGATAAATCAGCAGCTATTATTAAGACCTGAAGTAGGTTCATAAAGAAGTCTTGTAATGCCCTGAGGGGAAAGACCACCTTACTGCATTCTTTCCCACCCACTAGAGATAACAGTTGCTAGGAAACTGGCCCATCCCCCTAGGGAGGGACACCAGATCATTATGGTCTAGGGACCTTCCTATAGCCAATCAATTCAAAATGTAGCATTTTGACAAATAGATGCTTGCCACGCAGGAATTGCCCCGCCTTGGGCATTCTGGGAGGGACCAGAATCTGTATATCACCCAACTAACGTGGGCGCAGCGCGCTCAGCTCCCACCGCTTTGGCGGTGGGTGTTGTGGACCCAAGCTGCAGCTTGTAATTTACAATAAAAAGACCCTCATGTGTTTTGCAACGGAGTCGATTCCTGTAGATCTTTTGGGGGCTCGCGAACTGGGTGTAACAGTTACAGCAACCATGGAAACTCGGAGACTAGAATGAAGCATGTCAGTGTTCTCTTCTGCTTCCTATCTTTCCTTTGGCTATCATTTGTGAGGAGGTATTTCCCCTCATTAATATCCCACACTTCATGCGAATACTCATTACAGTAAATATCCTGTCTAGCAGGAGGCTTCATCAGAGAGATTCGTCCCTGTGAGTGTCAAACAACAGTTATTGCACTAAAATTGCTGTCATTAGCAGGCAGGCATCATTCCAGCCTTCTAGAAATTAAGGAAACATAACTTGGAAGAAATGACGATTAAAACATCTCATAGTCTGGAGGCACCTCAGAGCACCACACTCACTCTCCCATCCCAAAATGCCATGCAGTCTTCAATCCAGGAGAGATTTGTCTCAGGGTAGAATGACCTAAACGGCCTAAAGTGACCTCTGAAATCCAGAAGAGGATTTTAACACTAGCAGCCTGTGTTTATGAAAAGTGTCTTTGCCAAGGGTGCACCAGAAACAGGAACTTATTGATAAAATCTAAGGCATAGCAAGTACAGGGTAGTAACAATGTCTTTTGTGGGGAGGGTTAGAATGTCTATAGGATGGGACTACACAGTTTATTTAGTCTTCCTTGGCAGTTGCTCTTTAGTAATGTTAATTCTTTCTTCAGATTAAGACCTTACCATTGGTTGTACAGCCCCAGACATTGCCAGTTACCTCTCCTTTACTGTCCAATTTCATGAGCACCATACTCTATTTTTTCAGGCCAATTTGAGTTTTTATCACTTCAGGCTTTAAGCTCAATTCCTAGTAATGCAAACACCAAAACAAACAAACAAAAACAAGAAAAGCCTTTCACACAAAATATATTGAAATAGGGCTAGAGGCCCTGCCTTTAAATTTGTGCTTCAGAATGATGGAATTGAAAGAAAAGTCTGCAAAGCCGAGGCAGTGCCTGCACCACACAGCACGCAGTGTCTTACGTCACATTCACACTCTCATGCTGCCTTGTCTGAGCTCTGTGTCTGCAGAATCAGCTTTCCAACACAAACCACTGCTCTGGGCAAAACTTTCCACTTACACCGCAGTCCTCGTAAACCTTGACTTTCACCTTTTCCATGCTTTCCTTCTGCAGTAGCCAAGGAAGATACCTGAAGGATTCTGACTCAGCCAGCTATAGAGATGCCTGCTCATTCATGTTTAGTGCTGTTCTATTCTTGATAGCCAGCTTCAATGTCCATCAACAGAATTATGGATACAAGAAATACAGTACATATACGAAGTCAACTTTTATTTAGCTGTGAAGATAAATGAAATTGTCATGATCTTTACAAAAATATGAATTGGAACTATATTATTATGTTAAGTGGGGCAGCCTGGATCTAGAAGGACAAATACGGCATGCCATCTTAATGTGTGATTCCTAGCATTGTATGTGTTATGGAGTGCAGGTATAGGTTATGAAACTAGGAAGGGTATTATGACAGGAGAAAAAATGAGCAGGCCACAGGGAAACAGAGTACATATGACTTAAGAACAAAATAGGGACTTGCTGGTGGAGGAAGAGAACAGAAGGAAGTGAATGGGGAGGAGAAGTAGCGGGGAGAGTAATTAAGGAGAACTGTCATTCTCCATTCAGCAGGGTCCTGGGATTCGGCATGGGCCTGGAACTTGGATTCTAGATGGAGAGTCGGGCTCCCTTTCTCTCAAGGCCAGCTAGAGCACTTCAGAGTAAGGCCCATATATTAGGCTACGCTGTAGAAAAGGTTTTCCACAGAGTGTTACCATTTAGCTCACCAGAAGCAATGGAAACTCAACATTTCAAAGCCTATGGGGACACCAAAGTGTTACAACTTTTGATTAAGCTGCTGTGCTAAGGACTGCAAAGGTGTGGGAGGAAGCCCATGCCTGGTCCGCTTGCAGCTGAGGCACAGGTCTGGTGAGGCCCAGGCTCAGTGGGCTGGAGGCAGGCCCAATGAGGAACAGGCCCAGGCCCAGCAGGCTAGAGGGCAGGCAGGGTGAGACAAGGGCTGATGGGAGATGAGTGACAAATCTCAGGTGGTCAGGATGGAAGGCTGATGCTATCACAGCCAGTCAGCTGCAAGTACCCCCAACAGCATGTTTAGTTGAAATCAGGGATTTATAAACCTTGGGCAGTGGGAGGGATTTCTAAGGTGAACGTGTTTGATCCAGTGGGGTCAGGGGGTCAAGGATATTTGATTTGCATGTAGTAGAACACTGCATTTTCCATGCAGTAGCTTGGTCCTATCACAAGAAGGAAAATACAATACCTAATTATCCTGTGGGTGAGGAGAAAAATCTCCAGGTGCAATTGAAGGTCACTGCTGGACTAAGATCCTTACAGGGTGGGGCATTTCTCAGAATTCCAAGGTGTTTTCTTATCAGGGAAGGGTCCAGCCTGTCATCTGCCCTGAGGGCCATGTGACACTCCTTACAAGACCTGGGCTCACCCAGATCAGGGGAGACCTTTAGAACCCCACTGAGAAAAGAAAGGCTGTTATCGTAGACTGAGCTACTGGAGACTTCAACCTTATCCAGCAGAGCACCACAGAGAACCAACAAAAGCAAAGTGCGTATGAAAATTCTATGATAAAACCCACAGTTCTATATGCTGATGAGAAGGTATTTCGAAAGTAAAAATAAATAAAATACAAAAATAAAGAGCTGGTGTATTTTTCTAAGCCCATCTTAAAGCAGGAGACATGTTCTTAAGCCTTGAGTACTTAGTGAAGGAAACACCTGCTGGTGGTTTCTCATCCTTGGCTAAATGAGGCAGCATCTGAGGCTGTTGGTTTAAGGAGAAGCTGGTGCAGCTCTGCCATGTGTCATTCTCACATCTGACACATCTGAGTTGACCAAATTCTCTAAATATATTAGTGGTGTGAAGACTTAAAGTATATCCACAGGAACCCAGAACAATATTCATATTTTTACACAGAATATTTAGCATTTCAAGAAAATTGGCTAAGACAGATTCTACTCTACCTGGTTGCTTAGAGTATAAATTAAATCATGGAAATTAATTGTAAACCCAAGGGAAGGGTGTTGCCATTTTGTATTTTAATTTAGTTGGGACTCAAATTTACCTGAGTCCCTGTACTTTACAGCTTGGCACATGTGATGTAGATATAACTATTCTGAATCCAAACACAGTGTCATGTAAGCCAAAAACATCTGTATTAGTAAAGGTCCTCTAGGGGAACAGTTCTGAAAGGTTGGATACACACACACAAATAGATACACAGACACACAAACAGATACAGAGAGACAGGGGCTGAAGGAGTAAAGAATGTATTAAAGCAGCTTAGATTGAAATAGTAACAACTGTTGTTGAACATTGAGAAGCAGGAAGTGGCTCAGTTCCCAAAGCCGGGCACTCCTAGAAAGCCACTGGTTCTAGTCACTGAGGAAACCTGGAATCAACTCAGTGACAAGAAGGAATGATGAGCAAGCAAATGTAAGTGATAGTCATCCAGCCACAACGTTTTTATCTGGGATGTCACCAGAAGGTGCCATCACATTCAATCTTCCCACATCAACTTAAGCAACCAGACAGTTCTTCAGGTGACGCTCCCTACTCAGGTAATTCTAATTGGAGTCAAGTTAACCTTAAAATCAACCAGCACGAAACTGTGACAGATAAGGGAATAGCTTTAGTCTCTCACAAGATAGTTACACTCTGATCAGATCTGATCTTGTGACCTCTTCATTACAGTCAATGTTGGCCATATGAGATGTGTAGATCCTGGTGATGTGGGATGAAGAGTCAGCAACCATCTTTCCAGAGTGTTTAAGCTCCATAGCCCAGAACATCTTCAGTTCAGACATTTATTATTACAGTGCTTCCTTCAGACAGTGCATAGCTACAAAACCAGGCAGAAAGGCGTAAAAAGAAGGGAAGAAAAGAATGTCTAATATTACCTTGTCAGGGGTGAGAAGATGACTCAGTCAGTAGAATGTTTCCTTTGCAAGTCTAATGACAAGAACCCAAGTAAAGCCAGATGTGCTAGCACATTCGGAAGCCCGAGAACCCTTGAAAGCTTGCAGCACAGTGAACCTGTATTAGTAAGGGAAAAGGAATCTATTCAAACATGGTAGATGTCAAGGATGCACACCTAAAGTTGTCTTCGGACCTTCACACATGTGGCATTGCACACAGGCATACACACACACACACACACACACACACACAGGAGTGACATTTTAAAATGACCTTCTTACAGTAATTACTTAGAGCTGATATAGAATCAGAATTGAAAAGAGTGAGCATAGCTTCAGAAACTCCAAAGCCAAAGCCTACAACAACATTCAGAAAGTGGATATTAGTGTAAAAAGAAATGAGCCCAAAATAGTCAATGTGGAAATCTGAGAACATGCTGAAGGCCCTCTAAAGTATTAGAAACTAGGGAGTAGGGTAGAGATTTCTATTGTATTTTGCCATTTTAAGTTTCAACAAGAATTAAAAATTACATATGATAAAATTAATCTGTACTGATGTCAGAGCTAATAAATACAAATTTTATATGACACCATGGTAAGAAAAGTCTAGCAAACCCCAAAGCAAGAAATTTGTAAGTGAAATATCCAGAATGTTAGACAGGGGAAATAATAAATTAATATCCAACAACAAGCTGTAAAAAGTATTTATAATATCTATGAATATGAAAATGCATTTTCAAATATACACAAACATTGCCATAAGACATGAAAAAACAAGCTAAGAGGGAGAATAAAATTGCCAGGAAGTGTATTACTCAAAGACATTAATAAAAAAAAAATTAAGTGTTAAAAAGAGAAAGAGATGTTTACTTTATAGTGGAGTGGGGAGCAAAATGCCTGGTTTGTCACACACCAAGAAACAGAAACTTTCATATTCTTTTTAATTAAATATTATTTTGAGAATTTCATACACTAAACATTCTTTCCCCTCACCCAACTTCTTTCAATCCCTTCCCCCACCCTACCTACCCTAAATGATGTTTTTTCTCTTTTTTAAACAAAACAAAAGAAAAAGAAGTATGCATGCACACACACACACACACACACACACACACACACACAATGAAATCCAATTTGGGTTGGTCAAATATTCCTGAGCATGAGGCCACTCCTGAGTGTAGTTGATATATATCCAGTGATAGTACACTAGAGATAGCCGATTTTTTACCCTCTCCCAGGATCTATCCATTGCAAGCAGCTTCATGATTAGTAGGAGAACTTTGTGCCCATTCTCCTCCTTCATACTGAGATTTTTTTTCTTCTTTGAAGCTGTGTAGGCTTTGTGTATGCTGTCACAGTTCCTGTGAGTTCATACATGCATCAGTTCTGTTGGGTCCAGAAGACACTGTGTTCTTGGAGTCCTCTACCACCTCTGGCTCTTACAATCTTTCCATCTCCTCTTATGAATGAATCTCTGAGATTTGAGGAGAAGGCTTTGATGAAGACATCCCATTTAGGATTGAGTGTTCCAAGATTTCTCACTCTCTTTACATTGTACAATTGTGGGTCTTTGTGTGAATTCCCATCTGTTGCAGTAGTAAGTTTCTGGTTATGACTGAGTGAGGCACTGATCTACAGGTAGAGCAGAATGTCCTTAGGGGTTAGGAGTCATTTTATTGCTAAGTTCCTTTAGCAGAACAATAATAGGACTTTTTTTTGCCATATATCCATACCTATGTAGTGTCAGGTTCTTAGGTACTTCAACAATGTAAGGGATGGGTTTCATCTCCTGGACAGAGCTTTAAGGCCAATCAATAAGTGGTTGGTTACTTTTCTAAGGTTTGTGACATTATTGGACAAGTGGACATATCATGCAGACTGGTAAGCTTTATTATTATTATTATTATTATTATTATTATTATTATTATTATCATAATCATCATCATCATCATCATTATTATTTGAGACACAGTTTCTCTCTGTAGCCTTGGCTGTCCTGGACTCACTTTGTAGAACAACTTGGCTTCAAACTCATAGAGACCCGCCTGCCTCTTTTGAGTGCTGGGATTACAGGTGTGTGCCACCACGCACTAGGCAGCTTTAATATTCTTTAGCTGCAAGTTCAAAACATTAATTACTCAGTTAAATTCTGACACATTTTTTTATAAAACACAATGATTAAATTAATTGTGTATATTCTTGGAAAGAAATTCTTCTTAAGAATTCATGTTAAGAAAAAAGTCAGGAAAGCACACAGTTATCAAATGAAGTAGCATCAAGTATAGAAAAGAATATAAATGAATGCTACTTTGTTAAGAGATATTTAACTGTTTTTTGTGTCATAGAATATTATGGTAAATATATTTTTACATATATTGCTATATTTATTCGCTGTAAGATCATTTCTTTCTTACTAGAGATTTGGCAGCACTTACCTTAATGCCTGTATATGTATATCTGCCTTCGAGAATCTACTATCTGTCTATTTGACCACTTCTCATTCCATCTATACATCTGGCTATCCATATTCCGTCTCCCCATTTGTGCTGGCTTGTTTTGTTTCAACTTGACACAGATCTAGGCAGATCTAGGAAGAGTGTGTCTTAGTTGAGAAAGTGCCTCCATAAGATTGGCCCCTCAGCGAGTCTGTGGAGTATTATCTTGACTAAATTGGTGTGCGAGGCTCATCTTCTTGTGGGTGGTGTCACCCCTGGGCAGACTGTCTGAGAGTATATAAGACGCTAGGTTGACCAAGGCATAAAGAACAAGCCAGCAGTGTTTCCTCCATGCTCTCTGCCTCAGCTCCTACCTCCAGGTTCCTGCCTTGAGTTCCTTCCCTGACTTTCCTTGCCAAGTTGCTTTTAGTCACTGTTTTATCACAGAAAAAAAATCTAATAAAACTATATTTCTAATCCATCTTTCCATCTAATCCATACACGTGTATCTACCTTTCTATCTATCCATCTATCATCTATCCATGTGAAACAACCTAGTCTGAGATTGATGGTGTAATTATAATGCTCTCCAGTATAATGTGAGCCACAGCCATAGTGCTGGGAGCCAACAGAAGGTCATTAGCCTCTGGATCAATAAACCAATGCATGCACAACTGTGGGAGGAAAGTTAAGCTGTGTCCATCACAGCTTCACACCATTTTAAAAGAATATTGAAAAACACGGTTTCTTTTACTTGCCAAAATAAACCAAAATTATGACCATCCAATGAGATTTTGAGGCACCGATTTCAACTTACTCATGAACTACAATGGATGGACAAAATTTTCCAGTCTTTTAATGATTCAAAAGAATAAACATTAATTAAAATATCTATTTTGAATTTTGATCTTTTTTTTTCCTGACTACTGATAGACTCATACTCTGTCAAGTTGTCTAAAAAGCACAGAAAACAGCTGCCTCCAGCATCCTTGAAGTCACAAGAAGAAACAGCCGTCACCTCACTATGACCTGCGCTGAAGCTCCCGTTCAGCAGCTTATATGTCTTAAATGTGTTTCCATACCTATTTTTCACTTACAATCGATGGACCGAGAGGGAGTGCCTGCTAAGTATTAGCCTCTTGACTTTGATTCTACTTTTAGTAAAAACTTCTTTCCAGCTCTTTCTGATAAAAGGTATTAAGAATTTAGGGAAACTTAGAAAGTAGAAAAGAGAAGAGTTCCATGGCAGCCTGGAAATCTTGTAGCTCCTAGGGCAGGTTGATGACTACTTCCCTCCCCTGTTTCCTGGGCTTCCCTGCTCCTGAGACTCCTAGTGCACTGACCATGAGCTTCACTAGCCATTCTGACTTTTACTTTCGGCCTTTCTTGTATCGCTATCAGGTCCCCAGCCCCTCAACCACCAGGCATCCTGTGATGATATAGCCATCCCTCTGTGTGTTGACTTGCTGCTGGATGAGGATGCCCTTTCTCTATTCTACAACATTAGGTATAATGTTTACGGTGAAAGACATGTAAAGTATACAACAACCTAAAGTGTCCTGCTACTGAAGAGGCATGAGAGAGCCAAGAAAGAAAGAAAGAGAGAGAGAGAAAGGAAGGAAGGAAGGAAGGAAGGAAGGAAGGAAGGAAGGAAGGAAGAGAAAGGAAGGAAGGAAGGAAGGAAGGAAGAAAGAAAGAAAGAAAGAAAGAAAGAAAGAAAGAAAGAAAGAAAGAAAGAAAAACAAAAACAAGGTCAAATACATTTAAAGCCTGGATCTCAGCAGGTTGTCTCCTTCCTACACCCTCATCCTTCTGCAATCTTGGGGTATTCTCTTTCTCTGAAAATCTTATTTGGTTATTTCTCAGAATGGAATCCGTCTAGATTTTATCCAGTAAGTATTTGGCCAGATCCTGGCAGGCAACATGCCCTCAAAATGTTTTAAATACGAATTCATGTGAAAGAAAATGCTGCTGCTGAGAAACCTTCCAGTTCCTCTGGAAGATGATTAGAGACAGACATTGACCATCTCCAGAAGAAGATACAAATCCAGGTGGCAAGAAAGTCCAAACACACACACACATCACAGACACAAAATGACAGAGCACAGAAATGTGTTGAGAAGACAAGGAGGTTGTTGAAAGGGTTAGGATAGTATGGCTCATACAGGGAGAGATGGTCAACCCGTGAGCACACCTGGCCCTGCTTCTTGGCTAGCTTCCACCACAATCTGCTGACTGGCATCTTTGCAAGGCCCTTATGAAAACAACTGGAGATGTAGTCACATCAGAAAGGCCATCAAAATGAGTGATCACAACTGTTTGACAGCTTCTCGTGCTAACTCAGCACACAAGAAATGTTTTTGAAAAATTGTTTTATGTCACTTATCTTCAAAGAAAACTCCAGAAGATTGTCACAGCTCACCCCTCCCTCAAGAACTATAGATGTCACATAGCGAAGTTTATGCAGTTGTCAGGAGTCCAACAAAAACCATATGGCCTTGGCTTTTCTGGTTTTTTTTGGTTGTTTGTTTGCTTGAGGAGTGACCTTTCATTAATTGTGTTGTACACATTTTCCTGCCTTCTAATTTGGTTCATTTTTAAGGAATTTATAATTACAACAGAACCAATATAACAAACAACACGGCCTTTATATGAACCTAGAACTCTAGAATTGTGTGAAACCTATCATAGTTCACACATCCCATTTACATGGAGTTATTTAAAAACGTACAGCCACTGACTTATTTGAGCTGACTTAATTTGAGCTGATTATGGTATCTTTTTTTTCCATTTTAAGGAGGAGAAAATTGAGGTCTAGGAAGGTTAAGTCAAATCCCCAAGGTTAACACAGTTATAAGTAGTGTCGTCGTCTTTGAAAACTCTCAGCCTCTGACAGTTTGTGTCTCCTCTGTTAAGAAGAGGAGACAGCCAGCAGACCATTCCCAGAGTCCCTTGCACAGTAGTTTAGAGGTCAAAAGATACACCAAATTCAATATGTCATCATGTTAAGAGCTCCATTGATTGCCATTGTCATCTCACTTTCACGGTGCAAAATGACACTTCTCAGGTAATACTGGAACTCCCTGGAACCAATGCCCTTTTCCCAGGGCTATTCGATGGAAAATTGGCAAGAAAAAAAAAGTTCTCCTGGGGATTTATTATTAATCTCTTGCGGATACTTCTGTTCATCCTGTCTTGAAGACAGCTGGTGATCCCTAAGATTCCTGCTCTCCAGGACAATCTCCCAGCTCTGCCTTCTTTAGAAAGTATTCCATACCCTAGGTAAATTCTCTACAGTCACCTTCTCTATATAGGACCTCAGACCCTTCCCTTTTTTGCTATCCTTCCTCATGACACAGGAAATAGTCAAATGGGTTCTGTGTAGGGTCTTAGTAAATGGCTTCGGGAAAACTCTGTCTTCTGTGATTCCAATAGGTAACTTCAACCACCTACAGCAAGCTGAAGAGAGACCCTGGACATGATTAGTCCTGCTTGTAACCATTCGCTCTGGGAGTTGTCTTAACTCGTAACAAAATGTACATTTTCAAGGCTACCATCTGCTCTTCAATTAATAATTCATCTACGTTGCTTTTAGAATAAAGCATTGCACTTTTAAAAATGTTTAGACTATTATGCTGTAATGTTTTCTTAGTAAAAATGATAAAGGATCATGTAAAAGTGACTCTTCACTATAAGCATGTTGTAAGAGAAGATCTAAGAGACGAAGTCGAGGGACTGGAGCCTGTGGAGATTCCCCATATGCTCCCACGGAAGGAAATAAAACAGCCCGTTGCCTGACCATTTTAAGCCACAATTACATTAGCTTTTAGGAAATACACAAAGGAGACAGTCTTTACAGGTCTTCCAGGGATAAATTAGTCTATTTCTTGGAACTCCAGTAGCCACAGTAAATGACAGCATATGCTGGCAATAACCTTGTGTGACATTTCTGAACCAGTGTCCGGCAGTCTCTGAAGCCATCTGCTTCCAGCCCTGAAAATAACCAAAGATAACTAACTTTTTGGAACACGTTTTTGGTTTTTTTTGGGTTTTTTTTTTTTTTTTTTGTTTTTCCTTCTGTTTTTCTCCTTAATTAGGAAAACACGGTCACCCTAGTCAATCTCTCCAATTTAAGGTAAATGTTGGATGGTCTAGGATGCACAGCAGACTTCGAGCTCTCAGCTGAATGGCATTAGCCTGCCAGCTCCCAGGAACACCGCAGAATGTGCAGGTTCAAAGCTCACCATTCACAGGAACACGTACAAGAGTAGATCTGAAGATGCTCGAGAGATGCTCCAGTCAGTAAGTGCTTGTCACACAAGCACAAGGACCTGAGTTGGATCCCCAGCACACCTGAAAAGTCAGGCATGATGGCACACACTTGCAACAGAAGTACAGGCAGGTAGACACTTGGGGGCTTGCTGACCAGCATGCCTAGCTGAATCCATGAGCTCCAGGCCTTAATAATTGTCTCAAAAACAAAGGTCTGGAAGGTGGTTCTGTGCTTAATGTTATTATAGACGACCCACATTTCCCAGCACCCATGTCGAGAGGCTCACAATGGCCTATAATGCCAGCTTCAGAGGACTTTGATGCTCTAATCTCCTTGCACCTGGTCTCGTGTGTGCATATGCCCATACAGACACAACACACACACATACACATAAAAAAAATAACAGTAAATAAAAACAAGTTAGGTGGAATAAAGTTAACCCTCTGGACTCCATATATAATTAACGCTCGAGCACACACACGTGTACACATACAAAACACGCAATCACAGAAATAATGAAACTTCTAGAATCTTCTCTACGTTGACACGGCTTCCTTACTCAAAGCCATGTCTCTGGCTGTGTTACTTTCCTGTAATCCATCTGTTTGTTTTCTTGCCGCTTTTTTGGCTCACCCAGTTGTTTGTATTTGCCAGTTGGGGCACATCATCTCAGATGCTTGCACTGACTAACGGTGGGAAAGGAGCATCTGACATCACAGATGTATTCCCGACAGATTTAGGATCCAGATAGAATCTTCTCTGTCCAAATGAAGCAAAGACTACTTGAGGAAGGATAGCTAAAATATGGTTTTCATGAATAGACAGCTCCTAACTGCTTTTAATAAAGCAAACATAGAAGGAACAGAGGGGTTGTAGGGAAAGAACATTGCTAAGTCATTGCACTTAGGAGTCTGGGAGACACGTATTGAATTGCTTTGTTTCTGCAGTGCATGAAGTGCTGCGGAAACCCTCCTGTGACTTCCTTCAGTGCCTTCATTCAATTTCATATGTTTCGAAGGTCCAGGCAGAGACACTATGTAATTGGACATTCGGTGAATGCAGACAGTGAAACTGTACCCAAAGTGATTAGCTTATCTTAGTTTGAAGAGCAAGGTGAACATTTTATGTCATCTAACTTTTTATAACAATCCTGAGCTCCGAGTGCTGAGACACCATCTTTATCCATTCCTGTGGAAACATTGACATCTAGTGGGTCGCTGCATTACTGCAGGGCAGCTCTGAGCATGTGGGGGAAACTCCTTAAATATCAAGAATATCAAGTGGTATTGTAGCCTTGCTGAACTAACCAGGCCCCTGATCTCATTATCTAGTTCCTGTTTGGAATCATGAATTTATAAAATGACTCAAAGACTGTTGTAGAAAGCAAAATTAGCATTGCAAACCAATGGCTTTCATGGGTCTTACACAATTCTTTTTTTAATTGATTGATTTACTTATTCACTTTACATCCCAATCATAACCCCTTTCCTCCTCTGCTCTTGGTTCTTCTCTGCTTCTTCCCCCATCTCCCTTCCGTATTCCTCAGAAAAGGGAATCCCCTCCCTACCAATCCACCCAAGCTCATCAAATCACATCAGGACTGGGGGCATCTTCTTCTCCTATAGTCAGGCAAGGCAGCCCCACCAGGGGAAAGTAATCAAAAAGCAGTCAATAGAGTCCATGTCAGAGACAGCCCCACTCCTCTTACTAGGGGCCCCACATGAAGACCAAGATGCTCGTCTACCAGATCTGGGTAGGGGTCCTTGGTCCAGTCCATGCATAGTCCTTGGTTGGGTGCTTCAGTCTCCACAAGCCCCTCTGTACCCTGTTTACTTGGCTCTGTTGCTGTTCTTGTGTAGCTCCTGTCACCCCTAGGTCCTTCTTTACACACACACACACACACACACACACACACACACACACACACACACTTTTCCACAAGACTCCCTATGATTAGTTGAATGCTTGTCTATGAATCACAGCATCTGTTTTGATCCACTGCTGGGTGGAGCCTCTCAGAGAACAGCTATGCTAGGTTCCTGTCTGCAAGCATAGAAGAGTATCATTAATAGTGTCAGGCTCCCCTATCAGTGGACTTGGGGAGGGGCATTCATGCAGAGGGTGGAGGAAGGAAGGGATTGGGACGGGAAGAGGGAAGGAACCAGGGGGGGGGGGGGGATACAAAGTGAATAAAGTGTAGTTAATAAAGAAAAAAAGAAAAAAAAATAGTGTCAGGCTCTCTCCTGTGGGGTTGGTGTCAGGTTGGGCCAGGCATTAGTAGGATCTCTGTTCTGTCTTTATCACTTCACATCCTGCACGCAGGGTAAATTTTGGGTTGAAGTTTTTGTAGGAGTCGTGTTGAGCTAGAGGGTGTCCTCTTCAGTCTCCATTGAGCCCTGCTACTAGGAATCTAAGCTAGAGTTATCCCCATATCCTCCCAGGAGCTTACCCTGTCTTAGGTCTCCAGCTTGTCACTTAGCTGCCCCTGCCCATGGTTTCTGTTCACTCTACAAGCCCTCTGCCCTCCTGCCCCCTCCCACCCCCACGTCTGATCACCACCCTCACTTCTCCCTGAACTCCCTCTTCTAACTTCCTTCAACCACTTCTCCTGTCTATTCTATTTCCCCTTCTGAGTGAGATTTAAGCATTTTCCCTTGGGTTCTTCTTGTTACTTATTTTCTTTGGATCTGTGAATTCTAGTATGTTTATCCTGTACTATGTGGCCAAAATCTACTTGTAAGTGACTACATCCCACGTGTTTCTTTCTGAGTGTGGGTTACCTCACTCAGGACGATCTGTTCTAGTTCCATTTCCTTGAAATTTCATAATTTTCTTGTTATTAACACCTGAGAAGTATTCCATTATGCAAATGTACCACAGTGTCTTTATCCATTCTTTGGTTGAGGAACATCTAGGTTGTTTCCAGATTCTGGCTACTACAAATAAAACTACTATGAACATAGTTGAGCAAGTGTCCTTGTATCTTTTGGGTATATGCCCAGGAATGGTATAGTTGGGTCTTAAGGTATAGCTATTCCCAATTTTCTGAGAAAGTGACAGATTGATTTCCAAACTGGTTGTACGAAGTTTTTAATCCCACTACCAATGGAGGAGTGTTTCCCTTTCTCCACATCCTAGCCAGCATGTGCTGTCACTTGAGTTTTTAATCTTAGCCATTTTGATGGGTGTAAGATGGAATCTCAGAGTCATTTTGATTTGCATTTCCCTGATTACTAAGGACATTGAGCATTTCCTTAAGTGCTTCTTGGCCATTTGAGATTCCTCTGTTGAGAATTCTCTGTTTAGCTTTGTACCCCATAAGAACAATTCTAAACTTCATGTAGAACATGAAACACAGAGAAGCTAAAACAATTCTATACAATATAAACAACTTCTGGAGTTATCTCCATTCCTGACTTCAAGCTATACTACAGAGCAATAGTAATAAAAACTGCTTGGTACTAGCATAGATATAGACTGGTTGATCAATGGAATTGAATCGAAGATCCAGAAACAAACCAACAAACCTATGGACACTTAATATTTTTCAAAGGAGTCAAAACCATACAATGGAAAAAGATAGCATCTTCAACAGATGGTATTGGTTTAACTGGATGTCTACAAGTAGAAAAATGCAAATAGATCCATATTTATCACCCTGCACAAAACTAAAGTCCAGGTGGATCAAAGACCTCAACATGAAACCAGAGGTTTCATCTTGTACCCGAGTGGTAGAGCTTGATCTTGAAATAGATCAAACCCATCCTGAGGAACTACCACACTGATCTGCATACTTACTGTACTCCCACCAACAGTGGATGAATTTGCCCCTTGTTCCACATTCTTACCAGCATAAGCTATCACTTTTATTTTAAATCTTTGCCATTCTGACAGGTACAAGATGAAAGCTCAAAATTGTTTTGATTTTGATTTACCTTATGGCTAAGAGTGCTAAGCATGTGTTTGTTTTTCAGCTATTTGAGTTTCCTCCTTTGAGAGTTTTCTGTTTAAATCTGTAGTCCATAAAAAATGGATTTCTTTTGGTTTTGTTGTTGTTTTTGATACCTTGTTTCTTGAGTTCACTATTTTGGGTGTTAGGGCTCTATTAGATGTGTAGTAAGTTAAAAAAAATCTTTTCCAATTCTGTTGGCTGCTGCTTTGCCCAAATGATAGTATCTTTTGCCATGCACAAGCTTCCCAGTTTCATGATGTCACATTTATTAATTGCTAATCTTGGTTCCTGAACTAATGTTGTTCTGTTTGAAAGCCATTAGCTTAGAGTAGCTTTAGTGAAGATTTATTGTGCAGCATCTCAACTCCTTGGTCACTAAGTACTGAGTGAGGTTCCATTACTCTAGAAGAAGCCACCATCACCACTATGAGTGGAGCGGTACAAAGCTTTGTGTAATTCTTCTGAGATGTCTCAGTGTGAAGTTAGAGGGCAGGATACAAGAACTGGACTAATGGTATCCCACATGCCTCACCCGCCCAATAGTAAGCCATCTACATGTATGCCCACCCTACACACATATCTCTCCCATAGGCTGCTGGAAGATTGAGAAACAATGCCTAGCAAGTTATTCTTTGGAGGCCTTTTTCCCAATCCCAAAACAATGAACTTTACTGGAAATGTCTTCTTTGGAATATGCTTTGACATGTAAGGGAGGAAATCCTGGGGTCTGTTACCATCTCCCCGGAGATACCTGGGTATTTTCTAGTACCCTGTGTAAACAGACAACTTTACCTGGTTATTTGACCCATCCATGTACCTTTTCTTTGAAGTGGATTTTGTGAAGACTTGAAAAATATTCTCTTCTGGAGTTTTCCCTTCCTCACCATTGGCTCAAATAGCTAACCAAAACAGAAAAGCAGCTATTGTTTTGAGAATGTGACTGGATTTATTAACAGGGAAATGTGATGCGGATAAAGAGGAACAGACTTGTTCACAGAGGGCTAAATATTTTCTCTAGTGTATCTTAGATGAGTTTAAAAGCAAAGTGCATATGTTTTCCAATTAAAAAGATTTCTGCAGGGCAGTGAATAATCCACATGTCAGTTCCTCTTGGATATAAATGAACATCATAAGACTGTGCTAAAAAAAGAAAAGCATTGCTCTTGCTTATGGCCTGGCAGTGTGGAGTTCCCAGTCATGATGAATGCATCTCTATTAGGACCACTGTTTTCTTAAGTATACTTCCACTGTTTAATGCCAAAAAATTAATTCTACAACTAATGCAATGAAGTGCTACAAATAACCCATTCCAAAAGCATTTTCTCATTCTCATTTATTATTTCTCAAATAAAAATGTTCTCAGCACTATTGTAACTAGACTAAGCCAAATAGGAGATAAATGTATTCTGTGTAATAAGCTTTCATTTCTTGTGGCATATGAAAATGTTATTGTCAAATGGAAAATAAGTCTAGTGCAGCTTTTGAAAGAGCAAGCAGTTAAAAAGCAAGTAAACATGTTTCTTTGACTCCCTCAAATTTGAGCTTATTAAATTTCTTTCACACACACACACACACTTTTTCTGATGCACTTGTCAGCCTAAATGTCCGCTGTATGCACACTCCTCTCCGAAGAATGCACCTACCTTTTGCAAATCTGCACAGGCTGTTATTTTTAAATCTTTGTAACGAAGAATATGGAAACATCTGGTCCAGTCCCTGGTGAGTGGTAGCAAGATCATACAAAGTTCTCTCCCTAGGTATTGTGAAATGGTGAATGCAACACTGTTAGTCACCATCACTCTGCTGTGTAATCAAGATAGATTCTTCTTCTGCACATAACGTTGTCCTCCTACTGCTGCTGCTGCTGCTGCTGCTGCTGCTGCTGCTGCTGCTGCTGCTGCTGCTGCTGCTGCTACTGCTGCTGCTGCCCCTGGCTGCTGCTTGCTGGTTGGAGACCTCCTGATGACTAAGATAAAGCTTGCCCCAAAGAACTTAATACCCCCAATCAGCAGGAACTGGTCTAATGTGATGGATATCCCCATTCCCCTCTAACCTTCTTCCTCTCCTACCTAGTGTTGGGGGCTTGAAAGGGTGGAATAAAGGTGGAGAACGGTGGTAGGAAAAGGAACCCATAAAGTAGCCAAAGTCTAGCTACAGTTAGCCAAAACTATTATATGTTCACTGTCTCTCTTTTTTGAAAGCTCTACAGGTCCTTCCTTTGCTCGTGTTCACTGCCTCTCTAGTCCATCAAACTAACACTAACCATTGCTCCCACCATGTTTTTTCAACCTATTCCTTCACTTTCTACTCTTATTTACAGTAACCAACATAGCAGTGTGGAGTGCTAGCAGTAACCCAGTATTCACTGAAACAGTGGTAATCAAGGGTAGTTGCTGAATATATTCCCGTTTCTCTAAATGAACAGCGATTTCACCCCGGTTAATGACTATCGTTGTAGGCAGTGGGTGGGAATAGAGCCTGAGGCCCTAAACATGAATCAAGTTCTGCACCTTAGACTCTCATGAATGTTGCAAACTTCCTACCAAAAGAAGAAACACGACTTGAATTTTAAAACAGGAAGTCAACCAGCAAACCCACTCCAGTGCAAGTGCCCAAAACAAACACAGGTAGCGTTAAAAGCATTAAAAACAAAGACATCTCTTGTCCCAAAGTGATCAGTCCCACAGTAACGACCTCCAACAGGAATAATTCAGACATTACAGACACAGAACTCAAAAGAATATTGGAGAGGGGCATGGGAGGAGATGAGGAAGGGAGGGTGGGATTGGGAGGGAATGACGGAGGGACCTACAGTAGATACAAAATAGATAAACTGTAATTAATATAAAAATAAAAATTTAATTAAAAGAATATGTTCAGTGTAATAAAAGAGGATATCCATGCATTCCAAAACAAACTAACTAACTCAATGAAATAAAGGAGTTGATTTGGGTTAAAAATAGAAATCAACAAAGAGATAGAAACACTGAAGAAAAAACAAAGTAAACTTAGTCTGGAAATGAAAATTTCAATATGTTAAATAAAAAAAATTGGGGAAAAATGCTCATCCATATGTGGAAAACAGGGCATCAGGACTTGGTGACAAAGTGGAAGACTTAGATAACTACAAGTCAGGATGAAGTTTCCTTTAATGAATGAACAAAACATGGAGAGCATGTGAGACACACTGAAACAAAAAAAAAAATCTATGAGTTTGGAGCAAAAAGAGGGAGTAATTCTATACCAAAGGCAAATTTATCTGAAATATTTCAGATAGAGGCATAGACTAAAATACCCCAAATGAAGAGAAAATGGTGCCTATTCACTTATACAAGAGGTATACAAATACCAAAGAGACAGGACCAGGAGGAAGTCTCCATGTCATAGTGTGGTTAAACACTGAAAATGTAAGAATAGAAGGCATTAAAAAACCACAAGGAAGAAAGAGAAAAAGGTCAAGTCACATACAAAGGCAATCATAATAAACAATGACTATTCATCAGAAATACAGAAAATTTAAAGTCAGAAGGGCATGAACAGACATTTTTCAAGTTCTAAAACATTCCAGCTGCCAATCCAGACTACTACATTGAAAACTGAAAAACAGTGGTAATTGAAAGAGATACAGAAGAATTTTGATCCAGCAACATGACTGGTCTGGAAAGGGATTAAGTCCAAAGACTTTCTAGGTCTTTATTTGTCATGATCTGTCCAGAAGGCAGACATGTCCATGATTACAGTATGATATAGCTGGAATAAAGACATACCTTTAGTATACAACTTTAATCCCTAACAAAGTCAGATTAGTTTGTAGAAGGAAATCGCCATGCTTGAAAGTGATGTATAATTGAGGGGCAGACTAGATGATGAATCAGAGAAAGATTTGACAGAATCAGTCAGAGATAGGATATGCCCAACCCACTCAAGAACAGCACAGGAAAGAGAGGCTCTGGAGAGAAAGAAGAGTGTGTGCATGGCAGTTTTACCAGGACAGTTTTACAGAGACAGGCTAGACATGGGTGAAAACAGAACAAGTCAGATAATGAGAAGGCGCCAAAAGATTAGAACATATTACCAAAGTTACCGTGAGGCCAAGAAAGCAATTCAGGCAGAGTTGAGCAAAGTTTCTGAAATGAGTCAGCTTGGAAGATTAGATTGTATGGAGGTGAGACAGAAAAAATAGAACAGAGAAATAAACACTCTGGGCTCAGCCCAAGTCATGTATTCACACAGCTTAGGTACAGCTCTCATTTCTTCCATTCTGCTGAGGAAATAAAAGTGACATTTGCAGGGAAACAAAACCAGTCCATGTTTAAAGCAGGCTAAAGGGATTTACGACTATAAATCCAGCTCTAAACTAGATGCTAGAAAGAAATTTACAGAAAAAAAGAGTAAGTATCTAAGAAACTATAGGTGAAAAATAAGCAATCCTAGGACAGCTAACCAAGAGAATTCTAAGAAAGCACAAAATCTCAACATGACAAGACTTATCGTACCTTTTAATAATAACTCTGCATGTTAAATAATCTTAATTTCTCTACAAAAGACAGATTAGCAGAGTAGACTTAGAAAACAGAAATTATCTTTTTGCTAACCCTAAGAAATATTCCTCACTATCAAAGATGCATGCTACCCCTAGGTAAAAGAATGGTGAAAGTTACTACATGCAAATGGACCAAGAAACAAGTAAAATAGACTTTAAACAAAATTAGAAAGAAAATGTTTTTAAAGATCACTTCATATTGATTAAGGCAAAAACCCATTAAGGGAAAAAAACATTTCAACTCTATTTATATATGCACCAAATACAAGTATACCTAATTTTACAAAAAAAAATATATATTACTAAATAGAAAGTCAAAAATTGGCCCAATCACAGTTATAGTGACAGTGTGCTCACTTTTTGTCAACTTGGCACAGCCTAGTTTCACTTGGGAAAAGAGAATCTCAATAGAAGAATCATCTTAAGCAGACTGGCCTATGGCCATATCTGTAAGAGACTGTCATAACTGATGGTTTATGTGAGAAGACACTGCTCACTGTGAGTGTATCATCCCAAGGCATATGGGCCTGGCCTATAAGGAAAGCAGGCCGACAAGTCAAGGAGCAATGCTCCTCCCTCCAAGATTTCTGCTTCAGGCTCTTCCTGAGTTCCTACCCTGACTTTCCTTAGGAATGAAATGTGAACTGAAAGTATAAGCTGAATAACCCTTTTCCTACCCAAGCGTTTTTTGGTCATAGTATTTATAATAGCAATAGAAATGCAAACTAGAACAGTAGGGGTTTTCAACACTTCACTTTAACTGTTAGACATTTCATCCAGATAAAAGAAAGAGAAAATGAGTGGGGACACATTTGGAGCTAAGTAGCACTATAAATCAAATGGATGAAAAGACATCTACATAACATTGCAGTCAAACATAAAAACATACACACTCTTAGCAGCTCAAATAACTTTCTATAAGCTAGATCACATAGTATAACACAAAATAAGTCTCAAATATACAAAAAAATATTAAAATCACTCCATTGATCTGACCACACAAAATAAAAACAGAAACCAACAACTATAAAAAATATACATATTTGTGGAAATTAAACAACACCCCATTGAATTATTAATGGATCATTGAATAAACAAATAAGAAACAAAAAGAAAATCCAAGAATCCTAGAATAGTAACCCTGGGGTTACTATTGCTAGACAAAACAACATAACCAAACCAACTTGAGAGGAAGAGGTTTATCAATGTTTCCACTTCACAGTTTATCATCACAGGAAGTCAGGGCAGGAACTCAAGCAGAGCAGGAATCTGGAGCCAAGAGCTGATTCAGAGTCCATAGAAGGGTGCTGCTATTGACTTGCTCATCATGGCTTGCTCAGCCAGCTTTCTTATAGAACCCAAGACCAGCAGCACAGGGAAGGACCATCCACAGAGTATTGGACCCTCTCTCATCAATCACTAATTATGAAAATTCTTCTTATGGAGTCATTTTCTAAAAGGAGATTCCCTCTTTTCACATAACTCTAGCTTTTGCCAAGTTGTAATAAAACTATCCAACACAAATGGAAGGAAATGAAAACACAACATATCCAAATTCTTGAGACATAATTCATTGTTGGTTCTTAATTCATAGTTTTAGCAGTCTACATTTAATATAAATAGATATCATAATGAATTACATTAAAGGATTGGAGAAATAAGAAACTGAACTCAAAAGTAGTAGATATGGAGAAATAACACCAGTGCAGAAATTCATGAAATAAAAAATATAAATAATAAGTGGAATGAAGAGTTTGGTTTTGAAAAGATAACCAAAATTGGCAAAGTTGTCACCAAGTTTACCAGATTAATAATAAAAATATTAAAATTAGTAATATTAAAGATAAAGAAATTTCAACATGTACCAATGAAATTTAGGAAATCATAAGGAAGTACTTTTACAAAACTATAACTAGAAAGCATAAAAAAATGGATCAATTTCCAGATGCCTGTGACTAACCAAAACTATCAGAATGTGAAAATATTTTAAACAGATTTATAACAATGAAATACAAATAGCAATAAAATAATGAAATAAAGTAGTTGCTGCAGAACTCATCAAAACTTCTTCAGAGTATCATGACTCAAATTATTCCACAAAACAGACAAGAAGGGAATACTTCCAAAATCTAACTCTCTTTCCCTCTCCCTATCCCTCTCCCTATCCCTCTCCCTTTCTCTCTCTCTCTCTCTCTCTCTCTCTCTCTCTCTCTCTCTCTCATCTCTCTCTTCTCTCTTTTCATGGTCTCTCTGTGCTTCCCTGGCTGGTCTAGAACTCACGTATAGACCAGCCGAGCCTCAACTTTACAGAGACAGAGTCCCACGTGCTGAGGGATGTGCTGAGATTAAAACATGAACCACCATGACCAGCATATCCTCTCGATTACATTATCTCAAATAACTTTCTTCCTCTGAGAGTTATTCTGGTGGGAAAGGGTGGTTGGAAGGAAGAAAAACTATTGAAATCTGTAAGGGTGAGGCTCAGGGTGCATTTAAAATAATGAGAAGAAGTACATGAAATGAAGCCTAAATGTGCTTAAATGGATGAGTTTGTACAGAATTTATCAAACTTAGAAACAAGTTTATGAATACAACTTAAGAAGAAAGATAAACTCTCTCTTTCCTCCTTTATTTTTCTAAGTTTTAAACATATTTTATGTGGAATGTTGAACAAGTTTCACAGACTTATTCTCACAAGCCAAAAAAAAATCATGAGAAAGCTACAAGCAGCTTCTGGATCATTTATAATCAGTGCCTACAATATTTTAAAATCATATTAACATTCCCAATGTCTCTATCGTGTGTTGAAAATGATCCCAGTTTAAAAGTATACTCAAGATTTGCTTAGCTAACAAATTTTATTAAATAACATGCCACAAATTTAGAAACATCTCTCTAATATGAAAATCCCTGTGAAGGGTACGCAAATAGACTAATGGGCTCTGGGAGTCCGGGGCTCAGAGTATTATGGGAAAAGCCACAAGTTTCGCACCAGACACCCTCCAGGTTTTGTCTTGTTTTGTTTTCTACATTCTCATGCATCCATGGTATTTTACCTGAGTCATACTTACACATCTTTCCTCTGATATAATGTCAGTTTTCCCTTTCTCTACTTGGTAAACCAGGACAGAGATAAACGGCTCTGTTCCTTGTCCCTCATTTCAGACCTACAAACGTATGTGTGTAAGATACTATTGTCGCAGAAGTTCTACTACAAATTAGTATAATGTTCAGTCAAGGAGTCTGGCTGCATGCACCTCCACATGTTATTCTTCAAACTTAAAAAGAAGCTCCTGAGCTAATCCTCCCAGGCCCCCTCGTTTGCCTCCCAGAGCTTCCCGTTCGCCGCTGCTGAATTTCAGTTCAAGTTGGGTTGACTTTGTCCGTACCTGGTGAAGCTGAGGGCGGTGAAGCTGAGGACATCCTTAACAGCTGCAGACTTCAGTTATCTCTTCTGCATGTGAGAGGAAAGTGCACGCCAGAGTTCAGAAAATCACTCCTGTTCACTGCGTCTGTGACAAGTAAAATACACAAACAAGTTTGAAATATAATATACAAATTTTAATGAATGAATAGAATATCACTTACTTAAAAGATATTCATCACACTGACTGGGGGTTTTGCCTCTAAAAGTAGAGAAATTACTTATTTTTACTAATGCTTTGACGTCTTTCTGCCTATCAGATTCTATGCAAAATGTGTTTTTTTTCTATTAGAATATAACATATTTTATACATCTATAAATGGTTTTGAATAACCACCTGAAACTTAAAGTTGCTTCATGGCTTTCTTGTGGAAAAGCAAGAAACTCTCTCTGTGCAAAATGGTTTTCTTTACCTTTCTACTCACCCGTCACAAAGCTCAAAAGCACTCCCAAGAACTTCAATATTTTATCCGCAGGTGTTAATTGGGTGCTGCTAAGCAGGTACTCTTTCTTGTAACCTTGCTTATAGTCCTTCTTTCTCTTTGGCTTCCCAGTTCTCTCTCTCTCTCTTTTTTTTTCTGTGTTGTTAAATGGTCCACTTTTTTTTATCAATTATTGAATATATTTAATTAAACTATAGGGTCAGAAAGTGCACAAAAGTCATTAATTATGTAACCTTTAGACTATTAAATACACACACTCATTTCCAAATCCTCAGAAGTGTCACTGATTTAAAAACTTTTTTTTGTTTTAGGAAATGACAATTATGACAGTTGAAAAAAAAATTTTTTCAGATTGATGGAAATTTATTGAACACTGAACAAAGACTAGACCTGTCAAGGACATAATCTGGACTTGGGAGCCAGAGCCAAATTATGATGCCAAATCTATGGCAGGATTTTCATATGAAAAACCATAACCAGGTAACCAAGTGTAGGAAGCCATGGGGTGTGGGCAGCAACACATCATTTTGATTAGCTAAACATAATCGATATTGTTCTAAACATATTGCATTGTATCTGGGTAGCTAGACAACACACTTTAAGTTGTTTGGCTGGGATTTAAGGTTTGGGGAGCTCTTGGAGGCTTTCCAACTTTCTCAGAGTAAGGAACACAGCAGGATGCTATGGTCATAACACTAACAGAACATACATGTAACTTTAACTCAAGTACAGCTTGCATTCATTATATATTGTTTAATCATTAATCATAGAATGGTTAAATTCTTTTAGGGACTATAAATATACAAGCAAGCATCTTATAAGAGGGAATTAGACCCAATTCCATCATATTCCATAAGAGTTTATTTCATGCTGTATGCCAAGCACCCACC
Source organism: Psammomys obesus (assembly GCF_907164565.1). Lineage (NCBI taxonomy): Eukaryota > Metazoa > Chordata > Mammalia > Rodentia > Muridae > Psammomys > Psammomys obesus. The sequence goes on along the minus strand of NW_026596073.1, from coordinate 15,676,968 downwards.
CATAAACAACAAAATCATTATAACATCACAGGGAAGCTTAGTGACAATAAATATTTTGCTAGAATATATTTCTTCAATGAATGGGTGAAGTAGTTTGGCTTTCTCAATAATAATATGGTCATTATTGAATATTTATTACATGTTAGGTAAGAGATTTGAACAGCATGGTAACTATTAAACTGCCACTTTTTTAGAAGTAATATACAAGAACCAAAATTTAGTATTCAAACTTTTCCACAGACAGAAAAATAACACAGCTGGTGGCAGAGCAGAGGCTGTGACTTTGTGCTCAGAATATACCATGAATACTTTGTTTCCAATCACTTATTTACTGTCTGGCTTGGAGTTTGATAAAGTCACAAGTATTCTAAACAAAATGAGGTACCAACATATGTATTTCACTGATTTCTAAGTTAAATTAATTTAGGAATTCAAATTGAGAGCAACAAGGTATATAACATAATACCACATGATGTTCTAAGATATTAATAGAACAGGAATCCTTTACAGAGAGAAAGAGAGAGTTACTTTCCCAACTATAAATATCCAAAAATTCAGGATATAGCCAATAAAATGTCAACATTTCTGGTTAGTTCAGGGATTCAAACTATGTATTTTGCCTTGCTAACAAATCCTCTTCTGCAGAAACAGAGAAGGATTCAGTAAAATACGAGGGAACAGTTTCATTGTTTTTTTGGGAACAAGTCACCAAGTACACTTAGAGAAATGATATAACCACAAAAAAATTTCAGTATTCCGTATTTTATAATGATAAACAACATGACTGGGCTTCATCTCAGGGCCAAAGCTTATATGCTCCAATCTGTTCAAGAAAATTCATATTGTGCATATTTAACTCACATTTTGCATTTTACCTAGTTTTCAATTACATTAATAAGTCTTCTATACCACCTTTTTTTTGTATTCGTGTATTATTTGCTATTGTATTTATTTCCTTAGGGGGCTGAGGGGAGTATCCATGCCATGGCACACATAGAGATGTCAGAGGGGAACTCGGGGGATTTGCTTCTGCCTTTCTACCAGGCAGGTTCTAGGGTTCTCAACTAGGTCATCAGTCAGACTTGGCAGCAAAAGCCTTTATCACCTGCCAGCCCTATTATTTTCACTTTTAACAGTACATCTTCACCTAAACTTATAATCATATTTGACTATTCAGAACATTTTAGTAGATGCTATAGTAAACCCTTGAAACTTCCTTTTAAAGTAAATTTCTTTTTTTTTATTATAATCTTTTATTTATTTTTTATTAATTACACTTTATTCATTTTGTATCCCCCCATAAGCCCCTCCCTCCTCCCCTGCTGATCCCACCCTCCCTCCCCTTTCTGCATGCATGCCACTCCCCAAGTCCACTGATAGGGGAGGTTCTCCTCTCCTTTCTGATCTTAGTCTATCAGTTCTCATCAGAACTGGCTGCATTGTCCTCTACTGTGGCCTGGTAAGGCTGCTCCCCCCTCAGGGGGAAGTGATCAAGGAGCAGGCCAATCAGATTATGTCAGAGGCAGTCCCTCTTCCCATTACTATGTAACCCACTTGGACACTGAACTGCCATGGGCTACACCTGTGCAGGGGTTCCAGGTCATCTCCACAAATAGTCCTTGGTTGGAGTATGAGTCTCTGGGAAGTTCCCTGTGTTCAAATTATCTTGTTCTGTTGCTCTGCTTGTGGAGTTCCCGTTCCCTCCAGCTCTTACTATTTCCCACTTCTTACATAAAATTCCATTCACTCTGCCCATCAGTTGGCCATCAGGCTCAGCATCTGCTTTGACAGTCTATACTGCAGAAGCTTTCAGAGGCCCTCTGTGGCAGGTTTCAAGGTGGTTTCCTGTTTTCTTCTGGCTTTCAGGGGCCCTCTGTAGCGGGTTCCGAGGTTGTTTCCTATTTTCGTTTTCTTCTGATGTCCATCCTCTTTGCCTTTCAGGATGGAGATTGAACATTTTAGTTAGGGTCCTTTCTTTTGCTTAGTTTGTTTAGATGTACAGCTTTTAGTGGGTTTATTCTATATTGTATGTTTATATGAGTGAGTATATACCGTGAGTGTCTTTTTGCTTCTGGGTCAATTCACTCAGGATGATCCTTTCCAGGTCCCACCATTTACCTGCAAATTTCATGATTTCCTTATTTTTCATTGCTGAGTAATACTCCATTGTATAGATGTACCACAGTTTCTGCATCCATTCTTCAGTTGAGGGGCATCTGGGTTGTTTCCAGCTTCTGGCTATTACAAATAAAGCTGCTACAAACATGGTTGAACAAATGTCCTTGTTGTGTACTTGCGCCTCTTTTGGGTATATGCCTAGGAGTGGTATGGCTGGATCTTGAGGAAGCGCTATTCCTAGTTGTCTGAGAAAGCGCCAGATTGATTTCCAGAGTGGTTGTACCAGTTTACATTCCCACCAGCAGTGGAGAAGCGTTCCCCTTTCTCCACAACCTCTCCAGCATGTGTTGTCCCTTGAGATTTTCATCTTGGCCATTCTGATGGGTGTAAGGTGAAATCTCAGGGTTGTTTTGATTTGCATTTCCCTAATGGCTAATGAGGTTGAGCATTTCTTTAAGTGCTTCTCTGCCATTCGATATTCCTCTGCAGAGAATTCTCTCTTTAGCTCTGTTCCCCATTTTTTAAGTGGATTACTTGGTTTGTTGCTTTTCAGCTTGTTTAGTTCTTTATATATATTGGATATGAGTCCTCTTCAAGTCTCTGAAGAAAGAATTAGAGGAAGATATGAGAAGATGGAAAGATCTCCCATGCTCATGGCTTGGCAGGATTAACATAGTAAAAATGGCCATCTTACCAAAAGCAATCTACAGATTTAATGCAATTCCCATCAAATTGCCAACACAATTCTTTACAGACCTGGAAAGAAAAATTCTCAACTTTGTATGGAATAACAAGAAACCGAGAATTGCTAAAACAATCCTCTACAATAAAAGATCTTCTGGAGGTATCTCCATCCCTGATCTCAAGCTGTACTATAGAGCAACAATTATAAAAACTGCATGGTACTGGCATAGAAACAGAATGGTGGATCAATGGAATCGAACAGAAGACCCAGAAATAAACCCACACACTTACGGACACCTGATTTTTGACAAAGATGACAAAACCATACAATGGAAAAAAGATAGCATCTTCAACAAATGGTGCTGGTCTAACTGGATGTCTACATGTAGAAAAATGAAAATAGATCCATACTTATCACCCTGCACAAAACTGAAGTCCAAGTGGATCAAAGACCTCAACATAAAACCAGACACATTAAATCGGCTAGAAAAAAAAGTGGGGAATACCCTAGAACTCATTGGTACAGGAGAAAACTTCCTGAACAGAACACCAACAGCACAGGCTCTAAGAGCAACAATCAATAAATGGGACCTCATGAAATTGAAAAGCTTCTGTAAAGCAAAGGACTAAAGTAAATTTCAAAATCCTGCATTAGGTAGAATCCCAGCAAGAAACCTAATTTACCCTACGGACAAAAAGAGACTATTTTTGCTTTACAGGAGTATAGAGAAGGAAAAATAACAACAAATGCCTAGAAACTAAGTGATGGGAACTATCACCACTGCTGAGATGGAGGGGTCAAGGGGAAGAAATGGTGGTACTTGAATGTATCAAGAAAGAGACCACAGAAAAAGGGATCTTCAGAGAATTAAGGTAACAGATGTGTAGAACTATTTCCAGAAACCCAGTACCTAAGCAGGGAGGAAGCCATTGACCAAGACTCAGCTTCTCCTCTTGGGTATTCTGCCTTGTGTCAATCATCCAAATGTTTGAGGCAGCAGGAGTTGTTCAGTGCAATTCAGCCTCCAATCAGATAAACTAAAACAAAAGCTGCCAGGTACCACTTCAACTGAGGAGAACTCACAAAAGGACAGAGCAGGACAAAGCATGGTAGACTATACATATAGGAGGCCCTGTGTCCGACGCAAAGGACCATCAACACCCTAGTATAACTGTCCTTTAAATTTAACACAGGATGTGGGGATATAAATAAAATGCTTTGGGAGTTCATGAGCAACACCAGCAAGAAAAATAAAAATTCATGCCCTAAAGGAGTCACTTCATGAAGCTAGACCCTATTAGAAGCCTATGTTCCACTGCATGGGATCTTGTCTTGGATAAAGAGTAAAACTACAGACATTAAGTACAGAATATATATATGTATATGTGTGTGTGTTGATACATGTATATGCACATATATATGGTGATATATAGATATTGGATTTTATAATGAGGATCTTTCTTGGTAATTAAATAGATAATCCTTTTCCAGTTGATACATATACGTATATATATTTGATGTTTGTTACTTCAGTACATACTGTGGCCCATCCATTCTATTTTAAATATGTACCATTGAGAAATATGTGCACTAGAAGCATGAGCAAGCATGTTCGCTCAAACGATAGTTGTTATAGACAAAGGTTAATCCACAATGTTATGCAAGTGATATATATATATATATATATATATATATATATATATATATTCATACAAGAAAATATGGTATCATAAAATGAAAATTAACAGACTGGAATTGATACCTAACAATATGGAAATTCTTACCAACATCACATTGAGCAAAAGAAGTAAAGAAGAGGAAAATGCAATGCCAGACTGGGTCCATTTATAAGGCATAATAACTGGATTGCAACGTTTGTGATATGTTCTTATGCAGGGAAAGTATTAAGATAAATGAAGACCCTATTAACATGAAAACAGTATGATGGTGAGACCCAATTGAGGGGGTATAGAAAACAGATATGATTCTGGAATGAATTCTGTATTGTTCTGCTTGGCTAGTGTTTACTGTGGGTGCTGGATGCTTCATTATTACTACAATGTATATTCATAGACTCTTCTACTGTTAAATTATACTTATTTAACAGTGTGTGTCTTTGCACTATTTTATAGGTGTGCAGTGTTTCTCATTAAAATGTTTTAAAGTAATTAACTGATTTTCTGTTGTTTAAAAATTTTAGGTTTTATAATGAGGATCTTTCTTGGTAATTAAATATATAATCCTTTTCCAGGAAGTTTTATGCTTTGAGATAATTTCTTTTGCCTTTGAATCTTTAATTATAACACTTATCAGATAGAACACATTGGAAGGAAAATTCTGAACATTTTGTTTCTGAAATATTTAGAAGCTTCAGTTTTTTTAAGTGGAATGATGTGCCTTCACCAACAAGGACAGTTTGTCACTAAATCATATGTTCTGGGCATCTGTTTTTAGAACAGGGGAAAATAAACATAACTGGTACTTTAATTTCACAAGAGAGTTGTAGTACATAAATATTATTAACCAATAATTACAATTATATGTGTGTATGTGTGGAGTTCTTACCCACAGATCTATATACCATTGTAGAAAAGATGGCTGCTTCTCCTCCTCCTCCCCTTCCTTTTCCTCCTCCTTCTTCTTGCTTCCTGCTTCCTGCTTCCTGCTTCTGCTACTGCTTCTTCTTTTTGAGACAGGAATTTTCCGTGTAGCCTTGTCTGTCCTGGACTCACTTTGTAGACCAGGCTGGCCTCAAACAATAGCTATCTGCCTGCCTCTGCCTCCCAGAGTGCTGGGCTTACAGGCATGCACCACCATGCCCAGCTTCCTACTTCTCATATGCATCGCTACTTCCCACTGGATCCTAAGTTTGGGTCCTCTCTTTTTCTTTTTTTATACCCCACTGAGGTCAATTTGGGCTGCACATGTACTCATAAGTGTTGGGCCATCCCCTGGAATATGGTTTATCTACGAGAGGCCTTTGTAGTAGGAAATGTGATAGATGCCCCATTTTTGGTTGAGAACTCCATAGACACCTATTTTCTGCACTTTGATCAGTAGTGAATATTTGCATTAACCACCATCCCCTGCACAGAGAAACTTCTCCAATGAGGTCTTAAAGATGCAGTGATCTATGGGTACGGAGCTCCAAATTTAGAGGGTACTTTGATACTGTGTTCATTTAACAATATATTAGCACATTCGATCTTGGATCCTGTGAGGTCCCCTACCTAGGTTCTCAGCCAGATTTATAGTATTAGGAATTAGGAATGTGTTTCTTCTTGCATAGTAGCTCTTAAATCCAAGCAAAAAGTTGGTTACCCTGTAATATTCATGACACTATTGCAACCATGACCATATCTTGCCTAGCCAGTGATGATTATTATTATTCAAATCTGTATAGGACTACTGATAAATGCCCTCAACACCAGAAGCATATATATAAATATATATATATATATATATATATATATAATTTATTTATTTATTTATTTATTTATTTATTTATTTCCAAATGGCTTTTTCAAACATCCTTAGCATTAGTTATCCTTCTCTCTCCTTATCATTTACCTTGTTCTCTAGTCCATTTCTTTACTTAACCCCTTCTACATTATCTCCCTGTCTCTCACATCACCTCTGTTCTATTATACCCCTCCTGGAAGAGCTTTCTTCCCATTCCTGTCAATGGTAGTTTCTCAGATTCTGTAGGTACTTTAAGTTAAATACACAAATATAAACAGATTCACTGCTAATATCCACATATGAATGAAAACATATGATGTGTGTATTCCTATGCTGGGCTACCTCATTCAATATATTTTATGTTCTGGATGGAATGTCTGATGTAGTTAACAAAAACGTTTCTTATGCATGGATAAGACAATTGCACCATTATACTTGAACTATCAGTAAACATCCTTGGGTGTTGTCTGCCTTTCTATTCCAGTACACTACACTTTTAGAGCAATCAGTAGTTAGAAAGAGATACTATCTCAAGATAATTATTTTACAAATAACAGTATTAAACAAGTCCCTTCATGTACACATAAAGAAGTGTCCTAAATGTTGCCAAGTGTTGTAATTCCACTTACAATTCAACTTAAAATTCTGTCAGACTGGATGATATTAAGAACCAATTTTAATTTCTTTCAACCATTTCAGTAACTGTCTTAGCACTTGTAATGTCAGGGAGACCTGTGGTTGTTAGTTTTAATTGTCAACTACCACAACTTAGAATCATTGTGGAAAGAATGTCTCAGCGAGAGATTGTTTACATTGGGTTGGCTTCAAGCATGTCTGTGAGGGATTGTCTTACTTAAGCTAAGTGATGTCTGAAGACCTGGCCCAGTGTAGGCTGCACCATTCACTGGACAGGGAATTCTGAACTGGATGATAGTGAAGAATAACATAACCACAAAAAAGCATGTGTATGTCATTTTTCTCTGCTCTTGGTTAATGTGATGTTTGGTGTTACCATCAATTTACCCCCAGTGATAGACTGTAACCTGTAATTGTGAGCTGGAAAAAAAAAAAACCCAAAAAACTCTTTTTATGTTTCTACTCTATGTTGATTTTTGTCAGGGCATTTTATCACAGTGGAAGTAGGGCAGGGGCTATGAAAAGGAACATAGAATCTTAGGCCAAACCTCAAGCAAAGAACAAATAGAAGCAAAGACCATCTGTTCCCTGCCCACAGAACTATGTACTCTTCTTTCTTGTGCTTCCTGTCTAACTGATAGTTTCTCCCTGAAATCGAAACTGGTTCTTATTTTCTGTATGGATCCCTTATATAATACATACATAGAATATATATTATATATTATGTATACATACATATTACTTCAGATAGGGCAAGACTTCGTTTTTTTTAAGATTTATTTATTTATTATGTATACAGTGTTCTACCTGCACACCAGAAGAGGGCACCAGATCTCATTTTAGATGGTTGTGAGCCACCATGTGATTGCTGAGAATTGAACTCAGGACCTCTGGAATTGCAGACAGCGCTCATAACCTCTGAGCCATCTCTCCAGTCCCCAAATATTACTTGAATTAAATGAAAAAAAAAAATTACTAGCTATGTTCTGTCCCTTCATTTGATTTGGCATGTCAATTTTCTTTACCTTCCTAGCCAAACATAAGAATCTCTATGGTCTTTTCTATCAATATCCTAAATATTGCCAAATATAGTACAATTTAATTTATGGTCCCACTACTGAAAACTCATCTAAAGTTTTTGTTTTTAATTATTTGTATACATGTTTCTTTGCATGAATATGTGCACATGAGTGGTTCCCATAGAGGTCAGAAGAGGGTGTCATATTTACCTGATCTGAAGATAAAGGTAGTTGTGAGTTATTAGACACAGGTATTGGAAATTGAAACTTGGGAGGCACTGGAGAGAATATAACCAAAATACACTGTATGGAAAAACTGTTATTTTTCACTCCCCCCTCTCATGAAAAAAAAATTTAAAGAAAAAAGTAGTCTTTGTCTTCATATATAACAAGTGGGGTAATAGGACTTTGTTCTGTGACCTTGGTGACTTTAACTGGACATAGAAAATAGCTTAAACACTGAATCCTAGCTTTTCACCATCAGTTCGTCCCATGAGACAGTGTGTACTGAGCATCTACTATGTGTTTAGCACATATCATACAATAGGTGCAGCAGTAAACGTGCTTGACATGTGCCAGAACAGTAAATAAGGCCCGCTGACTTCATGTGTCTAAAGATTTGACATGTTCTTTGCTCACATCAAGGTTCTAACCAATCAGAAAAAAAAATAATAGTAAGGAAAGAATCATTGCATATCCCTTCCCCCCAAAAATTACACAAAAGCACGCTTTCATACATGTTTCACTTACATATGTAGTAAGCTTTGTCTAGTGTACTCTCTAACTTTCAAGACATGGTCCAAAGTCTTCCTCTGTTATGAGAAAGTCCCCCAACTCCTTACAGTCAGAGTTAGCTGTGCCTTTTGTTGGTGCAGCACAGGAGTTCAAACCCACAGCCTTGCTAATACTGGGCAAGCACTTTGTCACTACATTATACCTTTTTGTGATCTTTTAAAATTCAAGGACTGTGCAATATTTATGCTGCTATAACCAGATGAGTAATCATTACACTCTGTTTAAGACATAAATTGTCTTTTCTATGAATAAAGGCTTAAATCTAGCATATACAAATATACATACTGTAATAATGATCAAAGTTTTCAAATAGAAACAGTAAAGAAAAAATATTTAAAAAGATAGCATGTTGTCCAAGGATATTTATTCCTGGGGAGATAATATGTTATCCACATGCTTAAATTATTTGTTTTGTTTACATGACTTTTCCAGATCTTTTTTCTTTCAAGATAATCCAACTGATTTGTCGTGAAAATGTGCTTAAGTACTGATGCTAATTTTAGCTACTAAATTTATATTTTTAATTCCAAACATATCCATTGGCATATAAATACCTCTGTAAATAAATATTGATAGCAACGTCTTACCAATGAAACATTTGTTCTATGTAAATAATGTTTGTCTCTTCAAGTCATAAACAATGTGTAAAATAAGAACAGACTGTAGAAAGAGTAAAAAACAATTATCATAATAAATAGTCTAGCTTTGAAGATATGTCAAAGGGGAGATATTATCAAATAGCTAACTTCAATACCATGGAAGAATAAGAATGAATAATAATTAGGCTGATCAAGGAGTACTAGGCAAAAGAGACTTAATTAGCAGCTACCAGCCTGAGTCGATGTTCAAAGACTGTGGGTCACAAACCATTAGAAAGTCTGAATGAAGGAACTGTGAGCCTAGGAAATTTAACTTTGTTAATTTTAAGTTATAGCAAGAGACACGTGGAAAGGTGTAATCAATTAAAGAAATCCCTATGAAAATGAAAATAAAATTGGTTCTTGCTAGTATATCAGAAAAGATACTGTTTCAGAAAAACTTACTCTTTAGAAGACAACTTCATCCCAATTCTCCCTCTCCCACTGGACTCCAAGCAGTCCATCTCCCTTGCAGACATTGCTCAAAGCTTGCTCATAGTGCTTTCCTTCTCCTCACCTCTTTTGTTAGAAACATATTTTTTCTCATACAGTATGTCCTTATTACAGTGTCCTCTCTCTCTGCTCCTCCAAGCTCCTGATCACTTCCTCTCCCATCAGCTGGATGCACTTCTTTTCTGTTTATCATTAGAAAAATAATGGGCTTCTAACAGATAATAGCAAAACATAACAAAATAAAATATAATAAGATAAAACAAAAACCATCGGACTGAAGTTGGTCAAAGCAAAACAACAGAAGGAAAAGTGCTAAAAGAGAAGGCACAAGAGTCAAAGATCCACTTGTTCACAAACTCAGGAGCCCCATAAAAGCAGAAAAATGTGAACTATATTATATACCCAGGGGACCTGGTGCAGACCCATGAAGACCCTGTGTTCACTGTTTCACTCTCTGAGGGTTCATAGGAGATTTGCTCAGTTGATTTAGAGGGGCTTGTTCTCCTAATGTCCTCTATCTCTTTTGGCTCTTACACTCTTTTCTGTACCCTCTTTTGTAGGCTTCCTTAGCTCTGAAGGGAGGGATTTCATTTAGAGCTGAATTTTCCAAAGTCTCTCACTCTGTGATATATTTGGTTGTGGTTCTCTCATATTTATTTATTTATTTATTCTCATCTGATGCAGTAGGAAGCTTCTCTGATGATGACTGACTAAGGCAGCGATCTATGAGTATAAATAGCAGAATATCATTAGGAGTTTATTACTAATTTTTTTTTCTGGTATTTTAAAGACCAGTAGTATTCGGTTTTACCCTAGGGCTCTGAGCTATCTGGTCTCTAGTCCTTGGTCACCCAAGCACTGTCAAGCATTGGTTCCATCTTGTGGAGTGGGTCTTAAATCAAATCAAACATTGGCTGGTCGCTCCCACAAGCTTCGTGCCACCCTTGCCTCCCATATTTTGCAAGCAGGGCTGGTTGTGGAGCAAAGGGTTTGTGGCTGGGTTGGTGCTTACATTTCTTTTTGGTAGCCTGCAGCGTACCTTCCCATAAAAAAAGACACTAGGACATAGGGGTGAAGGTTCTCTGCAGGCACCAGCTTGATCTCTCCATGTTCAATGAGTACTGTGTGTATGTGGTCTTCAGCAAGGGGACCTTGTTGTCAGTCTGTGGAGAACAACCTATTGTTTTGGCAGCATCCTGGCTGTTTGAGGATTTCTATGTGACTTCTTTGGACAACAACTCAATTAGATGCAACTCAGTCCCGGTACTGGAAGTTTCATTTGGTGACAAGAGATGTCCAGTAAGGATGCTTTCTTTAGGGAGACTTCTTTAGGGTTGCCTTCATATATGTTAGAGAGTTCCCATCCAGGATTCACAGTGGCATTGTCAAATTTTGACTTAGTACTATGAAAGACAAGAAAGTGTTCTAATTATTCTTTAAGAGTTTTTTGCGGGGGTTAGTTTTGTATCCAGCCACTTTGCCGAGGGTGTTTATTAGCTGAAGGAGTTCAGACAGGCTGTCTCTGGCATGAACTCAGTGGCAGGCTCTTTGATCACCTCCCCCTGGTGGTGCAGCCTTGCCAGGCCACAAAGGAAGATGATGCAGCCAGCCTTGATGAGCCCTGATAAGCTAGGGTCAGGGTAGAAGGGGAGGAGGTCCTCCTCTATCAGGGGACTAGGGAAAAGGCATAGGGGGAGAAGAGGGAGGGGTGGGACAGGGAGGAGACGAGGGAGGAGGGCTGCAGCGGGGGTACAATGTGAATAAATTATAATAAATGAATATATAAATTAAATTAAAAGTTTTTCTTTCCAACTTAGAAGAGAGCCAGCAGGTAGAGGAAGAAAGAAACTAGCAAACGAAAGAATATCTCCAAAGTTAGCAATGTTGTTTGAGCCCACCAAGCTCCCTACTTCTTAGAGACTTTGTCTAGGGGATGCTGAGTTCCAGGCCAGGTGAGCATGCATCTGGAGTACAGTAGTGTCATCTTTGCCTTGGTCAGAATCTGTCAGGGGAGGGGCCAGGAGGGCCTTTAGGGCGGGGCTATAGGGGAAGGCGAACTCAGCCACGGAACTCACAGAGCAGCCACGCCCCTTTGCTGTATAAATTGGAGCTGTCCCCGCTTGGGATTCCAGCTGCCGGCAGCTTGGATCCTGGGCAGCAGTAAGTGACAGAGACCAGACAGGACATACACACAGCTCACAACTCAGCCTCGCCAGTGAGGAAGGTGGATGGGGAGCGGACACAAGGAGTGAGAGAAGCCCAGAGCTGGGCACCGACTAGGGTGAGTCCTGGCCACCTTAGGGAGATCCCAGGGAGGGAGGCGACTTGATGGCGAGGGTCCTGGGATAAGAGGGATTCCAGCACACTGTCAGCGCCCTCCCTAGAATTGGCTACCATCCCCAGAACACCATCCCTGAGGGGCCTCGGGGATTCGTGTAGACTTTTTTGCAGCTTATTCCAAATTTTAATTGTTCGAGAAGTAAGCCAGAAAATTTTCTCCTCCACCCAAGTGAGTCTAAACTGTGAACTGAAGCTTGTGTGGACACACGACACATATGAAAGTTAGGTTGCTTTTAGGTAACGTTAAGGGGAGCGTTGTGCTCAGCCTCTGATTCTCAGACACGTATCTCCTCTTCCCTAGCTCTCTGCAAACACTGTCAATGGGATCATTGGCATCAGACCCTGGAAGTACATGGGACAAACACAGGCACTCTGAATTGTTTCCGGATGCCCTTTGAGTCATTGGCATAACAGGTGGAAAAGTACAGGCACTAACTTTTTACTGAAGGTCACCATTTCCGGCCTTCGACTCCTCTTCATCTGGCATCCCATTTTTCATTCTCTGACTCAACAAGCAGCTTGCTCTGGTCTCCAAACTCCAGCTGATCTTCCCCATGGCCTCTCCTATCTTACTGTCTTTAGATAAGCATCAGGGACCTCATTGTTATGCTTTCATTGAATATCAACATCCCACCATCAGCACCAACACCAACACCCTCCACCTGCTCACTCCTACTGTCTCCTGTCCTTTCCCCTACCATCACATGCAGGAAGCTGACCATGCTTAGTGTCATTCCAAGAAGAGAAAAAGTTAAGAGTAAAAGAGGCAAGACCCCTCCCTCCTGCTAAATTATAACCCATGAGTAACTATTGTCACCTTTTGAAGGTGCTTCAGCCCCCAAAATAATTTTCCTAGTAGTTACCAGTGGGGAGGCTCCTGAGGCCGTGGTGTTAGTTTTACTCCCATTTCCTGGGGTTTAACACAAACAAACAAACAAACAAACAAGCAAATAAAACAAAGAACTTTTGCCAGGCCTGCCATAGCGTTTCCCTAGCTGTAGATACTCCGTTTGAACAATCCTTCCCCAAGCATTTTTGATTGTGTGTTAGTTTCTTGGGACCTGTCCTCTCCATCTCTTCTCCCAGCAGGGGAGCGAAGATGTGGGATGAAAGGTTGCTTTTCAGCAACTCTTAACCTACTTCTGTGCTCTTAAGGTCCCTTTTGCTATAAATTCCCCTTAAACAAGTCTTGCTGTCACATGCCTGTTATTCCAGCACCCGGGGCATGCAGGCAGAAGGAACAAGAGGTGAAGCTCAACCTTACTAGATGCCAGATTCCAACTCTTCCTGCCCATCTCAAAAAGCAAACAGGCAAGAAAATGCTTTCCGTGTTTTAGTTATTGTTTAAAAAAAAAAAACAAAAAAAAACAATGAAAGCCTGACCTAATTACCCTGTTACGCAGCCCATGTGTAGAGTGCAAAACTGCCCAGCTCTGCTGCTAAATGATCTGCTCTGGATAAGCATTCAGTTTTCCGGGGAGAGTTATAAATGTCTATCCTTGAATTATGAATGGCAGTTCCTGTAATGTAGCTTTTGGTCCAGAGAAGCACCCCAAATATGGAGGTGTTAGCATCGACTAAAGTTTCATGATTGTCAGTTTGAAGTCTGCAACCTGCTTGGATTCATTTTCTCCCCGACGGCATTACTCTCCAACGCCCTCCTGGTGTATTGATTTCCAGTTCTGCTCACTTTGTTTTTAGACTGAGTAACTGCCTCATGATCTCCCAACACGGACTGTCTCGATGTGGGGAAGGCTTGCCATTTTAGTGGGACTGGGAGGAAAGGAGGGAGGGGGCTGGGATCAGGCTGTAAAGTGATTAAATGAATTCGAAATTCGCTTCAGTAATATATATATATATATATATATATATATATATATATATATATTTTTTTTTTTTTTTTAAAGATCTAGACCCTAGATCCTAGAATATCATCCTGTCACTGCTGCTATGGCAGTTCCCTCATCTTTAGTCTTTTTTCGTTGCCTTACTCTGCATCATTGTTCAAAAAAACTAGGCTAATTTGTGAACCCTGCAGATTTCTCACTTTTACTTTCTAGTATGGAGTCAAACTGTATTTGTGTGTTCATGTGTGTGGTTCATGTATGTCTCATCACTGTGTTGCTCCTATGGACAGCAGTGTCTGTCTTGTGTTAGAGAGACAATAGAAAAGGAGTGCTAATCTGCCACTTACCAAAGCCAGGGTAAATGTTGAGCTGAGAAGGAATCTGAAGCATAGTTTGGCTGCTGCCCACCTGTGCCATCCTTCATCTCTCAAGAAAACAGTGCTTTTCAAGAAAACAGTGGAGATGTGCTGTGTTTTATTTCCAAGCCTGTCCTGTGAACAGAGATGTAATTTCTCCCTAGTTTACTTGTTTAAGTTGCCTGGTGCAAACTCCTGTCTCTTGGCTTCATGCTTAAACAGGTGACTTTAATGCACACAATGAAGCAAAACAATAACCACAGTGAAAATATCTAAGCTCAGTTTAGGAGTGTTTTCTTCCCATGTGATTTTGCAAATTGGACACATTGGCTTTTCAATGCCTCGTTGCTAGAAAGCACTATCATTTTTTTCTTCAAAATAGTTTAAAGCGTTCTCTCCTTAAAAATTTACCTGAAGTCATTGGGTAAGACAGTCGGTGTTTCATCTCATGTATTAAAGCAGTATGCTAAAGCTCTCATAAACATAAGTAAACTCTGTCTGGTTTCTATCTTAGCTTTATCTATACATATAGTTTCTATTACATTCACTCTTTGAATTTTAGTTCTTTAAAAACAGCTTTTTTAATGGATTACTATCTAATACAACTTTAACTCACTAGTATCTACTATCTTCAGAAATTTAAAGCAGTATTCTACTTGACAAATGACTACCACTAGTTTACTATTGTTCTAAAATACATAATTCAGTTATGGGGAAAATGTAAAGAATCATAAACTTTCCTGATATTGTATTAAAGCACTGTTCCTTTAAGGTCAATTTTGACCATTGGAAAAAGAAAAAAAAAGTGAGCTTAGAACAGTCATCACTATGCCAAGCGGATACCCATGCTGCTGTATTAAAAGTAAATGATTTCTGATTTTCACTTTGTAGGAGATGTTTACAAGGGATGAAAGTGCCTTTGTGTATGAAAACTAAATACAAAAGTGTGGTTGTCTTATTTTAGATTATTTCTATAGGTCAATTTAGAATTATTTACTCTTGGTTTTTTGTTTGTTTGTTTGTTCAGCTCCTCCTTAGGCCGAATAGCCTCTCAGGCAGACTAACAAATTCAAAAATTTCTTTAAAAGCTTTACTCCAACTACTTCAAAGACTGAATAGCTGTCTTAAAGGCAGCATCTTGAGTCAGAGGGGAGGTCTGGATCCTGCTGGTACTATTGAAGCATTCCTCCCATATGCAAGGAAATTTTCTGTTGCTTGGCCAGTCTGACTTTTAATGAGGTTGTCAAGAAGGTAAATGGTGAATTCAGGAGTGCTCCAGTTGCATTGTACCTTCTTGGCTTAAGTTTCCACTGGCATTGTCCTCAATTTTTTTTTTTAATTTTTTATTAATTACACTTTATTCATTTTGTATCCCCCCATGAGCCCCTCCCTCCTCCCTTTCTGATCCCACCCTCCCTCCCCTTTCTGCATGCATGCCACTCCCCAAGTCCAATGATAGGGGAGGTTCTCCTCTCCTTTCTGATCTTAGTCTATCAGTTCTCATCAAAAGTGGCTGCATTGTCCTCTACCATGGCCTGGTAAGGCTGCTCCCCCCTCAGGGGGAGGTGATCAAAGAGCAGGCCAATCAGATTATGTAAGAGGCAGTCCCTCTTTCCATTACTATGTAACCCACTTGGACACTGAACTGCCATGGGCTACATCTGTGCAAGGGTTCTAGGTTATCTCCACGAATAGACCTTGGTTGGAGTATGAGTCTCTGGGAAGTTCCCTGTGTTCAAATTATCTTGTTCTGTTGCTCTGCTTGTGGAGTTCCCATCCCCTCCAGCTCTTACTATTTCCCACTTCTTACATAAAATTCCATTCACTCTGCCCATCAGTTGTCCATCAGGCTCAGCATCTGCTTTGACAGTCTATACTGCAGAGGCTTTCAGAGGCCCTTTGTGGCAGGTTCCAAGGTTGTTTCCTGTTTTCTTCTGGCTTTCAGAGGCCCTCTGTAGCAGGTTCCGAGGTTGTTTCCTATTTTCTTTTTCTTCTGATGCCCATCCTCTTTGCCTTTCAGGATGGGGATTGAACATTTTAGTTAGGGTCCTCTCTTTTGCTTAGTTTGTTTAGACGTACAGATTTTAATGGGTTTATTCTATGTTGTATGTTTATATGAGTGACTATATACCATGCGTGTCTTTTTGCTACTGGGACAACTCACTCAGGATGATCCTTTCCAGGTACCACCATTTACTTGCAAATTTCATGATTTCCTTATTTTTCATTGCTGAGTAATACTCCATTGTATAGATGTACCACAGTTTCTGCATCCATTCTTCAGCTGAGGGCATCTGGGTTGTTTCCAGCTTCTGGCTATTACAAATAAAGCTGCTACAAACATGGTTGAGCAAATGTCCTTTTTGTGTACTTGAGCCTCTTTTGGGTATATACCTAGGAGTGGTATAGCTGGATCTTGAGGAAGCGCTATTCCTACTTGTCTGAGAAAGCGCCAGATTGATTTCCAGAGTGGTTGTACCAGTTTACATTCCCACCAGCAGTGGAGAAGGGTTCCCCTTTCTCCACAACCTCTCCAGCATGTGTTGTCCCTTGAGTTTTTCATCTTGGCCATTCTGATGGGTGTAAGGTGAAATCTCAGGGTCGTTTTGATTTGCATTTCCCTAATGGCTAATGACATTGAGCATTTCTTTAAGTGCTTCTCTGCCATTCGATATTCCTCTACAGAGAATTCTCTCTTTAGCTCTGTTCCCCATTTTTTAAGTGGATTACTTGGTTTGTTGCTTTTCAGCTTGTTTAGTTCTTTATATATATTGGATATGAGTCCTCTGTCAGATAAAGGGTTGGTGATGATTCTTTCCCAATCTGTAGGCAGTCGCTTTGTTTTGATGACGGTGTCCTTTGCTTTACAGAAGCTTTTCAATTTCATGAGGTCCCATTTATTGATTGTTGCTCTTAGAGCCTGTGCTGTTGGTATTCTGTTCAGGAAGTTTTCTCCTGTACCAATGAGTTCTAGGGTATTC
>NW_026596073.1:15534900-15654638 GCF_907164565.1 Psammomys obesus | reverse complement strand
AAATCAGGTGTCCGTAAGTGTGTGGGTTTATTTCTGGGTCTTCTGTTTGATTCCATTGATTCACCATTCTGTTTCTATGCCAGTACCATGCAGTTTTTATAACTGTTACTCTATAGTACAGCTTGAGATCAGGGATGGAGATACCTCCAGAAGATCTTTTATTGTAGAGGATTGTTTTAGCAATTCTCTGTTTCTTGTTATTCCATATGAAGTTGAGAATTTTTCTTTCCAGGTCTGTAAAGAATTGTGTTGGCAATTTGATGGGAATTGCATTAAATCTGTAGATTGCTTTTGGTAAGATGGCCATTTTTACTATGTTAATCCTGCCAAGCCATGAGCATGGGAGATCTTTCCATCTTCTCATATCTTCCTCTAATTCTTTCTTCAGAAACTTGAAATTTTTTTCATACAAGTCTTTGACTTGCTTGGTTAGGGTTACACCAAGGAACTTTATGTCATTTGTGGCTATTGTGAATGGTGTTGTTTCTCTAATTTCTTTCTCAGCCCTTTTGTCTTTTGTATACAGGAGCGCTACTGATTTTTTTGAGTTAATTTTGTATCCAGCCACTTTACTGAAGGTGTTTATCAGCTGTAGGAGTTCCCTGGTAGAGTTTATGGGGTCACTCATGTATACCATCATATCATCTGCAAATAGTGATAATTTGACTTCTTCCTTTCCCATCTGTATCCCCTTGATCTACTTCAACTGTCTTATTGCTCCAGCAAGGACTTCCAGAACTATGTTGAAGAGATATGGAGAGAGTGGGCAGCCTTGTCTTGTCCCTGATTTCAGTGGGATTGCTTTAAGTTCCTCTCCATTTAGTTTCATGTTGGCTATAGGCTTGCTGTATATCGCCTTCACTATGTTTAGATATGTGCCTTGTATCCCTGATCTCTCCAGTACTTTAAACATGAATGGATGTTGAATTTTGTCAAATGCTTTTTCAGCATCTAGGGAGATTATCATGTGGTTTTTTTTCTTTCAGTTTGTTAATATGGTGGATCACATTGATGGATTTCCGTATATTGAACCACCTCTGCATACCTGGGATGAAGCCTACTTGGTCATAGTGGATAATATCTTTGATGTGTTCTTGGATTCGGTTTGCAAGTATTTTGTTAAGTATTTTTGCATCAATGTTCATAAGGGAGATTGGCCTGAAATTCTCTTTCTTTGTTGAGTCTTTGTGAGGTTTCGGTACAAGGTGACTGTGGCTTCATAGAATGAGTTTGGTAATGTTCCTTCTGTTTCTATTTTGTGGAATAGTTTGAAGAGAATTAGAGTTAGCTCTTCTTTGAAGGTCTGGTAGAATTCTCCACTGAAGCCATCTGGTCCTGGGCTTTTTTTGGATGGGAGACTTTTGATGACTGCTTCTATTTCTTTGGGGGATATAGGACTAATTAATTGATTTACCTGGTCCTGATTCAGCTTTGGTAAGTCAAATCGATCAAGAAAATTGTCCATTTCATTCAGATTTTCAAATTTTGTGGCATATACACTTTTGAAGTAAGTCCTAATGATTGTTTGGATTTCCTTAGTGTCTGTAGTTATGTCCCCCTTTTCATTTCTGATTTTGTTGACTTGGGTGGTGTCTCTCTGCCTTTTAGTTAGCTTGGCTAAGGGTTTGTCGATCTTGTTGATTTTCTCAAAGAACCAGCTCTTGGTTTCATTGATTCTTTGAATTGTTTTATTTGTTTCTAATTGATTGATTTCAGCCCTGAGTTTGATTATTTCCAGCCGTCTACTCCTTTTTGGTGTGTCTGCTTCTTCTTTTTCTAGGGTTTTTAAGTGGGCCATTAAGTTGCTTGAATGAGCTGTCTCAAATTTCTTCTTGGAGGCACTTAGTGCTATGAACTTTCCTCTTAGCACTGCTTTCATTGTGTCCCACAAGTTTGGGTATGTTGTGTCTTCATTTTCATTGAGTTCTAGAAAGGCTTTAATTCCTTTCTTTATTTCTTCCCTGACCCAGCTGTCATTTAGTAACAAGTTGTTCAGTTTCCATGTGTGTGTAGGCTTTTTGCTATTTCTGTTGTTGTTGAAGTCCAGCTTTATTCCATGGTGATCAGACAGGATACAAGGGATTATTTCAGTCTTCTTGTATCTGTCGAGGCTTGCTTTGTGACCAACTATATGGTCTATTTTGGAGAAGGTTCCATGAGGTGCTGAGAAGAAGGTAAATTCTTTTGTGTTTGGGTGTAAAGTTCTGTAAATGTCTGTGAGGTCCATTTGATTCATGACCTCTGTCAGAGTCATTGTTTTTTTGTTTAATTTCTGTTTTGTTGACCTGTCCTTTGTTGAGAGTGGGGTGTTGAAGTCTCCCACTATTAATGTGTGGGGATCTATATGTGGTTTAAATTTTATCAATGTTTCTTTTACAAATATGGGTGCTCTTGTATTTGGGGCATAGATGTTCAGGATTGTGATGTCTTCTTGGTGGAATTGTCCCTTGATGGGTATGAAGTGTCCTTCCTCATCTCTTTTTATTAATTTTGGTTGAAAGTCTATTTTATCAGATATTAGAATGGCTACTCCTGCTTGTTTCTTGGGTCCATTTTCTTGGAAAGTCGTCTTCCAACCTTTTACCCTCAGGTAATGTCTATCTTTGTGCCTTAGGTGTGTTTCTTGTATGCAACAGATTGCTGGGTTTTGTTTATGTATCCATTCTGTTAATCTGTGTCTTTTTACTGGAGAGTTGAGTCCATTGATGTTGAGAGAGATTAATGACCAGTGGCTGTTAGATCCTTTGATTTTGATGTTGGCTGTGTTCATAAGGTTGTGTGCTTGGTTGCTTTTTGTTTTAGTGTAGTAAGGTTAATTATTTCCTGTGTTTTCTTGACAGAAGCTAATTTTCTTGGGTTGTATTTTCCCTTCCAGTGTCTTCTGTAATGCTGGATTTGTGTGTAGGTATTGTTGAAATTTTTTTTTGTCATTGAATATCTTGTTTTCTCCGTCTATAAGGACTGAGAGTTTTGCAGGGTATAGTAGCCTGGGCTGACATCTGTGTTCTCTTAGGGTCTGCATGTTATCTGTCCAGGCCCTTCTGGCTTTCATAGTTTCTGTTGAAAAGTCAGGTGTGATTCTAATGGGTTTGCTGTTATATGTTACTTGGCCTTTTTCCCTTGCAGCTTTTAGTATTTTTTCTTTGTTCTGTATACTTACTGTTTTGATTATTATGTGGCGGGAGGATTTTCTCTTCTGGTCAGATTTGTTGGGTGTTCTGTAGGCCTCATGTATCCTTATTGGCTTCTCCTTTAACTTGGGGAAATTTTCTTCAATGATTTTGTTGAAAATATTTTCTGGACCTTGGAGAAGGAAGTCTTCTTTTTCCTCTATTCCTATTATTCTTAGGTTTTGTTTTTTCATATTGTCTTGGATTTCTTGGATTTAACATTTTCTTTGACAGATACATCGATTTCTTCCATTGTATCTTCTACACCTGAGATTCTTTCTTCCATTTCTTGTATTCTGTTGGTTATGCTTACTTCTGTAGTTCCTGTTTTCTTCCTTAAATTCTTCCTCTCCATTATTTCCTCCATTTGTGTTTTCTTTAATTTTTCTAGTTCTATCTTCAGGTCTTGAGTTGTTTTGTTTACTTCCTTCACCTGTCTGCTTGTATTTTCCTCTTTTTCTTTTAGTTCCTTCAACTCTGTCTCTTTGATTTCTTTCAGTGATTTAATTATTTCTTCTCTGAAGGCCACAAGCTGTTTGGCTGCATCTTCCCGTATTTCTTCACGAATGGCCCTAATCTGCTTGTCTTTATCTTCCTCCATTTCTTTACGGATAGCCATGATCTGTTTGGTTTTATCTTCCTCTAATTCTTTATGTATTTTATTTGTTTCCTCTATTATCCTCTTCATCAACATAGATATAAGGTCATCTTCTTGATTTTCTATTATGCTGCATTGTTCAGGGCTGTTCGCCCCTGGATGGCTGGGTTCTGGAGATGCCATATTGCTCTGTCTTTTGTTGGTTGAGCCTTTACGCTGACCTCTACCCATTGGGCTGATTTAGGTGTTGGCTGTTAGTTTCTGTGCTTCCTGGAGTCCTGAGGTAGGGAGTATCCCCTTGGCCGGAAGATGATTTTTCCTGAAGGAGTCCTTCTTTGCTTTTTGGTTATCGTCACTGTATGGCCAGTGTTTCTCAGGAGTTGCCACTGCTCATCTCAGGTTTATAGCCCTGAGTAGTAGCTTTGGTCTATGTTAGGCAGGGGGGGATCTCCTCTTACCCATAGAATTTCTCAAGACAGCTGCCCCACTGCTGCGTTTCTTGTTATAAATTTAGTGTGCTGCTGCTCACTAAATTTCCATGTACAGTCCTCTTGAAGAACCTGCTGATTCCCTAGCTGTGGGGTTTTCTCCCATCAGGGAAACTCAGTCTGTTATCCTGGGGCGCACAGTTCTGTCTGAGAAAGTGGGAGGTGCACTCAGCAAGTCTCTGGGCCAGAGGCTGATTGCTCTGCTCTGGACCTGGAGAATGTGCACCTAGGTTGAGTTGGCGCCTGGGGGCACTGCTCTGGTCTGGAGGCTGGGTGCCTCACTCTGGACCAGAAGCTGTGTGTCTCTGTCTGGGATGGTGGCTGCAGGCACTGCTCTGGTCCAGACGCTGTGGGTGCAGCCCTCTTGAAGGACCAGGGATTCCCACAGTTTTGACAGTCTAGCTAGGGATAACTGGTTGATCCTTGGCACAGTATCTGAGGGCTGCTGTAATGGCTCTCTGGCTTTTGTAGGTCTGAGGATGCAGCTGTGTGTCCCCGTGCCCTAGGGGAACTCAACAATGGCGGCTGAGCACAGCGCTCCTGCCTGCACTAAAGTGTGCGTGAGTCCAGGATGTGTTTTGGTGTTGGGTGTCCTAAGTGTTAGAGCTGCTGACCCCCTCCGCTGGGGGTTTCCTACTGCCAGAGACACGCAGTCTGGTGCCCTGGTGCCCTGGTGCCCACAGTTCTATCTGAGGCGGCGAATCAGGCACGCAGGCAGGGCTCTGTGCAGGCGCCTGTGTCCCGGCTCTGGGTCCAGGCTGGCTCTTGGGGCACCCGCAGAACCCGAGTCTTTTCCAGGGGATGTCTGGGTAACCTGAGGTCGGTCCCAATTGTTTCCTGCTCCGTGGGGTTATCTCTCGACTGGGAAATCCAGTCTATGGTGTTGTGGGCCCACAGTTCAGTCTGGGACTGTGACCAGATCGCACTGGCATGTAGCTCAGGGCTGGCGACCAAGCGCCTGGCGGAACCGGGGTTTCTTCCGCGGTTTAGCCGGGTGAGCTAAAGCTGATTGAATCCTCCACCGTGGGGTATCCTCTCACCTGTGAAACACAATCACTTGTGTTTTATGGCCGCGAGTTCTGATTGCTGGTCACTGTGCCAATCCTGCTGTGCTGCTCCTCAGAAGGAGAGTCCTCCCGGCGCCGCCATCTTGCCCCGCCTTGTCCTCAAATTTTAAACTCTACAGTTAATAATTCTTTGGTTTGGGTCAACTCCTAGGTGATTTCTCATCCAATTTATGTATATAAAATATACTTGGATCTTTACCAAAGTATTCAAAAATCTTCTTTAGGTCAATTAACTTAAATATCAAAGGCTAACTAGAAAATAAGAATACTGAAAAATATAACCACGGTTGTGTGCTCTGAAAGAGTTCGTGATTGCTAACGTGCCCTTCATGTTGATTTGTGTTCTTTCATTTTATATTAATTCCTTTAATCGGCTTTGGAAAAAAAAAAAGAATGCATGTATTGCAGATTCCTGCAAAGGGATAGATCAGATGACAAAATAACACATCAGAGGATAAAAGTGATCTTTGCCCCAAACAGGTGTTGGGCAAGCTAAGAATGTAGATAGAAAGAAAAAATGTTTAAGAACCACCACTTCTCTTGTCTTAATTACCTTTCAGGCCAAATGGAATGTGTACTATGGTTCAGTTCGCACGACTTCTGTAATAACTGATGCTTTTTTCTACCTCTCCTAAGACTGCCCCTCCTTTGGTAACAGGGACCCCAGTAATGTATGCTCACAATGCCCTCACAGTCTCACTTACTGAACACTCCGCAGAAGTCACTGCGTTTCCTTTTTGTCTGTGGGCTGTTTTTTGTTTTTTTTTTTTTATAGAGGTGTGGAAAGTGTTCAATGCATTTTCAGATCCCCATATTAAGAAGATAAATGTTACAGCAAACATTTATCTAAATAGATTGTTGTGCACAATAAAATGGCTTAAAGGGGATTCTTTAGCCTTACCAACAGGGCAATTGGACATCTTTGGCATTTTTCAGTCTGAAGGAGTAATAATGGCAAATGAAAGTTAATTCCTTATCTTTGTATTTGTGGTTTGATTGTTTCCAGTAGCAGTATGGAAAGCCTCCAATGCATTTTCAGATCTCTGTGTTATATAAGATAAATGTTACCTTTCAAATGTCATCTAGATAAATTATCCCATTAATGTATTAGTATACATTAAAATGGCTTAAAGTTGATTCCTCGGCCTTCCAAACAGGTTAATTAAACATCAATGCCATTTTTCATTCTGAAAAAGAATGGCAAGAGAAAAACAAGACTGAAAAAGAAGAGGTTGAAATATAAATTACTGATTCTAAATGTGTTGAAAGGCAGGTAAAACAAGGCTGTTTAGTGCAGGCTTAGATTTTTCAAACACCTACTTTATTTAAGCTTCTTAAATGCCTCCTCCCTTCCAACCCCTCAGCCCTCTATAGGAGATTAGTAGAGAAAGGTGGGTGTTGTGTAGACCTCTTTGAGCTACTTCCTGCAATAGGGGTCAATGGGTTCTTTGGGGATTACCAAACTCGGTCGGGAGACCAGCAGTCCAGTCAAACAGCAAAGCGGAAGCGGCAGAATGATTCAGTAGAAGCAGCAACACTCCATCCAAAGGGCACAAGTCAGGTGCAGAGCAAAACTCCACCACAGCAGCACAGTCAGTTGTCTGCAGCATTCCTCTCTGCGGAGACCAGCGAAGGAGCTGAACCATTGCAAAGCAGAGCAATACAGAAGGGGTTCTCACTGTCTGTGGGCTCCTATCTATCCCTTCTCGGAGTCCACAGGAGGATGTCCAGCTCACAAAAACTACTTACACAAGGTAGTTTTCAGCTGACAAACACCAATCGCCTTTTCACAGTGGCTGTTTTCCGTGGAGGCTGTTTTCAACAGGGGCTGTTTTTCACTTGTGGGGAGGAGGGGGAACATTCCCACATCCCACACCTGGGACCCTAACAAAAAACATGTTCACATGGCACAACTGAGTTTCCAAAGAAACCAGAAACTTTCTCTTCAGGTTTGTATATTCTGAAAAGATATTAAATGTGGACACATCATCCACACCTTCTTTTTACCCTCTTCTTCCCCAGCCTCTTCTTGAAATTCATCACATCACCATGCACTCACCTCACATCCACAGACTTGCACCCTGGCATCACCTGAAAATTTGTAAGACTTCAACTAGACTTGCTAATGAAAACCCACATTTTCACACGAGTCCCAGATAATTCAAACACATTACATTTAGGGAAATTAAGTCTGTATGCCTATGGACCTATGCCTTGGGTTAAAGTTATTACCTTAAAGGTTATTTTATTGGCCTTTTAAGAAGATAAATTTTGAATATTTGAGCGTCTTTTGGATATAGGCCTAGGAATGGTATAGTTGGATCTTGAGGAAGCCCTATTCCTAATTGTCTGAGAAAGCGCCAGATTGATTTCCAAAGTGGTTGTACCAGTTTACATTCCCACCAGCAGTGGAGGAGGGTTCCCCTTTCTCCATAACCTCTCCAGCATGTGTTGTTACTTGAGTTTTTTATCTTAGCCATTCTGATGGCTTTAAGGTGAAATCTTAGGGTCATTTTGATTTGCATTTCCCTGATGACTAAGGACATTGAACATTTCTTTAAGTGTTTCTCTGCCATTCGATATTCCTCTATTGAGAATTCTCTGTTTAGCTCTGTATCCCATTTTTTAATTGGATTACCTGATTTGTTGGTGTTTAACTTCTTGAGTTCTTTATATTTTCTGGATATCAGCCCTCTGTCAGATATAATGTTGGTGAAGAGCCTTTCCCTCAACCATGTTTGTAGCAGCTTTATTTGTAATAGCCAGAAGCTGGAAACAGCCCAGATGCCCCTCAACTGAGGAATAGATACAGAAATTGTGGTACATCTACACAATGGAATATTATTCAGCAATAAAAAAAAAAAAAAAAAGGAAAGCATGAAATTTGCAGGTAAATGGTGGGAACTGAAAAAGATCATCTTGAGTGAGGTATCCCAGAAGCAGAAAAACACACAGGGTATATACTCACTCACAAGTGGATACTAGACATATAATATAAGATAAACATACTAAAATCTGTATACCTAATAAAGCTAATCAAGAAGGAGAACTCTGAGTAAGATGTTCAATCCCCCATTCAGAAAGGCAAAGAAGATGGGCATCCGAGGAGGGAGAAAACAAGTAACAGGACAGGAGCCTACCACAGAGGGCCTCTGAAAGGCTCTACCCTGCAGGGTATCAGAGCAGATGCTGAGACTTATGGGCAACCTTTGAGCAGAGTGCAGGGAATCTTATGAAAGAAGGGGAAGATAGTAAGACCTGGAGAGGTCAGGAGCTCCACAAGGAGAGCAACAGATCCAAAAAGTCTGGGCACAGTGGTCTTTTCTGAGACTGATACTCCAGTCAAGAACCACTCATGGAGATGGCCTGGAACTCCTGCATAGAGGTAGCCCATGGCAGCTCAGTCTCCAAGTGGGTTCATAGTAATGGGGACAGAGACTGTCTCTGACAGGAACTGATTGGCCTGTTCTTTGATCACCTCCCCCTGAGGGAGGAGCAGCCTTACCAGGCCACAGAGAAAAACAATGCAGCCACTGCTGATGAGACCTGATAGACTAGGATCAGAGGGAAGAGGAGGAGGACCTCCCTTATCAGTGGACTGGGGGAGGGGCACAAGTGGGGAAGAGGAAGAGAGGGTGGGATTGGGAGGGAAGAAGAGAGGGAGCTATGGGGGGAGAATACAAAGTGAATAAACTGTAATTAATAAAAAATAATTAATAAAATAATAATTTAAAAAAGAAGATGACTTTTTTTTCTAAATTCTGGAAACTTTTTGCAAAGGAGCAGGTTTCTTAATGGCATTCTTGAATTGGGTTGATTTGGGTTGACACACACACACACACACTCTACCTCCTCTCTGGTAACTTCCTGCCTCTTCATCTCTGATCAGAGCTT
Source organism: Psammomys obesus (assembly GCF_907164565.1). NCBI lineage: Eukaryota > Metazoa > Chordata > Mammalia > Rodentia > Muridae > Psammomys > Psammomys obesus. The sequence continues at coordinate 15,645,421 of NW_026596073.1, read as the reverse complement.
CCATCCCAGTGTCTCCCTTTTTACCTTCATATCACATATACTCCATTACTCCTCTCCCTTGAAGCCTCTGGTTTTTGGTTTTTGGTCTTTCCCACTTTCTTGTAGGTCCCTTTCTACTTTCTTGGCCTTTGCATAAACTCACTCCAATGTAAATAAACAGGTATAAGCATTAAAAGCCAAGATCTGCATGTGTGAGGGACTACGTGTGTTTGTCTTTCTGGGCCTGTATTTTCCATCTATTTTTCTGTAGCTTTCAGTTTAATTTGCCTTTATGGCTAAATAAAATTCCATTGTGTCTCTGATAGCATTTGTCTTTTCATAGACATCCAAGCAGATTTCATTTCCTGGTTATTATGAATAAAGCAGCAACAAAGATGAACAAGTGTCTCTCTAGTAGAATATAGGGTCTTTTGGATAAGTTTCCAGGAAAAGGATAGTTGGATTATGTGTTATGTCTATTTTTATATTTTTGAAAAACTATCATACTGGTTTCTATAACATCTACATCAGTTCATACACTTATCAACAGCAAATAAGGGCAAAATTATCTACAGATTTAATGTACTTCTCAAGAAAATTCTGACACTATTCTTCCCAGAAGCAAAATCACATTTTGAGAAAACTACAATTAACTGAGTTGGTGTTGATCTTTTCACAACAACTATAAAATAGTCACTACTTTGTCCTCATTTTATGGTCTAGAATACTGAAAATAAGATAAATAACTCTCCTAAATGTAGTAACTGATAGAGTCAAGATTTACACAGAGTAATTCTAATCTCAAATCCTGTCTTATTTAGCGCACAGTCTAATCTCTACTCCAGGCCACCCGTGTTCTAATGAAAGCTAACTATTTGAATGTTGAAAGTTCACAATTTGAAAAGCAAGTCCTCTTTTCTTTATTTGTAAAAAAAAGAATACAAGATCTCTATTTCATTTAAAACATGTGACCCTAAGCACAATGATGAATTCTAGTTTTTTTTTTTCTTTATTTGTAAAAACACTAAAATTAGGACAACCCTCTAAACTCATTATTGCCTATATGCTTAATAGGTGGGTCAAGTGTAAACCGGGTTATCTTAGCCTTTTACAAGGGAATAGTAGGTGACCCCAGTGCCACATGTATACAGCCTAGCTACAAGTGAAATGGAGACAGGAAGATTCCTTTAGTCACATAATTGAAGATCACCCTGGGCAACTTAGAGCAATGTTATAAAATGTACATATCTCCTAAATGATGGTATAGTTTAAACATATTTTTGTTATCTCAACTAAAATTTACCATTAAACATTCAAGATTCTAATATTATCAAGTTGTCTCTCTTGGGCAAGTAAAACAAACTGTTCGGTAAGCCAACTGAAATCAGCAATCACTTGTTTTTCTTTTTTCTGTTACTATAAATGCTCCTTTACCTCAAGTATGGTTTTATAATAAATAAACAAAGCTACAGATGATTACAGACTCTCAAGCAAATGATGTCTTATTTTAAGGTTGTGGCTTCCAAAATAATTCAGTCTCTGAACCTTTCATCTCAGTATATGCAGGTTTTCAAGAAACTTTCAGACGGTCCTGGCCAAATGCCTCTCATTTTGAGATAACCTATTCCATGAGGAGAGAGGTGTGCCTTCCACATTAAGCAGGCACAATTTTCTCAAGGGTAAACTTTACCAGATGCTTGGACATGGGACATTAGTATTCTGGGAGCATTCATACCTATGTAACAGTTAAGTTAAAGGTTAGCGCTGCCATCATGCTACACAGGCACTCTGGGAAGGGAAGTAACCAAGGACAGTAGACGGGGACAGCACACAAAGTTTCTATAGTGCTAACAAAATTATAAAATAACAATGACCATCCTCTTTGGCCCTTTAGAGTTCCACTGGACTCACAAAAGCAAGTTTGTGAACATAATTGAAAACAACGTGTAGCAAGATTATTTTAACCCCAAACAGATTGAAAATTAATTAATGATGAAGTGATTCTTCCAACAAGGGTTACACACTTGCAATTTCATCATACTTTTCTTTGCTTGACCCAAATTCTTCTTGTTATTAAATTCAAATGTGTTCTTACATGCTTCTAATTCAGCACGGTATTTCTCTAGAACAGGAGTGTTCCATGAACCTGAAGTCAATAACTGTCTCAAACATATGAAACATATGATGTTCTCTAGCTATTTGCCTACTTATAGATAATTGTTGCCACTTTATCTGGAGTGGAGATATATATATGTGTGTCTGTGTGTACATATATGTGTGTGTGTATATATATATTTATAAATATAAATACATACATATATGTATGTATATATACATATACATACATACATACATATGTGTATATATATATATATATATATATATATATATATATATATATATATATATATAGGGGTAAGAGTTTTCCTTCTAGTATCTTCTAGTAGGGCTGAGTTTGTGCATAGATATTTACATTTGGGTTCTGTCGTGGAATATCTTGTTTTCTCCATCTATGGTGATTAAAAGTTTAGCTGGGTATAGTAGTCTGGACTGGCATCTGCGGTCTCTTAGGGTTTGCAAGACATCTGCTAGGCCCTTCCAGCCTTTATTGTCTCTGCTGAAAAGTCAGGTGTGATTTTGATAGGTTTTCCATTATGTGATACTTGGCTTTCTTTCCCTTGCAGTTTTTAATATTTTTCTTTGTTCTGTGCATTCAGTATTTTGATTACTTTGTGGCAGGAGAATTTTCTATTCTGGTCTAATCTGTTTGGTGTTTTATAGGCCTCTTGTGTGTTTATAGTCATCTCTTTGTTTAGATAGGGGAACCTTTCTTCCATGATTTTGTTGAAAATATTTTCTGGACCTTGGAGCCTAAAATTTTCTCTTTTGTCCATCCCTATTATTCTTAGGTTTCATATTTTCATGGTGTCCTTGATTTCTTGGATGTTTTGGGTCAACAATTTTTAAGATTTAACATTCTTTGATTGTTGCATCGATTTCTTCCCTTGTATCTTTTACACCTGAGATTCCCTTCTCCATCTCTTTTATTCTGTCGGTGAAGCTTACTTCTGTAGTTCCTGTTTTCTTTCTAAGTTCTTTCTATGATTTTCTCAGTTTCTGCTTTCTTTATTGTTTTCATTTCCATCTTCAGAACTTGAAGCGTTTTATTAATTTCCTTCACCTATTTATTTGTGTTTTCCTCCATTTCTTTAAATGATTTGTTCAATTCCTTTACCTGTTTATTGCATTTTCCTGTATTCCTTTGAATGATTTATCCATTTCCTCTCTACAAGCCTCTCTAAAGGCCTCAATCTGCTTGACTGTATCTTCCTGTATTTCTTTACAGATTTATTCATTTGCTCTGTTGCATCTTCATAAGCTTAGATTTAAGGTTATTTTCTTGTGTTTCAGTTGTGTTAGGGTATCCAGGGCTACTTGCCTTGAGATAACTGGGTTATAACTGGGTTATGCCACATTTTCTGGATTTTATTGATTGTGTTTTTATGCTGGTAGTTTCTGGTGCCTCCTGGAGTTCTGAAGGGGCTGTGCTAGAAAAGCCCTGAGTAGGCAGCTGGGTATTCCTGCAGGAGCCCTCCTCAGATTGGTGGGTATGGTTTCTGACTGGTGGTGGTTCTCAGGGAATTACCTGGGACTCTCCCCAGATGTGTGAACCTGTGGACTAACTTGACTCCTCAGGAGGGTGGGAGGCGGGGGGCGCTCTCCTCTTGCCAGGGGAAGTCTGATGCAGTGGCCCCACCACCGACTTTGTTGCTCTGATGTTAATGAGCTGCAGCTGCCCAGACACTGTGCTTGATGCCCAGACACTGAAGCCTTCTTAGAGAATCTGTGAGCCCAGAGGTCTGGTTGGTCTCCCTAGGAGATGGGCTGAGCTTTGGAGTGGCATCTGGGGTTTACTGTGGCTCCTGTGTGTCAAGAGGCCTGAGGATAGAGCTGTGTGTTCTGGTACCCCAAAGGTATCCACAGGAAGGTCAGAGCAGCCTAAACGGGAATGGCTATGAGCTGAGACTGTCGGCCGGTAGGAACCCAGGATCTTTTCTAGTGATTATCTTGGTGTCCTGAAGTTGGTACCTCTTGGTTTCCAACTTGGTAGTCTTTTCTCAACTGGGAGACCCAGACACTGGGGTTTTGGGGCCCACAGTTTGGTTTGGGACAGGAATGCAGGTGTGTGGCTAGATGCTGGAGACTGGAGCAGGTGGGAACCTGGGATCTTTTCTAGGGGTTAGCTGAGTGACCTGAGGTCGGTCCTGCTCATTTTCCTCACCTTGGAGTCTCCTTTCACCCGGGAGACCCAGACGACCATGTTTGGAGGCCCCAGTTCAGTGGGATGGTTAGAACAATGCACAGGTGTACAGGCATGTGGCTAGACATGGGAGACCACGTGTAGGAAATATTTTGTAATAGATGTAAGATGCCAAAATTGTTTCATATTACAACACTGTGGTCAGAGTAACATTCATATATGCACAGTGTTTAAGTCAGCTATGTGCTGTCTTCTTCGGTAACTTTTAAAAGTTAAAATAATCCTATTTTTAAATGTTCTAAGTCCACAGTTAATTAACAGTTAGGGACTGACTTGATACCTCTGCAAAGGTAGTAAAGAGCAGCTGCCAGCCAAATCTGATGATCTGAGTTTGACACCCTAGACTCACAAGGTAGACAAACTTCAAAGTCATCATGTGACCTCCACATATGAACAATGACATTCATGAGCACATTCAACTCCACACACAAATAAATGAATTTATTAAAGTAGATATGTAATGAAAAGTAGCATAAACAAGTTCCTGGGAAACCCAAGAGACCTATTGAGTAATACTCCATTGTGTAGATGTTACTCTGCAATGAAAAACAAGGAAATCATGAAATTTGCAGGTAAATGGTGGGACCTGGAAAGGATCACCCTGAGTGAGCTGTCCCAGAAGCAGAAAGACACACACGGTATATACTCACTCATATAGACATATAACATAGGATAAACCTACTAAAATCTGTACATCTAAAGAAACTAATCAAGAGAGAGGACCCTGACTAAAATGCTCAATCCCCATCCCGAAAGGCAAAGAGGATGGACATTAGAAGAAGAAAACAGGAAACAACCTAGGAACCTGCCACAGAGTGCCTCTGAAAGGCTTTGCCCTGCAGACTATCAAAGCAGACGCTGAGACTTATGGCCAACTGTTGGGCAGAGTGCATGGAATCTTATGTAAGAAGTGAGAACTAGTAAGATCTAGAGAGGACAGGAACCCACAAGGAGAGCAACAGAACCAGAAAATTTGAACACAGGGAACTTCCCAGAGACTCATACTCCAACCAAGTACCATGCCTGGAGATAACCTAAAACCCCTGCACAGATGTAGCCCATGGCAGTTTAGTGTCCTAGTGGGTTCCATAGTAATGGGAAGAGGGACTGCCTCTGACATAATCTGATTGGCCTGCTCTTTGATCACCTCTCCCTGAGGGGGGAGCAGCCTTACCAGGCCACAGAAGATGACAATGCAGCCACTCCTGATGTGATCTGATAGACTAAGATCAGAAGGAAGGAGAGGAGGACCTCCCCTACCAGTAGACTTGGGGAGGGGCATGTGTGAAGAAGGGGAAGGAAGGGTGGGATCGGGAGGGGAGGAGGGAGGGGCTTATGGGGGGATACGAAGTGAATAAAGTGTAATTAATAAAATAAAATAAAATTTAAAAAAGAGAGCTATTGAACATGTAAAATATTAGTTTCTGTGAAGTGACATGAGCTTTTCAAAACAAGAAAATGTGAATAACTCAAATAAAATTAAGCAAAAGGGATAACAAAGGAAACTGGTAGAAGAAAACCATGAAAATGTCAAGAAACTGAAAGGAAGCTCAAGTTATTTCCCAGTTAAAGAAATGCCAATCCAATCAAATCAATGGACAAAAAAAGAGTTCATGAAATTCAATTTTTCAACATCAAACGTTTGTTGGAAACTTTATAGAAGTGAGCTTGTAAATGCCTGTCAAGAATTTAAGAATATAAAGATTGGTTCAATAAGTCTGTTTTAGATGTATCCTACTGATACATTCATGCAAGTTCAAAAGTACTTCTGCCCAAGTGAGATGACTGAGACATTTTTGTGGCAGCTAAAGGGGAAATTGGGGAAACAGGTTGAGCCCCATAAATGTTGGTTGGTTAAATAAGTTGTTATCAAGAGAATTATCAAGAAACAGAATACTATGCAGCCATCACAGAGGTTGCTTTATATGTGATAATGAAGGACATAGTGGTTAGTAGAATTAACAAGTGAGAGAAACAAGAAGAGTAATAAAATGAGTAATAAGAAAGAACATGTAGGTTGAGGGAATGGCTCAGTGGTAGAGCAGTTTGTCTAGTATGTGTGAGTCCCTGAGTTCTATTCCAAGCACAGATGTCAGTTCTATTCCAGGCCCAGAAAAATATTTTTACAAAGCTATTTTTAAATTATGCTTTAATAGCCCTGGTAAAAATTTTGAGCTAAAATTTTTTTAAAGTTCATTTAGCCATGTAACTATTGCTCTGTGAAAGAAACCGAGGAAACAAAGACATATAAAATCCCAGAAATCCAATCTCATTCCATTCTCTTCAATATGCAGATTAAGAATACATGCATTTCAGAGCTGTGAGCCCAGCCCCAAAGAATGCATCCACAGAATGCTCCAACACCTAAGGCTCAGGTATTGAAGAAGAGGGATCAGAACGATGGTAATTGCCAAAGGATCATGGACTTGGCTGTGAGATTGTGTCTCTTAGTAACATCAGAAGCTATAACCACTGTCTCCCCAATGTAGTTGCCCAACTGTGACCTGAAAAAAAAAATGACACCAATGAACATGTTAGCCTGAGAGGGAAAGGCCCATCATGCCTCAACCCTACACAAAGAACTATAGGCAAATAAGGAAAGGTGGGGCCAGAAAATGTGGTTTTTCTCAGGAATGAGCACATCTATTGGCTGTCCAGTGTCAAATAGCCCTGAAAACATACATAAAAGTAATATTATGCAAACTGAAAAAACTTATATGTAGGAATGTAACCTGAAAAGAGGCCATGAGTTTTATGGGAGAGTGGAAAGGATACATGGAGGGCTTGGAGTGAGAAAAGTGAAGGAAGAAATATTATAATTATATTATAATCTCAAAAATATAGGCATTTATACGATGTTTTATACACACACACACACACATATATATATATAATCAGAATTTCTAAGCTATATCCACTCATGTACTGATGGCAACTCATGGGAGAGGTATACAACTCTCAAGCAAAAAAACCTTTCCTGTCTACAGGTGATTGCTCTTAGCTGCGTTCTTGTCGCTATGTAAAGCTTGTCAAGATCGGCCTGTGACTTCTCTTCAGCAACCCATGGTGGACATGTACGCTACTTCCACTAGACCACAGACTTTAACATTTGACCTGTCCATCTTCAGAAAACCCACATGCCTCATTCCTGCAAATTTTTCCTTTCCAGAGAAAGGCTAACTTGCAGTCAGAGGGAGTCCCTGAGCCTGGTGCACTTTAACGATGTGATAGGCGTGGATGAATGGCATGAAGCCACGCTGTATGATAACAATCTCCAGAGAGCAACAGAGTGGGCTGGGGCTGCTTTGCCGTTCCAACCCATCCCTCATGAGCTTTCTGATAGTTTTCATAAAAGGACCCTTTGATTTACCTGACTACAAGGAGTGAGGGAGCTTCAAATAATAAGTCCTCAGATTCTCATTATCCTGAGGGAAAGGGAATGTGGCTTTTCCCACTCTGGAGGTTGTTATTACATTCTATGGAAATTGAAGCTAGGTAGGTGCTAGTTGAGCAGGTACATATTGCAAGCGACTTTGCCCCTTTCTTGACAGGCAAGTAGGGAACACTATCTCTAAGGCACTCTACAGTAGAGCTGTGAGGAAGCTATTCAAGATGCTTTAATCTTAGTGATTAAAAAAAATCATCACATTTTTATAGGGTTCTGTCACTAAATATTTTTAGAGTTTGTTTTGTTTTTTATTTTCATGTATGTTTATGATTGATTTCTCTTTTAGTTAAACCAAGGTTATTCCTAAAAGATCCAAATCACCACCCAGAAACTAGGATTTATTTAATTACCCTAGAGCACAATGCTGGGCAATAGTTACTCCATCCTAAACTTCCAAGCCCGTATAGTTTTCTCCTATTCGTATTTCCCACATTATACTTGCTTTCAGTCATATCTTAGGTCCGGTTCCTCTCTCCTCATGCTTCCAAGTCCTCTCCTGCAGATCTCTCCTCTCCGACTCCTCCCACTTGCTTCTTTCTCCTCCCCTCCAGACCAGGATGTCGCATCCTGTTCTCTCCATTGCACAGCACTGGCTGGTTGTTTTATTGAAAATACAGAGAACAAATGATGGCATGTTTACACAAACTTGAGACAGGTGATGCTTAGAATAAACATCACAATACAATGTCCAGATTGAAACCAGAGAAATCGGAGAAATCAAATCAGCATTTGAATGAAGAAGGGTAAATTGAATACATTCTACGAGAACATTTACCAGCACATGCATGTGCATGTTTATTTGTTTTAAGGTGTAGATAAGTTTGGAGATATGGACTTTGAATGCTTTAAATTACATTATATATATATATATAATATATATATTATATAATATATATATATATATATATATTCAGCTCTAGAAACAATAATAATAAATTACATCATATACACCTTCCAGCCAGGAATATGGTAAGACTGGATGCATTTTTTCAAGTCTGGACCTTGAACCTAAGGCCTTGCACAAGCTAGGCAAATGCCAAACTCCAACTCTTCTCTTTTGAAACAGGCATAGTCACACAAAGTTGTCTAGGAACCTTTGCTCCCTGGGATCATCCTTGCCAGCCTCCCCTTGCACAGCTGGGTTGAATGGCTGCTTCACCAGACTTGGGGGTGGGGGTGGGGGGAGAAGATGCATTTAGCAAGAGTACTTCTTTCTTTGTAGCCCATTAAGCCTTTCAGTGGTAGAAAGCAGACAGCTAATGCCAAGAAATCCCACTGAAAGTGATATTAAAACTCGCCACTGCTCTGCTTAAAGACACTCAGATAGGATAAAGAAATTTCAAGCAGTCCTTTCTGAATAAAAATTGTCTGCCTTCAGAGCCTCTTCAGCTGCCCATGTTCAATATAAACCCAACTATATACCTAGGTCTGAGTAGCTGCCTGAATCCCCAGCAGGGCAGGAATAGTCAGCTGATCAAATCTAATTATATTTTCCTCAACTAATTGATAAATCACCCTCTCTTCTCTTAATGGGGCCCTCAGTGTCTGATTATTCCAAACCTAATTAACCTGTGATGTTTCATTAAGAAAATTAATTATATCTATTGAATGAAAATTTTCTGCAAAATGAATTTTCACATTTAATGGTTCTTAATTGTTAGCTTTAATGTTGAATTACTTTCTCTTTATATTTACACATACGTATCATTTACACGTTTATGCAAATATATGAAACTCCCTCCCTTAGCCTATATGGAAAGGCATATGTTGAGGGAACAAATATATTTAACAGTGTTCAGAAGATGGGTAGGACAATGAAGATTAGTGGTTTCTCTCATGTCGATTTGATTTTCTACAGCTCCTTTCCTGAAAGCTTAGGCAAAGGAGTTTCTTACTATTTCCAACAATAGAGCCAAGATCTGTGATGTCATACCTCTCTCATGGAGGCCTTCTGCACCATAAACTTGCAATAGAGACTTCTCAGTGTAGAAAAAAATAAGAACAAATCTGTATTAAGGCTCCATAGAAAAACAGAATTAATGCAGTGTGTGTGTGTGTGTGTGTGTGTGTGTGTGTGTGTGTGTCTGAGAGAGAGAGAGAGAGAGAGAGAGAGAGATATTTATTAAAGTGGCTTACAGGCAGGGTCCAATAATGGCTATCTCCTGAGGAAAGACCAAGAATCCAATAGTTGTTCAGTCCGCACTGCTGAAATATCTCAGTTGGTCTTCAGTATATGTCAGAATTTAAAAAAAAAAAAAATGTAGGATCAAAGAAATGAATTTATCAGCAACAATGAGGTCAAGTGGGCCGAAAGCAAAATATTCTTTCTCCCAGGTCCTTTACATAGTCTCCCAGGTCCTTTACAAAGGAAGAGTGGTGCAGATAGGATGGGTATTTTGACTTCAATTGACCTGGATTTAATGTGGGTCTTTCTACTTCAAATGACTGAATTTAAGATGGGTCTTCCCACCCATGAAGAGAAATCTGTCAAAGGTGTGACCAGCTACTTGGGCTTTAGTCAATTATAGATGTAGTCAAGTTGATAACCAAGAATAGTCACATTATTTCAAACAGAATAAGAAAAAAATTACAATGTCCATCACTGGAAGAAAATAGTAATAGCTCAATGTCTGGGAAGTCCTGTGACAAAGAATTTTGAATATTATTTTTAAGTAATCTGATCTTAAATAATCATGTGGTTGTTATTCCTTGCAGTAAGAAATACTTACTGTGTGTTTTTCAAGTAGGTATATATTAAATAGTTCTAAACTTGGGCAAATCAAGAATTTAAAACTATTATTAGGAAACATTTTATATCAGGAAAATTAGGCCATTTGAAACCCATTTTATTCTTGTTTTCCATACAGACATATCTTTCCCACCAAAAGGTTAGTTTTAACATATAACTTATTTATATTTAATGTTCACACATCTCTGCACCTCAAAAATTGTGATTTGGATGATTTGAACCAACTTGGTTCAATTTGAATCCGTTTTGGTTTTTTTAAATAATATCTCTTTATGTACTCCAGGCTGGCCTGGAGCTCTCTGTCACCCTGCCTCAGCCTCCTGAGTGCTAGGATGGTAGACAGGCATCACCATGCCCAGCTGATTCCAGAACTTTTAAAACACAATAACCACCATAAGCCTAACCACAATTCAACAATAGCTCTTAACCCCAAACTGTATTGTACTGAATATTTCTATTAAAATTAAACCAAACTATGGTCAGTGAACCTTCCGGTGTAAGTGAAGGGAGAGAAACAGCCTTCTGAGGTGCCCTAATGTCCCTCTATAGGGGTTTCATCTCCTGGCTTATGATCTTTCTAAAATTCCATTTGTTACATTTTTTTTTTCCTGACTTTATCCCACTTGCCTGGTTTCACAGAAACAAAAGAGGCTCTGGACATAGAAATATGCGGATTTGACAGAAATGTTTGAGGTTTAGTTTTGGTGGGTTTTTTTTTTTTTTACCTGAATGCATGTTTTATTACCAAACATGAATTTGATTCCTGATAGCATTTTCCTTTTATTTATTCATTATTTATTACAATCTATTCACTTTGTATCCCCACTCTAGCCCCCTCCTTTGTCTCCTCCCGATTCCACTGTCCCTCCCTTTTCTCCCCCTACTTCCCTCCCTTAGACCACTGATAGGGGAGGTCCTCCTCCCCCACTATCTGACCCTAGCCTATCAGGACTCATCAGGACTGGCTGCATACTCTTCCTCTGTGGTTTGGCAAGGCTGTCTCCAGAGGGGAAGGTGATCAAAAAGCTGGCCACTGAGTCCATGTCAGAGAATGCCCCTGCTCCCCTTACTAGGGAACCCACGTGGAGACTGAGCTACCTGTGGGCTGCATCTGAGCAGGGGGTCTAGGTCCTCTCCATGCATGGTCTTTGGTTGGAGTGTCTGTCATTGCAGGCCCCCTGGGCCCAGATATTTGGCTCTGTTGGTCTCCTTGTGGAGCTCCTGTCCCCTCCAGGTCTTTTTTATCTCTCCCTTCTTCCATAAGATTCCCTGCACTCTGCCCAAAGTTTGGCTATGAGCCTCAGCATCTGCTTCGATACACTGCTGGGTAGAGTCTTTCAGAGGCCCTCTGTGGTGAGTTCCTGCCCTGTTCTATGTCTTTTCTCACTTCCTATGTCTATCCTGTTTGCCCTTCTGAATGAGGATTCTCTTTCCTAGGGTCCTTCTTGTTGTTTAGCTTCTTTAGGACTACAGATTTTAGGATATTTATCCTATATTAAATTGCTAAATATCCACTAATAACTGAATATATACCATGTGTGTCTTTCTGCTTTTGGGATAGCTCACTCAGGATGATCTATTCTAGTTCCCACCATTTGCCTGCAAATTTGATGGTTTCCTTGTTTTTAATAGCTGAGTAGTATTCCATTGTGTAAATGTACCACAATGTCTGTATCCATTCTTTGGTTGAGGGATATCTGGGTTGTTTCCAGATTCTGGCTATTATGAATAAAGCTCCTATGAACACGGTTGAGCAAATGTCCTTGTTGTATACTTGAGCATATTTTGGATGTATGCCTAGGAGTGATATAACTGGATCTTCCAGTACCACTATTCCTAATTGTATGAGAAAGTGCCAGATTGATTTCCAAAGTGGTAGTACAAGTTTAAGTTCCCACTAACAATGGAAAAGGGACTCCCTTTCTCCATATCCTTTCCAGCATGTGTTGTCACTTGAGTTTTTTGGGTTTTTGTTTTGTTTTGTTTTTGTTTTTGTTTTTATCTCAGCCATTCTGATGGGTATAAGGTGAAATCTCAGGGTCGTTTTGATTTGCATTTCCCGAGTGACTAAGGACATTGAGCATTTCTTTAAGTGTTTCTCTGCCATTCGATATTCCTCTGTTGAGAATTCTCTGTTTAGCTCTGTACCCATTTTTAATTGGATTACTTTGAGTTCTTTATATATTCTGGATATTAGTCCTCTATCAGATACAGGGTTGGTGAAGATCTTTTTCCAGTACATAAGCTGTCATTTTGTTCTGTTGTCAGTGTCTTTACAGGAGCTTTTCAGTTTCCTGAGGTCCCATTTATTAATTGTTGCTCTTAGAGCCTGTGCTGTTGGTGTTCTGTTCAAGAAGTTGTCTCCTGTGCCAATGAGTTCAAGGTTCTTCCCCGACTTTTTCTTCTAACAGGTTCAGTGTGTCTGATTTTATGTTGAGGCCTTTGATCCGTTTGGACTTTAATTTTGTGCAGGGTGATAAATATGAATCTATTTGCATTCTTCTACATGTAGACATCCAGTTAAACCAGCACCTGTTGAAGATGCTATCTTTTGTCCATTGTATGGTTTTAGCTTTCCTTGTCAAAAATCAAGTATCCATAGGTGTGTGGGTGTATTTCTTGATCTTCAATTCTATTCCATTGATCCAACAGTGTGTTTCTATGCCAGTGCCATGCAGTACTTATTATTGTTGCTCTATAATACAGTTTGAGATCAGGAGTGGAGATACCTCCAGAAGCTCTTTTATTGTACAGGGCTATTTTAGCAATTCTGGGATTTTTGTTTTTCCATATGAACTTGAGAATTTTTCTTTCAAGGTTGTAAGAGATCTTTCCAGCTTCTGATATCTTCTTCAATTTATTTTTCCTCAGAGACTTACAGTTTTGGCTTTTTGTTTGTTTGTTTGTTTTTCGATACAGGTCTTTCACTTGCTTGCTTAGAGTCACACTTTATGTCATTTGTGGCTATTATGAAGGGTGTTGTTTCCCTAAATACTTTCTCAGCCTGTTTGTCTTTTGTATACTGGCAGGTTTCTTATTTTTTGTTTTTTAGTTAATTCTGTATCCAGCCACTTTGCTTAAGGTGTTTATCCTAGATGAAGGAGTTCTCTGGTAGAATTTTTGTGGTCACTCATGTAAACTATCATTTCATCTGTGAACAGTGATACTTTTAATTCTTCCTTTCAAGTTTGCATTCCCTTGATTTCTTTTAGTTGTCTTATTGCTCCAGCTAGGATCTCAAGCACTATGCTGAAGAGATACAGAGAGAGGTTTTGTTTTGAACTGCTGTGATGGCTAGTTTTATGTCAACTGAACACTAGCTAGAATCATTGTAGAAGAGGGGAGCTCAACTGAGAAAATGCCCGACCAGATTGGCCAATGGACATGCCTGTAACGCATTTTTTGATTGATGGTTGATGTTGAAGAGTTCAGCTCACTGTGAGCAGTGCCACCCTTGGGCTAAGAGTCCGGAGAGTTGTAAGAAAGCAGCTGAGCAAACCATGGAAAGCAAACCAATAAGCAGCACTCTTCCGTAGCCTCTGCCTCAGATCCTACCTCCAGGTTCCTGCCTTGAGTTTCCACTCTGGCTTCCCCCGTTGATAGGGCATTACTTAAAAGTCATATGATGAGATAAATCTTTTCTTCCTAAGTTTCTTTTGATCATGGTGTGTTTTATCCAGCAGTAGAAACCTAACTAATGCACTTACCAGCATGTGGCTGGCTCTCTAAACTGAAATCTGACTCAAATGAAGCATTATTTCTGGCAGAATTCCTGGTCTCTGGGCTACTTAATAGTACAAATGCAGTCATTTATTTATAAATATTCAGGAATTTATTTTCCAGAACCACTCAGTACATAAAATAAAAGTAGCCTTTTAAGGAGATAAAACATCTTGAGAATATAGAATGTGTGGTGTTATATGAAGCGCTTTCTCCTTCACACACTTACACTAAGACAGGCTCCAGTTGACCTGAATACACTAATAGTATGTAAGTAGCTGTGGTTTCAGGAGACTTCTATCTTTTTGAAAATCCAGTGTCTTTGAAAATTGTATAGGGGACAAAATGCCAATATCTAGTCTTTATCCTCGGAATGTCGGTAAGTTGTCACCGTTCTCCTCAGTTCTCATTGAAAAATAGGACTATTTTAATTCTAAATCCCAACAGTATGGGAAAGGCAGGGGCTTTCAGGGAATGTCTGTAATTTAGGGTTTAGCCAGTAAGGGCACATGCTACCAAGCCTGATTACTAGAGTTCAATCCCAGGAACCTATGTGTGGAAGAAGAGAATGGATGCCTGCACATTGATCTCCACAAATGTACACACATATACATATTAAATAAATAAATGTGCCAAAAGACTACCTGTAATTTAATAAATGTCACACTCTGATCAAGAGCTTTGTCACCAATTTCACCTCTGAAGAAAATTACTACACAGCATTTAAAAAAAAAAAACAAAATTCTATAAATCACAAGGGATGGAATACTAAATGGACAGGGTTCTTAGCCTGAATCCGGATGCCTTTGCTTAGTAATAACTGCTTTTCAGAGGAGGGTTAGCCACTGTCTAACTCCATCTTACACAAAATCTCCTGCCCTGTCCTTGCTCATGGGGCAAATTCTATCACCTTCCACATGTAGAATTTCTTCACTTCTAACTGGCATCCTTGGAAAAGCAGCCACCAATAGCTCTCGATGAGGCCCCTTCCGAGTTGTTACATGAAGTTTGACAACATGAAACCATAACCTTCCTCCCGTGTTCTGTTTTACTCTGAGAGCTCTAGACTGACAAAGCCTGAAATGCTATAGTCCTGTGTCAAAGATAGCTTGGAAATTAGCACTTTTTCAGATGTTTTTTTATTTAAAAATTTTTGAGAACTTTTTACATGAGTATTCATATCATTTTTACCCTTCCATTTTCCCCTCTCCCTACTCCCTCTCAATTTTATAGCCTTTTCTTCTTTAATTTTTATTGACAAATACACATACACACGTACACTCACACACATAGAAATACATATTTGTGGGTCCATTTGGTGTTGCTTATTTTGCACATGTGGGTGATGGCTTGTTTTTTTTTTTTTGTTTTGTTTTTGTTTTTGTTTTTTTGTTTTTTTTGTCAGCTTGGCACAAGCTAGAGCCATCTAGGAACAAGGAATATCAATTAAAGAATTACCTCCATCAGATTTAGGCAAGTTTGGGGAGCATTTCCTTGACTAATGACTGATATGTGAGGCCCAGGCTACTGTGCATGGTGCCATCCTGGCAGGTGATCCCAGGTTGTGTTAGAAAGCATGATAAACCTGACATGGAGACCAAAACAGTAAGTAATGTTCTTCCATGGTTCTGCTTCCAAGTTCCTGCCCTGAGTGTCTGCTATAGCTTCTCTTCATGATGAAGGAGGACTAAGACAATGTATTAAAAGCTGATTATCTCAGAGCAGTTCGCACTGCTTTCTCAGCTGGGTGGTTTTTCCACCACTTCCCTACTCTGGACCAAGGATAATGCTGAATGTAGAAATGACAGCAGGCGTATACAGTGGCTACCCCAAGTACTGTCCTGTGAGAATGTTAGAAAGGTGTGTGTAGTATCTTCTTGAAGCTTCAAATCTGCTTTCCCAGCTGTTAAAAGTGGACGGTTGACTTTGGTCCAAAATGGTAAGTTGGCAGTTCTAGAACCCAATCCAATCCTGTAAGAGTTCTGGTTAGTTTGTTATCATTTACATTATATTAATGTTTGTTATCATTCCCACTAGTATAAATATTTTTAAAAGATATTTCACATAAAGTATGTATTTTTCCAGCTTGTTTTAAAAAATTAGGTTGGCAACAGCTGACGGGTAAGTTCTTTGTCTCCCTTCAAGAATGAGTCAGGCCCTCCTTTCATCATCACGCACACTTCTCTATTTCCGTTATTTTCAGATCCTGTAAGTATTTGAATATGAGACTCCTGGCTCTCCAAATTTATATGGTTTATTACAAAATTAAATACTATAAATCTCTGATTTAAGTCTTTTCAAAAGAAGCAAAAGACTAAAAGAATAGCAGTTCAACTACATGTTTCAAATGCTAAAGGAGACTTTGCTTGGATAGCCAAAGCAGCACTGATAATCCTCTATCTGTTTCTACCAACCAAGGGCAAACATTGATCCACATATTCTTCTGAGAATGAAAAGGAATAAATTTGACTTTCTGTTCCATGTTAAAATAAACCTACTGCTCAAGCCCAAGTCAAAATGACATATACTGCAAATTAGTGTTTTATACCAAGAAAACATTTTTTGTTCTGGGTATAGCATAATTTATTTAGGATATAATTAGACATATAATTAAAGTTGATTGTTCTTTTTAAGCACAGCTATGGCTACTAGAATATACTGGTTTCTGAAACATAATTTTTGTGTGGAAATTGGAATGTGTTCATACGAAGATGTCCATAATATGCATATTATGTTCCTTTCACAAAATTCTACCAAACCTCACATATCTGCCTGCCCTAGTATGAAGATATTCGACCTAATTTGTTTTGCATTATTTTACATAGCAACAAAGTAATAACAAAATTTATCAGCAGAAAAACATAGTATTATACAATTATCAGAAAGTGAAACCTCTAAAATCACATTTAAAAATAGCAATACCTATATGATAAGTGAGAAAATCAAGGAAGAGCTAGAAATACTAGGGTGGCCGTAAGCAAGGGAGGCAGTGTATTTCTAAGGGGAAAATGTTTTCATTTAATTAGTTGAAGTTTTTTCACCCACCAAAGGTCTGTAATGATTTGGTTTTGTTCTTTCAACTTGATCTTACAAATATCTTTAATTAAAATGCTTATTCTTTCATTTCTTAAAAATTGATTTGATAATTTGCTTTATGCAATTAGTAACAGGTTATATCAGCACATAATCTGATAAAGGCTGTTTTCATTATTTCAATCAATCTATTGACCATATGTATGAAATACTGCAACAAATTACACATGAAAGGTAAAATTTTATTGGGTAATTTTGTGTATGTATGGAGAAATTGGTAATATATAGTAGCAATTATGATCAAAAACATTTACTGTGTATTTTGTTTGCAGCAACCTTTCCCCCATTTTTTATATAAAAAGTTACATTCACAGTAAACAGTTGAATTTCATACAGCTTCAAATAGATGAAGTCTAAGGTCGGAAGGAATGAGTAAATTGGCCAATCACATGAATAGCAAGGAATATAAGGAACAAATCTTTAAAGCTTATTATGGTCGTTTTGTTTCCTATGATACAGCAACCAATAGCTGAGGTAAGCTGAACTGGCATTTAACTTTAAGATTCTAAGTGCTGGTGCTAGGGATTTGATTCAGTGGTAGTGTACTTGCATGACCAAACTCTGAGCTCAATCCCAGTACCACCCAACCCAAGCGGTAAAGGCACAGGATCAAAAAGTCAAGGTCACCCTCAGTTACCTAACTAGTTAAAGCCAGCCTGTACTACACAAGACCTTCTTTAAACAAAATAATTCTAAGTGCTTAATATCTATCACTATCTATTTTGGTGTATATATTGGCTTTCCATTCCAGCCATTCACTAAACTTGCTTTTATCCTTTGTTGGTTTTTGTTGTTGTTTGGTTGATTGGTTGGTTGGTTTTGGGCAACCAATTTTCTTTTTATTTTTACTTTCAATTTGTTGTTAATTTTTTCACTTTGCATCCTTGTTGTAGCCACATCCCTTCTCCCCTCCCAGGCCCATCACCTCTCCCTCCACCTCCCCACTCTCCTTTTCTTCAGTTCCTGCATGCTCTTCGGTTGATGCTTCAGTCTCAGCAATCTCCTCTGGGACCTGGTCAGGTGGCTCTGTTGGTCTTCTTGTGGACTTCTGTCATGTCCAGGTCCTTTTCTCTTTCCTCCCACTTTTCCACAAGACTCCCTACTCATCCCAATTTTTGGCTGAGTCTAGGCATCTGTTTTTATGTGCTTCTGGGTAGTGCCTCTCAAAGGACAACTCTGTCAGGAGCTGAGCAGAGTATTGATCATAGTGTCAGGGGCTGGTACTCTCCCATAGTGTGGGTCTTTGGTTGGGTCGGGCATTGGTTGGGCATTCCCTCAATCTCTACTCTCTCTTCATCCCTGCAGGGATAATTTGGAGTTGAAATTTTTGTGGGTGGGTTGGAGTCCCTCTACTAGAAGACTAGTCTAGTTAAAGGGTGTCCTCTTCAGTCTCTGTGCTCACTGATATTAGGAGTCTCTGCTTGAATCCCTATCATATCTTCCCAGGAGCCTACCTTGACTTAGGTCTCCAGCTTGTCACAGAGATACTCCCACCCTCAGGTTCTTTTTTCTCTACAGGCCTTCTGTCTTCTTGCCCTCACTCTTCCCAGGCTTGATCTCCACCCTCTTAACTCTCTAATACATTCCCTCTTTTCAGACACTACCTTGTCTATCTTATTTCCCCTTCTGAGTGAGATTTATGCATCCTCCCTTGGATCCTGTATGTCACTTATTTTCTTTGGGCCTGTCCTTCATTGTATGCTTATCCTGTACGATATGGCTAATATTCACTTCTAAGTGATTACATACCATGTGTGTCTTTCTGGGTTTGGATTACCTCACTCAGGATGATCTTTTCTAGTTCTATCCATTTGCCTGCAAATTTCATGCTTTCTTTGTTTTTAATAGCTGGCACATTGTGTAAATGTGCCACAGTTTCTTTATCCATTCTTTGATTGAAGGACATCTAGGTTGTTTCCAGATCCTGGCTATTGTAAATAAACCTGCAATAAACATAGCTGAGCAATTGTTCTTATTGTATGGTAGAGCATGTTTTGGGTATATATCCTGGAGTGGTATAGCTGGGTCTTGAGGTAAATCTATTCCCAATTTTCTGGGAAAGAGACAGATTGATTTACAAAGTGGTTTACAAGTTTACACTCCCACCAGCAAAGAATGTGTGTTCCACTTCCTCTGCACTCTCCCCAGAATGTGCCGTTGTTTGAGATTTTGATCATAGCTATTCTGACAGTTGTGAGACAGAATCTCAGAATTGTTTTGATTTGTATTTTCCTGATGACTAAAGAAGTTGAGCATTTCTTTATGTGCCTCTCAGCTATTTAAGATCCTAGTGTGGAGAACTCTGTTTAGTTCTGTGCCCCATTTTTTAATTGGGTTATTTTGTTTATTGATGCTTGATTTCTTGAGTTCATTATATATTTTGGATATTAGCCCTTTGTCAGATATAGGATTGGTGAGGATCTTTTCCCAATCTGTACTGTTGTTTCATTCTATTGACAGTATCCTTTGCCTTACATCCTTCGCATGAGGACCTTTACATGATTTCCCATTTATAGTTGTTGATCCTATTTAAAGCCTACACTGTTGGTGTTCTGTTCAATAAGTTGTTTCCTGGGCCAAATACTTCCCCAATTTCTCTTCTAATAGAGTTACTGCATATGGTGTCATATTGAGGTCTTTGATCCACTTGGATTTGAGTGGGAGATAAGTAAGGATCTATTTACATTTTTCTACATGCAGACATCCAGTTATACCAGCACCATTTGTTGAAAATGCTGTCTTTTTTTCCATTGTATGGTTTTCACTCCTTTGTCAAAAATCTGGTGACCATAGATTTGTGGGTTTATTTCTGGGTCTTTGATTTGATTCCATTGATCAACCAATCTATTTCTATGCCTGTAGCAAAAGGTCACCTGTAGTGGTATTTTCCTTATCTCTACTTTATTTGGGGTGTTTAGAACTCTACCTCTTTTCCACCAACCCTCAATCTTAAGTAAGAGAGAGAAAAGGTTAGTGGGTAAAGTGGGCCCAGACCCCTTTAATTCTCCCTCATTTAGGGTCAAGGGGTTCCTTTAGCACTCCATACCAATCTCCTTCAACCACAGACACAGCTAGCAGTCTCTCCACGCCGCTGCACCCCAAAGCATTTCTCCCCGCCTGTCTATTCCAAACAGCCACACCGTCTCTGGTCTCTGGTCTCTCCAAAGCTCTCCAGGCCACTAGCCAACACTGAACACCCGCACAGTCTCTCTCTCAGCCTCATATTTATACTCTCAGAGTCCTAGACCACGCCCCTCTCCATGCAGCACGTGGAAGGCCCTTACCCGCTGGTAAAGATCACGCCCCACACGTGACAACTAACAAGTGTGGACAAACTATAGCCCAACTAAAATCTCACACTTAGGATTAAGACACAAGCATATTTTCATAACATACAAAGAAACCAGAACTCCCATTATATATGCCAGTACCATGCGGTTTTTATTACTATTGCTCTGTAGTATAGCTTAAAATCAGGGATGGGGATACCTCCAGAAATTCTCTTAGTGTATAGGATTGTTTTAGTTATTCCGGTTTGTTGTTGTTGTTGTTGTTCTTTGTTTTTCCATATGAAATTTAGAATTGTTCTTTCAAAGTCTGTAAATAACTGTTGGTATTTTGCTGTGGATTGCATGGAATCTGTAGATTGCTTTTGATAGGATGGTCATTTTTACTATGTTAATCCTACTGAGCCATGATCATAGGAGATCTTTCCATCTTTTGATATCTTCTTTATTTTCTTTCTTCAGAGACTTGAATTTTTTTGTCATGCAGGTCTTTTACTTGCTTGTTTAGAGTTACATCAAGGTATTTTATATTATTTGTGACTATTGTGAAGGTGATTTTTTTCCATAATTTCCTTCTCATCTCATTTATCACTTATATGTAGGAGGGCTGCTAAATTATTTTAGTTAATTTTGTATCCACCCACTTTGCTGAAGGTTTTTTATTAGCAATAGGAGTTCTCTGGTAGAAATTTTGGGGTCACTTATGTATATTATAATACCATCTACAAATTATGATACTTTGATTTCTTCCTTTCCAATTTGTATCCCCTTGATCTCTAGTTGTCTTATTAGCTGCTTCTGCTTTGCTGCTTTTCTGCTTATCAGTTTTTTCTTTTTCTGTGATCTTTTGACAGTTTTATGTTTTCAAGGAAAAGACCTTGTTTGCCTAACATATCCCAACTTCAAATGCCTCACCAAAATGTTACCCATTTGGCTCTAGTATACAGAACCTGTGTTCTGATAAGAATTCAGTGACTTTTTGTAGTAAGAGAATGGAGGTTTTACCACCACCACTCAAGCCTCAGTTGTAGTGGACCCGTCACTGAGCTACAAGTCCAGCCCTCAGAGAATAGAGCTCTTACTGAAAGAAAGAAATGTATAATTCCCTCTAATTTAGATCATCTCTCAAACTATAAAATTTGTGGTGGTGGGGATTTTCAAAGGATAAACCATTATAATTATGGCCACATATCTTTATTCTAATTATATTGCTATTTGAAAGGTTTTCCTCAGTAAAGTTCTTTGGAAAAAAAATCATTACCCTGCAGCCTGATGGATCAGAAAAGCAGCTCTCTGTATAGAGGCAACTAACAGAAAATCAAGCTAAATCACTAAGCTCTGGTTTATTTAACTCTGATATGGTTAACTTTTCTCTTCCTCATTTTTCTATAATTAGTTTCATTACAATTAGACCCTTACTGACATTTTATATTTAATGAGCTGTTCCATAGAAAAGAACTTAAATGGAAATGCAAACCTGAATCTATATGTGGATATTGCAATATCAGTTCAGGTTTTGTGGATGCAAGATCCCCTCTGAACCTTAGTTTGATACTATCAGGTGTCTGAGGATATGATACCAGCAGAGGGCAGGGTTTGACCTCCATTACTTCATTCTCGTGAAGAACTTGGGGCCAGCACAAGAGTTGTAGAGCCACTAGAAGCACCTATGGACAATTCAATAGGATCCCTTTGCCAGCGTTTGAATACAGAATCCTTGTGAGTTTAATTTCTAGACTTACTTCATAAGCAGATGCTTACTCAATGCCTACAGAGCGTCTACTGTAAGCATCTAACACCACCTTGGGCTTTTGAGGAGTTATCCGGCAAGATGTAATCCCCGAGGTGAAATGTATAATGCTCCTGGGAGATACAATACTGAAGTAAAGGAGTCTAATAAAAAGTACTTTATCAATAAAGACAGGAAGAAAGAGGAAGGAGAAGAGCAGGGCTTTTCGATTTGACAGTGGGGATCACATGTTTCTTTATCATGGGAGTGTACTCCCTGAATCATAAAGTACTTGACATTTCCCCTAGACTTTAAGCACTAAATGTTAACAGCCTTCCCCCTGCAGCTTATTTTGTTGACAAAATGAATTGTGTGTACATGTCACCAAATGCCCTGAAGGGCAAAATTACCCTATGAATACAAGCCCTGAGCTAGATCACAGCACTACTTTTAGAGTAGAAAAAAAATATAAGCACTTTCTCTGGGAGCTTATTTCCTTACCTGAAATATGAAAACTACCTGTGTCTTCTCTGTAGGGCTCTGTCTCACAGAGAGTGAGACAGTTAGCACAGTACTTGGAATATAGTAAATATCCACTTAATCCTAAATAATATGTTACTGTTAGTAGAAACCCACTCTTATGAATCCTTTCTCTGGATCAGATTCCAGCAGAAATTCACAGAAGAATAAAATAATTGCATCATAAATAAGCTCAATAAGACCCCTGTACATCACTTTGTGCTGAAGAATGGAATGGACAGGATTAAACTGGCCTTTCCCCTAGTACCATGTTAGTCAACTCAAGGATGTTCTGTCTTCCTCTAGTGAAGGGTAGGAGCTCACCCACTGGGAAGCCTGAAGAGTAGCTAATGATGCAGATACAAACTTTTAAATGCTTTGGGAGTTAAATACAGATAAGTTCTTTGTAAACATTTTCCTACAGGGAAGTCTGAAATGAGGATTCCTTCTAACTTTTAATTTTATTTGTAATTTCACCCATCTCTCCAATTAATTGAAATAATTAATTAGATAGAAAAATTAATAGATGATTTTAAACTACCATGAGCTGTAAATGAGCAACTGCAGTTGTCTTGAGATTGCAAATAAACTGAACTTACAAATGTTTGTTTATAAAAACTAGAGTTTAGGTACTTCTAGCCTACCAGTTTATTGTTTGAAATGTCTGTTGGCTCAAGGAAATGGTGTTCTATTTTCTACTGGAGGGCTACTAACCAAGAAAAATCACTTTGGTATTGGAAGCTGTATCTTTGAGGAGTGTTGTCTGAGCCAGCCAAGAAGAACAAGGTGGTATTAATATTTCAGGAATAAAAGAAACCATGAACAAGCTTCCTGTCAGAACCAAGGTCATGAAGAGGGGAGTTCACTTTGACAGTTGCTGACTGGAACAGGTTTGTTGCTGGCAATAAAAGCAGAAAGCCCATGGTGAATTCACAGAGGCAAAATGAGAATTTACTATGACAACGCTTAAAACAAGAGCAGATGGTAGTCTTGGTGTAGACAGGATGTGCAAACATCTTCTCTTTGGTCCTTATGTATTTGCTGATGTCTGAAGTGTATACCACCACACTAGGAACTTCTCTTAGGCAGAAATGCTGTTTCAATCAATAAGCCAAGGAATTCATTTTATTTTATCATATTTTATGTTGTGAAGAAGAACAGCCACTCAAAAGGTTAAAATTAAAACATTATTGCAGCTCTTTTGGAAAGAATACATGTTCAACTCCTTCTCATACTATATGAAGGTACTGGAAATATATTTTAATTTCAGATTAGATGAGTAACTTGTGGTAAATTGTTTATTACTAATTAAATTTTCATAGGAAGCAGCACTCACCAGCAACTTTTCTTATTTTTCCATTGGCCCAGCATCCTTACATTTTATCCCAGCCTGTTTAGCAGAAAGTGAAAGAAGCCCAACAGAGGAAAGAGAAGGAAAGACACATCACATTAAGGTACAGGGTAAAGTTATTTTTATTACAGTTACTGAGACTGTTTTATTTTAATTTACATAGAATCCAAAGGGACGGGTTCAAGCTGGAAAACCTGTCCATGTAGGCAGCATTTCACTGATGCCTTTCAGTTCCCCACCAACTATTTTACCTGTTATTTATACTTCCGTTTCTTTTACTTCTAGCACTTCTAGACTGAGGTAGATGTATCTCAATCTGCCTTTACCAAGTTTGTTTACAGTGGAGGTGACTGGTCATTGACACCAGTGTGACTCTAGTAGCATTACCCAAAGTCCAAAAGTTCTAAGACCTCATAGCGTGTTCCCATACCCCATCACATTTGATGCTTCTACCAGCCTTGCAAGTCAGAGTCAACAGATACTTACAGCTTCAATATTATCTGTCTCAGGTGACTGAAAATCCTAACTCCGTACCATAAGAAGTAAATCATAGGATGGATCCCATCTCTGTGCTCCCCCCATGGCCTCACCAGCCCAGTTTTATTGGAGTCTGTGTTCTTGGTACATTGTTCTAAGGTAGTTCTAAGTACATTGTGGAGGTAGCATACAATCCCACCCAAAGTAAAGACACCGTAGAAAAATGGAATAAGTGAAAGAAGCATTTTGCCATATAACATTCTGCTGGACAGACTTTCACTGTACCATTCCTGAATGTGTGAGAGAAATGCAGAATGTGACAAGTAATTCTTAAGCTCTGCATAGCAGTTTCTCCCGCTGCCATTTTTGACCCTATCAAAAGGCCAGATGAAAACACTACCTGAGTTAATTTTTGTTATTCCTGGGACTTGACTTTGTCTATTAGTCATTATTTCTGGTATCTATTCCATATTTGGAAACGTGGTTGCCTATACTATGGTGTACTTCAGTTATTAATATATACCAAAATCCCCTGCTTGTCCCACCCACAGTTTTTGATTCAGGGATCTCAGTGGTGCCTGAGTTTTGCATTTCCAATTAGCCCTGAATACTAAAGCTAGAACTTTGCTCAAGGGATCAACCAGAGGACATCAGTGATCCAAGTTCTGCTGTTGTTCACAGCAGCAGCCATCCCAAATATGAAGAACATTTGATCATGGCTGGTCTCAACTCATATGTGCTGGGAACAACATCATTCTTTGATGAAATGATGCAATAAAATACAAACTGTCTCAATACTTGGTTTGCTGCTTTTCAGCTTCTTTAGTTCTTTATATATACTGGATATTAGCCCTCTGTCAGATAAAGGGTTGGTGAAGATTCTTTCCCAATCTGTAGGCAGTCGCTTTGTTTTGATGACGGTGTCCTTTGCTTTACAGAAGCTTTTCAGTGTCTCAATACTTTTTAATTGAGTAAGTGTTTAAGTAATAGTGTTCATATCCTAGATTTACTTAAATATAATATCAAAATTAATTTTACCCTTGATCTGTTTGACTTGGTTTTAATTTACTTTTTAAATGTGGCTACTACAGAGGCTGTGGTTACATATATAGTTGATACTTCACTTCTTTTTAGAGAGCACTGTCCACCTGAAAGGAATATAAAAGAATGGAGATTAGTGAAAAATGAAAGAATCAAACCCCCCAAAACCAGTGTGCAGTGGGGTTGAAGAAGCAAAGAAATGTTATCTATTGGATTAGATTTGGGGTGAAGATCCAAGGTTGTATCTCAGCACTTGTCACAAGTTTTAATATATAAGTTATAGGATATCTACCCTCTTACATGTTTTCAACATTAATCAAAAATCTTGTTATAATTCTTTTTTCCATTATCACTTTTATTTTTATTACTATTATTATTATTATTATTATTATTATTATTATTATTATTATTTACAATTTATTCACATTGTAGCCAGGTTGTAGCTCCCCCCCTCATCTCCTTCCAGTCTCACCCTCCCTCCCTCTTCCTCCCCTATCCCTCTTCCCTAGTCCACTGATAGGGGAAGTCCTTCTCCCCTACTATCTGACCCTAGCCTATCAGGTTCCATCAGGACTGCCTGGATCCTCTTCCTCTGTGGACTGGCTAGGTCACCCCACCAGGGAGAAGCAGTCAAGGAGCAGGCTGCTGACATGTCAGAGACTGTCTCTTCTTCCCTTACTAGGGAACCCACATGGAGACTGAGCTGTCTATGGGATATATCTGAGTAGGGGGTCTAGGTCCTCTCTATTCATGGTCTTTGGTTGATGCATCAGTCTCTGCTGTCCCCACTGGGCCCAGCTTTTCTTGGCTTTGGGTCTCCTGTCCCCTTGGGTCCTTCTATATCCCCCTTCTTCCATAAGACTCCCTGTGCACTATCCAAAGTTTGGCTTGCACCTGCTTCAATCCCCTGCTGGGTGGAGTCTTTAGGAGGATATCTGAGATAGGTTCCCATCCTGTTTCCTCTCTTCTACCGCTTCCGGTGTCTATCCTATTTTCCCTTCTGAATGAGAATTAAGCATCTTCCCTAGGATCCTTCTTGTTGTTTAGTGTCTTTAGGACTATAGGTTTTAGTATGTATGACCTCTATCATATGGCTAATGTCCACTTACAAGTAAGTATATACTATGCATGTCTTTCTGCTTCTGGGTTACCTTACTCAGGATGATCTTGTCTAGTTCCATCCATTTGCCAGCAAATTTAATAATTTCCTTGTTATTAATAGCCGTAAATACACCACAATTTCTGTATCCATTCTTTGGTTGAGGGACATTTAGGCTGTATCCAGATTCTTCCCAGATATGCCCAGAAGCGGTATAGCTGGATCTTGAAGCAGCACTACTCCCAGCTTCCTGAGAGAGCACCAGGTTGATTTCCAAAGTGGCTGTACAAGTTTACATTCCCACCAGCAGTGGAGGAGGGTTCCCCTTTCTTCACATCTGCTCCAGCATGTGTTGTCACGAGTTTTTGATCTTAGCCATTCTGAAGGGTATGAGGTGGAATCTCAGAATCATTTTGGTTTGCATTTCCGTGACAACTAACGACACTGAGCATTTCTTTAACTGTTTCTCTGCCATTTGATATCCCTCTATTGAAAATTCTCTGTAACTAAACCTTCGGCAGAAGGGGAGTTAGTATGACAGGGAAAGGATAGGAGCCCCACAGGGACCAAATATATCTGGGCACAGGGTGTTTTTCTGAAACCGTTTCTCCAACCAAAGACCACGTATGGATATAACCTAGAACCTTTACTCGGACGAAGCTCGTGGTAGCTCAATAACCAATTGGTTTCCCATAGTAAGGGGAACAGGGACTATCTCTGACAGGAACTCAATGGCAGGCTCTTTGACTCCCAACCCCCCCAAGGGAGGAGCAGTTCTGCTAGGCCACAGAGGAGGACTTCGCAGCCAGCCCTGAAGATACCTGATAAAACAGGGCCAGACGAAAGGGGAGGAGGTCCTCCCCAATCCGTGGACTTGGAAAGGGGCAGGGAGAAGCTGAGGGACGGAGGGTGGGATTGGGAGGGAATAAGGGAGCAGGATACAGCTGGGATACAGAGTTAATAAAATGTAACTAATAATAACAAAAAAGAAAATTCTCTGTTTGGCTCTGTACCCCATTTTTAGTTGGATTGTTTGGTTTGTTGGTATCTAATTTCTTGAGTTCTTTATATATTCTGGATATTAGCCCTCTGTCAGATGTAGGGTTGGTGAAGATCTTTTCCTATTCTGTAGGCTGTCAGTTTGTTCTGTTGACAGTGTCCTTTGCTTTACAGAAGTTTTTCAATTTCATGAAGTCCCATTTATTGATTGTTGCTTTTAGAGCCTGTGCTGTTGGTGTTCTGTTCAGGAAGTTGTCTCCTGTGCCGATGCTCTTTCCTACTTTTTTTTCTCACACACTTAGTATGTCTGGTTTTATGTTGAGGTCTTTGATCCACTTGGACTTTACTTTTGTGCAGGGTGATAAGTATGGATCTATGTGCATTTTTCTACATGTAGACATCCAACTAGACCAGCACCATTTGTCGAAGATGCTATCTTTTTTCCTTGTATTTTTTTGGCATCTTTGTCAAAAATCAGGTCTCTGTAGGTGTGTAAGTGTATTTCAAGGCTGATGTGATGGCTTAAGCCAGTAAAGGAACTGGTGACCTGAGTTCAGTCCCTGGAACCCACACAGTAGAGGGAGAAAACCAACCACCTCCTAAAAGCCGTTCTCTGACCTTCACACAAGTTCCACAGCGTGCATAAACCCACATATACACAACGCAAACACTGAATCAATCAATCAACAGTAAGATACAATAATTCTTTAAAAACTGACTTAAGATTACAACAAAAAGGTTTCTACTGAGTTTAAACTTTTTTTTAGTTCTAACAGTTTTTTAAAGTTCAGGGTCGGTCTGTCTTTCTTCAGTTGATGTGACTTGCCCTTGAATAACCTTATAAAAGGTTATATTTTTAAATGTGTATTTGTATTCCAACCCTCTCACCTTATACCTGTGGCAAATATGAAACAGAAGCAGAAACAGGTGGCTGCATTCCCAGTCTACACACCTTGAAATGTTTAAGCAATAGCAACGCAGGATGACTGGCTGGAGGCACTCCGCTCTGGAGCTCACATCTGTCAGACCTTACTCAGGTCCCACAATTTCTTCACATTTTAGTATTTAAAAACAAAAATAAAACTTGGGGATAGAGGTGGCTCAGCGGATAAGAGTACTTACTGCTCTTGCAGAGGACCTGGCCCTATTCCCAGCGCCTACAACACACCTCACAAACAGCTATGACTCCAGTCCTGGAGGATCCAACACCTTCATGTGACCTATGAGGGCACTGCACACATGTGGTGCATATATATTCATGCGGGCAGAACACTTATACGCATAAAATAAAATAAATTTAAAATATTGAAAGTATAATATACTTATAAGTATTCCTATAGAATATAATTATACTCATTAAAAGTATAATGCATACAAGAACATGGTCTCAAGAACTAACTAGACGGTGGAGATGAGGGAGGGAGGGTGGGATTGGGAGGGAATGAGGGAGCAGGACACGGCTGGGATACAGAGTTAATAAAATGTAACTGATAAGAAAAAAATAAAATTAAAAAAAAGAGAGAGAAAAAAAAGAAAAGTCCACAGTCATAAAAAAAAAAAAAAAAAAAAAACTAACTAGGACAAAACCAGAAAACTTGTCCTTTATGACGTTCATTCTCAGGACAGAAAGGCCTAAAGTTCTCAAAATGCTGCTGACTGAATCCTTCAAATGCTAAATGATGTTGTGAAGAACTTTACTCCTCACTCTCTCTTTTTATCTGGGTTGCTGAACCACATTAACTAATTGTAAAACTAATAAGTAATACTTTTCTGTAAAGAATCCATGACTGTGTTTATTTTCCTGTGAGTTACTTTAATAATATCACACCGTGCCTGGCTTTGGTAGGATAACATAATCTTGACTCCCTCATTGCAGGGCATGCTTTTAATTCTGTTTACCAACCACAAACCATTCTTTTTTATAGCATTTCATTCTGCAACAACATTAAGTAAATATGGATCCCAGAGATGCTCACAACTTTTTGGCTATAAATGGAATCAAACAAGCTGACCCAGGCAAGATTTACCAGGATACATGGAAACCATTTCCCTGAGCGTTCACTTTATAAAGAAAGAATGAAACTGCTCCTATACAAATTATATGTGCTGTTTCTTTATTTACCCTGAACGTTGCTTAATTTTGTTTTAATTAAAAGACTGCTTGTGCTCACTACAGCATTTTATTACTATATACTAACGTGTATACTTATACATAAAAAAATGACTTGATATATTCTGCTTGTCAACACATGTTGCCTTCATCTTCAAAAGATGCACAGCCCTTCAGAACAAATACTATGTTATTTTGGTGGCTCAGGAGATTTTCTTAAGTATATAACTTCCCCCAAGGATGCAGAAGCCTGAAGAAGTTGAGTGCCTGGGTCAACTTCACCAAGCCGGAACACTGGAAAGCTATCATAATCACAGTTTTCACTTTGTCCAGGGGTAGTTTTCAGACTGTAGTTCAAAGAATACTCCTACGGTAATAAGAACACTGAGGATTTGGGGAATATGTGTGCAGTGTGATGTACATTTTCTGCTCTCAGATTTAAGTTTTATAGGTATCTACTCTACGTATTTAGAAATGTAATCTAAAATTTTGTTAAGTAGAATACAATTCCTAACATAAAATTCAAGATGCATATAAATTCCAGTTTCAGAAGGGTCTAAACTGCACTGCCTTGCCTGACTAGTCACTCCTCTTCCCTTTAAAATGATGGTTTTGAATGAAATAAAACAGTTTCAGCAATTGAACCAGGATTCACACACACACACACACACACACACACACACACAAAATCTGAGGGGTTGTGGCTGAAAAGAATAGACTCTTCTTGCAGAGGACCTGAGTTCTGTTCCCAGTACCAAAGCAGGCAACTCACAACTGCCTTTAACTTCAGCTCAGATCCTTTTGCTCCCCACCTATGGACACCTGCATTCACATGCACATCTCAACACACAAATATATACATAATTTAAAACAAAATGAACTTGCTCTTTAATCTGGGGTGGGGAGGGTTCACATGTAGAATAGCATAGACATTACTGAGATGCCCACAATGGTTATTGCTTTTCCATTCAACGACTAGGACTGCCGTGTGCAGGCTCCAAGACCACATTATCGGAACCGTGTTTTGTTCCCCATGGCCAGGCTGCTGATATGGTGAAATGTGGTGATTACAGTGGAAAAATTCTGTGACCCCATAAGCCTGAAAAATTTGAGAGCAAAAAAAACAGCACTCTGTTTGCTTCAGGCTTTTGTCTTCTTTTTTTTGTTTTCTTCCTTTCCTAGCCTCCAGAACTCTCACCTCTCCTCAATCCTTGAGCTGTCCCCACCCTTGGACTCTTTATGTAATATAAACAATATTTTCTGTTAACATCATAGTGTCACAGGGAGATTTTTCTAAAGCATAATAATTAGATTTGATCTCATATCTTTGATCCCTACTAATTGGTTCTTTTTTTAAATTTTGAAATAAAAAAATCAAAACGCAACCAAAAATTTGATAGGATTAGGAGGACATGCTTGGGACATGTGTTATTCTGACTATAATTTTAAGTGAATAGGGTTTTCTAGAGAAAGAGGCTTATCTTGAACTAGGTCTGAGAAACTAAAATGTGAGATTGACATTTTAATTTTATCAACATTCATATCCCAGGTTGAAAAGAACTTCTACGTTTCCTTTCATAAAGCCAGAATCTGGACCAGTGGGCTTGGTGGGTAAAGGCAGTTGGCACCAAGCCTGATGACCCAAGTTCGATCATGAGGACCCACATAGTAGAAAAAGAGAGCTGAGTCTCTTAACTTGTCCTCTTAACTCCACATGTGTGTTGTGGCAACTACACACACATACACACACACACACACACACACACACACACAACATGAAACAGGTAGGAGTTTTTAATACAGAGACAATCAAAATAATTGAGTAACTAAAGGAACACACAGCAGCCATAAGATAGGCATAAATAGTTAAGAGATAAGAACACCGGGGCATTTGTTCGGGTTTTTGTTGTTGGTCGGTTGGTTTTAAGAAATCATAGAGACTACAGTTTCAGTGCCAACGTCTGCAGTGAATACCTGCTGGCAGCTGCTCTCTGAAATACTGCTGGGGAAGATGGACAAACAGGAAAAGAAGGGGTTGCTGTCTAATGTCTGATGTGTAAAACCGTCACAAGAATGTGGGTTTTGAATTAGATAGTTTATTGAGCTGCCCAAACCTGAAGCAAATGACAGGTGTATTCCTTCTATACAAGAGCTACTTCTATAGATGATAAATTGAAAATACACCTTGTTTGGTCTTTGGGCTCTATCTTTATTAACATAGGGAAATATGGAGCATGTTTCTTTTTTAGATTGCAAACTCATTAAAAATAAGGCAGCACACAATTTAGATAGGTGTTCGGTGGCCTAAAAGCTTAAAAGTATTAACAGTCTAAGAAGAAGTCCCAGGACTTTTTAATTCTAAAGAAGAAAGAACAATGTTTGATCTTCTGCTTGCTTCAGGTAACCAAGTAAAATGTAAAGAAAGACAAAGTAATGTCTGTAAGAGCAAGTGGACAGAAGGTCCCACCTGCAGAATGGCAAATTTGTTCAGCTGTTTCCTATTTCCTTTTTACCCATACTCCCAGAAAAACAGTTTGAAGTTATAAGCCTTTTGATGGCAATGTGAGAAATTTACCACAGGTTTGTTTGTATTATCTAATGCTTTCCTTACTGATAGGTGTTCTGAGTCAATGCTTGCCTTGCATTGAAAAAAAGTAAAGTTTTAATTTATTAAATCCTGTTTAAAATTAATGCCCAGTACTTTCACATAATCTCATTTACTCTCATTTCATGTGAACATGAAACTTTCCATCTTATGGATAACAAGACTAAGGATAACATCAGAGAAATGACATGACACAACCACAGTCACACTGTTCTAGAAGTGACACAGGTTGATCCATTTGAAGTATTTCTACTGCAAACCCTGCTTCCCTGGCCTATGGGAAAATGGTGCATAAAATTCCTGTATGCTGCAGAGCCTGGATAAAGGCAGTATCAAGAACTAAAATACACACCGTCCAAAACCTAAATGCTTTTTCTAAGTTCCTCTGTCCTTTTCCTATTCTACACTTCTCACTAAGCTGGGCCAACTATAAACAGAGAATATCCCACATATCCTGGAACACAGTGGAGATAATGGGATCTCTACGACTTCTTCCTCCTAAAGGAAGAAGACTCTGCCTTACTCATTTGCAAATTTGACACACGTGGACATAGCAGGTGTTTGGGATTTTGATAGATAAGTAAGTGTCAACAAACTATATCTATCCACATTTGTGTTTATTTGTTCTTGTCCCCTAAAATTCCACTTTCCTCCTTGTTTTCTAGTCTTAAGTATGAGATATGTGTTTCCTTGTTAGGTGACAAATCTTGGGCATTATTCAAAAATTCCTGTATGTATTAGCATATTCAGTGCTTTGTCTAGACTCTTTCAAGTAATACATTGATTATTTAATCAAGAATTTCTTAAAATTTCCAAGGATGAGCTCTGTCTTAGGGTTTTATTGCTGAGATAAAGTGTCATGGCCAAAGCAACCTAGGGATGGAAAGGGTCTATTTCCTCTTACAGCTTGTAGTCTATCATCCAAAGGAAGTCAGAGCAGGGACCTGATGGCAGGAACTGATGCAGATGCATTGGAGGGATGTTGTTTACTGGCTTGCTCCTCATAGCTTTCTCAGCCTGCTTTCTTATAGAAGCCAAGGTCACTATCCCAGGGATGGCACCACGCACAATGGGCCGCTTCAATCACTAATTAAGAAAATGCCCTACAGGCTTGCCTGTAGGCCAGTCTCATAAAAAACATTTCCTCAGTTTTAGTTCCCTCTTCTCAGATAACCCCAGCTTGTGTTGAAATAACAGCAACAACACTCCCCTAGTGTCAATCTATTGAAGTACAGGAAAAGCCGATCTCAGCTTGTAAATTGGATTTCAAATTCAAGTTTATAAATCTGTCCTTTCAAATGCAGATGTTTTCTCTTTTTGTTCCAGGCTAGTCTGAGACTACTTAGTACAATTTTACTCACTTCAAACAAAACTAATGCAACCAACTGATTTGTGTGAAGTCAAGAGGGGAAGAGATAAGAGAGGAGAATTTCTTCCTTGCTCTAGCCAGCTCAGAGGACCCAAGGGATTGTCATACTTTAAATAAATTTCGTTCTGTTTTTTTGGTGTCCTTATTCCCAAACCAAGCCAAACATTCCTACTCTTAGTATAGAGTTCACTCAGGCCTGTTTTATTTTTTAAAACATTCTTTAACCTTGACATTTCTAAATATTTTCCTGAAGGAAATCCAGCTACTTACAACTACATATGAGAGAAACAGCAAACAAGCAAATTAATCTTTACTAAGGTGTGAATGACTACTAACCAATAAACGTTTTATGATAATTAACTTTTATAAAGAATATTTATCTAAGGAAACGGTACTGTTATATTGGCATAAGTGCCATAACTGTCGTGAAAGCAACGAAAAAGTAAACAACGCCAAGGGAAATCCTGCCGATTGAGAAAGAAATAAGCCTATCTCACAAAAAAACCATAGGTTCTGTCGGGTTATTTTCTTTTCCTTGTGACTTGGACTGTTTTGTAAACCACACATTTCTATGGTTTTCCTGCCTGTTCCTTTTGTTCCGCAGGGCATGTCTTCACGTTGGAGCTCACAGCCGCACGCATGCAGGAATTTGACCAGGGCATCATAACCGAATCCGTGTAGTTGACAGGCTACCCTCATCTTAGAGCACTCCAGCGCCACACCCTGCCATGCTACTCTTACCTTCCTCCCAGGGCTTCCTCCCAGGGCTTCCTGATGGATTTACCCTGTACAGAGCGTGTGGCTTTTCGGAATCACATAAGTGAACAGCTTAAGTGTTGATTGTGTGCAATGTTAGAGAAATAGCCACAAAAGTCTCTGTGGAACTCCTTTCCAAGCATCTGACCATCTAAATGCCATAAAAAAAAAATTGCTCCTGTTCTCCAGGCCTAATTAGATAACTGTCTGTCCTGGAAATAATCATCCTAGGTTAACCTGTTCACTTCACATCCTTCCTACCCAAATTGCAAACTATTAGTTAAATAGTTAACCTCAGCAGTAAGTCCAATAGGAATGAAAGTCCAAAATGACCTTTTGGGATACTGAGTTGGGGATTAAAAAATAAACAGTTTCATCCTGAAGCAGCCTGAACAATCATGGAAGGAGTATTATTCCACAAAGCATTGAGCGCTCCTTCCTACCCCTCTTAAATCTATTCACAGTGACCAATCGCTCAGTAACCAACTGCAGCTCCCTGCTTAAGGGAGAATGCTAAGGATTTCTACACCCAAACAAAGGCTGAGAGATGAAATAATTGGTTGAAAAATAACATATGTACACATCACACTTTTAAGGTTAAAGATCTGTTCATTAGCCCTGTTTATACCAGGAATAGTTCTCAAGTCATTCAGATTAGCTAATTTAGTTTGTACTTTAGTTGAGTATTTTCCAAGACTTAGATCGTTATCAATCAACTCGGAAGCTAGGATTTGCCAACCTACACAGACTTATGATTTTTTTACCAAAGACTAAAGTTGAATTACTAGACTTGTGATTGTGAATTAAAATTGCTTATTTACAACAGCAACTTACACTCTTAAACAAAACAAAACAAATCTCTGTTTTCTCCAGGTGCGTTTTGAATAGGGTTGGAGACCAATTCACCCCAAAAGAGCGACATGATCTTTAACTCCTCTACTGAAGACGGGATTAGGAGAATTCAAGATGACTGCCCCAAGGCTGGCAGGCACAATTACATATTTGTCATGATTCCTACTCTCTACAGCATCATCTTCGTGATGGGAATATTTGGAAACAGCTTGGTGGTGATTGTTATTTACTTTTACATGAAGCTCAAGACCGTGGCCAGTGTTTTCCTTCTGAATCTCGCCCTGGCTGATTTATGCTTTTTGCTGACTTTGCCGCTCTGGGCAGTCTATACCGCCATGGAGTACCGCTGGCCCTTTGGCAATCACCTGTGTAAGATCGCTTCGGCCGGCGTCAGTTTCAACCTCTACGCCAGCGTGTTCCTGCTCACTTGTCTCAGCATTGACCGCTACCTGGCCATCGTCCACCCAATGAAGTCTCGCCTCCGCCGCACGATGCTGGTTGCCAAAGTCGCTTGCATCATCATCTGGCTGCTGGCTGGGCTGGCCAGTCTGCCAGCCGTCATACACCGA
This sequence comes from Psammomys obesus, assembly GCF_907164565.1. Classification (NCBI taxonomy): domain Eukaryota; kingdom Metazoa; phylum Chordata; class Mammalia; order Rodentia; family Muridae; genus Psammomys; species Psammomys obesus. The sequence goes on along the minus strand of NW_026596073.1, from coordinate 15,609,348 downwards.
AATGTATTTTTCATCGAGAACACCAATATCACAGTTTGTGCCTTCCATTATGAATCTCAGAACTCAACCCTCCCTGTCGGAATGGGCCTGACCAAGAATATCCTGGGCTTTGTGTTCCCTTTTCTGATCATTCTCACTAGCTATACTCTTATTTGGAAAGCCCTAAAGAAGGCCTATGAAATTCAGAAGAACAAGCCAAGAAATGATGACATTTTTAGGATAATTATGGCGATTGTGCTTTTCTTTTTCTTCTCCTGGATTCCCCACCAGATCTTCACTTTTCTGGACGTGCTCATTCAGCTGGGCGTCATCCGAGACTGTAAAATCGCTGACGTCGTGGACACTGCCATGCCCATCACCATCTGCATAGCCTATTTTAACAACTGCCTGAACCCTCTGTTTTATGGCTTTCTGGGGAAAAAATTCAAAAAATATTTCCTCCAGCTTCTGAAATACATTCCCCCAAAGGCCAAGTCCCACGCAGGCTTGTCAACAAAAATGAGCACTCTTTCCTACCGCCCTTCAGATAACATGAGCTCATCAGCCAAGAAGCTTGCGTCTTGTCTTGAGGTGGAGTGAGGGGGTTCAAAGCCTGGTAGTGACAGGGTTCCCCGACAGAAGACAGAGCAACATTTGGCTGCACTGCTCACTACCAAAAGATCGTTCAACTTCCACCTCTTCTGGATTAAAGCAGAGAGGGATTCGGTACATGTTTTCTAAAGCACTAAACAAAAGCTCTTCTCGTTCTTCAAAACAAATTGGAGCAAAGCCACTGTTCCCCACCCTTTTCGCTAACTAAATAATAGCTGCTCCAAAGACAACGTCAGAAATTGAGGGACTGAATTGATTTTGGAAAAAAATGTACCGGCAGAAATGCAACCTCTCCAGTCCCCCTCTCAACTGTGTTATTTTTGATTTCCACATTTAGAATGCATTAAACGTATTTGGAATTCGTTAGAGCTGCAGACTAACAAAAGCGAGATGGGAGCTCACCAGCTTCCAAGGGGCGAGGAAGCAACTACTACTAGTGACTACGACACCACCGTTGCCGTCACTCTACATTTTGTGCCAAATTTACTAGGCAGTAGTCATGAAGTTTCAAAACTCTTTGTGAAGTTTGGCCAGTGTCTTAAGAATTTACGCTGTCAAAACAATGCCCACCGAACGGCTTATCTGTAGCAAAGCTAAACTGCTTGTAAAGCTGTGACTCTGTCCAAGGCAATTGTGTCTTCCTAGATGGATCAGTTTTATTTCATATCTAATAAATGCATAGTCTTTGATAAGCAGCTTTCCCATGAAGTATGTCTTACATACTTAAAGATGTATATATTCTATGTGTATATGAATAGCTATATCTCTAAGCTACTGTTTGATTAAAGTTTAGCCAAGTTATATTTATCTTGAAATAAAAATTTATCAAAATATACTTAATCTTCACTACTTAAAACATATACTGATTTATTTAAACCATGAGTAAACATGAAGATATTTTAAGCTTGATTTAATTATAATGTAAATGGGTAGTTATAGTTTTTAATTTTTAGTGCCTTTATTTTTTGTGGTGCACACACACCACAGCACACACATGCAGGTCAGGGAATAGCTGTGGGAGTCAGTTCTCTCTGTCTGCCATGTGGGTTCCCAGGTCCCAACTTAAGTCATTATACTTGGAGGCAAGCTCCTTTATCTACTGAGCTATTTCAGTGGATGCTATACATTTTTGAGTCTTGCTTTTGAAAGGATATAGAAGAAAACACCTCATTCTAATGAACAACATGAAATAATCACATCCTTTTAAAATTTCAATGTTACCCTATATAACAGCAAAAACATCAGTTCTTTATAACTCAAAATAATAACAGCATTTTACCTATAATTTGTAATGTTGGGATTTGTCTAATTATGTACATGAACACTGTAGAAAATTTATGACATATAAAAATGATAAAATTATAAAAGTCTTATTCAGTGTCCCAATGTACATTAAAATTTTAATCCATTTGCTTCTCGATATTTTGTGCTCAGATATACACACAAATTATTACATGAATCATATATGCATTGAAATTTATTTTTCATAGAGCAGTTGCTTCCTACCCTAATAATATTTTTCTCAAGCATTGTAATATTTGGTTGTTATCAAACAAAGACATACCTTCATGTAGTTAGCGAATCACCAATTTGGAATTTTTGTATTGTTTCAGTATTGTAAGTTTCATTGAGATGAGCTTTCAAACACATGGATATGACAGATTTCATTCTCTAACTAGTATAAGTGAGTATAAAGAGTATACGGTTGTAAACATTACTAAATGTTTTCTAAAATACATAAAACAATTTATAATATTGCCAACTGTTGGACTCAACAACATGAGAAATTTATAAAATTTTATCAGGAAGGAATTGATTGTAAGAATCCACATGCCACATGCAAGGGTTAGGACCAAACTACATCTGAAGAACCTGCTGTAACATGATGTTTCTACCTGGTAGTTGCATCATTCCTCAACCTAGAGGTCTCAACTGTTTATGAGGTCCACCTACACAAGGCTAAGATGCCCACTCTTGTCCAAAAAAGCTTGACCAAAATATTTAATGAATATAAACTAGTTGATGAGAGCTGTGAAAAAACTCCTTCAGAGAGGCTCTGGTGAACAAGGCAGAATCTTCAAAAACAGCCCCTTGTGTTCATCCTCATTGCATAAAGTGTTATTTTCTGATTAGGTGCTTGCATATGCCTCATGTTATCTTTATTGGATTATTTAAAATTTATCTAATACAGTGCCTGCCACTTACCAGTGTTCTTTTATTTCCACAAGGAATCACACCCGGTGAAGGAGTTCCCTGGTGGAGTTTTGGGGGTCACTCATGTATACAATCATATCATCTGCAAATAGTGATACTTTGACCTCTTCCTTTCCAATTTGTATCCACTTGATCTCTTTTGGTTGTCTTATTGCTCAAGCTAGGATTTCAAGTACTATGTTGAAGAGTTATAAAGACAGTGGGTTGCCTTGCCTTGTCCCTGATTTCAGTGCAATTTATTTAAGTTTCTGTCCTTTCAGTTTGATGTCGGCTATAGGTTTGCTGTATATTGACTTTATTATGTTTAGGTATGTGCCTTGTATCTTTGTATACTTGATCTAGATTTTGCCAAATCCTTTTTCAGCATCTAAGGAGAAAAACACTTTCAGCAAAGTGGCTGGCTACAAAATTAACTCAAAAAGTCAGAAGCCCTCCTGTGTACAAAAGATAAACAGGATGAGAGAGAAATTAGAAAAACAACAGCCTTAACAATAGCCACAAATAACACAAAATACCTTGGTGTGACTCTAACCAAGCAAGTGAAAGACATGTTTGAAAAAAAAAAAAATTTCAAGTCTCTGAAGAAGGAAATTGACGAAGATATCAGAAGATGGAAAGGTCTTCCATGCTCACAGATCTGTAGGATTAACATAGTGAAAATGGCCATTCTGCCAAAAGCAATCTACAGATTCAATGCAATTCCCATCAAAATACTAACACAATTCTTTACAGACCTTGAAAGAAAAATTCTCAACATGGAATTTTCATATGGAAAAACAGAAAACCCAGAATAGCTAAAACAACCCTGTACAATAAAAGATCTTCTGGAGGTATCTCCATTCCTGATCTCAAGTTGTACTATAGAGCAACAGTAATTAAAACTGCATGACACTGGCATTGAAATAGACTGGAGGATCAATGGAATCAAATTGAAGATCCAGAAATAAACTCACACACCTACGGTCACTTGATTTTTGATAAAGAAGCTAAAACCATACAATAGAAAAAAGATAGCATCTTCAACAAATGGTGCTGGTCTAACTAGATGTCTACATGTAGAAAATTCAAATAGATCCATATTTACCACCCTGCACAAAACTAAAGTCCAAGTGGATCAAAGATCTCAATATAAAACCAGACACTAAACCTGTTAGAAGAAAGAGTGGGGAAGGACCTAGAACTCATTGGCACAGGAGACAACTTCCTGAACAGACCACCAACAGCACAGGCTCTAAGAGCAACAATCAATAAATGGGACCTCATGAAACTGAAAAGTTTCTGTAAAGCAAAGGATACTGTCAACAAAACAAAACTACAGCCTACAGACTGGGAAAGGCTCTTCACCAACCCTACATCTGACAGAGGGCTGATATCCAGAATATACAAAGAACTCAAGAAGTTAAACATCAACAAACCAAATAATACAATTTTAAAAATGGGGTACAGAGCTAAACAGAGATTTATCAATAAAGGAATATCGAAAGGCAGAGAAACACTTAAAGAAATGTTCAACGTCCTTAATCATCAGGGAAATGCCAATAAAATGACCCTGAGATTTCACCTCACACCCATCAGAATGGCTAAGATCAAAAATTAAAGTGACAACAAATGCTGAAGAAGATGTAGCAGCTTAGTCTTCATGTGGGTTCCCTAGTAAGAGGAGCAAGGGCTTTCTCTGATATGGACTCAGTGGCCAGCTCTTTGATCACCTCCCCCTGATTGGGGGACAGTCTTACCAGGCCACAGAGAAAGAGGATGCAGCCAGTCCTGATGAGACCTGACAAGTCTAGGGTCAGATAGTAGGGGAGGAGGACCTCTACTATCAGTGGACTAGGAGTAGTACATAGGGGGAAAAATGAAAGGTAGGGTGGTTCTGGGAGACTATGAGAGGGGGCTTCAGCCAGAATACAAAGTGAATAAATTGTAATAAAAAATAATCACATCTATTAAATTCTATTAAATTCTGCTTAACCCCAAATTATAGTGTAGACTTACTACTACTTGACATACCCTTTAGTCAATTTAATACTATGTTATCATTTTTCAATTGTTATTATGCCACAAGGAATCAGAGGCAGTTCATGTTTGCTAACCTGCTATATTTAATATTTGATAATATTTCTTGAAGGAAAAAAAAATATATATATAATCCCTTATCTCCTTATTAACAGGTATGAATGTAATGTTATACGCCTCACTTTTGTTTTATTTTTAACAAATTACCTGGAAAATGGTAGGCTAATAGCAGACCTTTATCTCTCCCTCTTCTTCTCCATATCTAAAGCTTCAGTTTCATCCTCAGTTTTGCAGTAGAACACCTACTTCAGCCTCCCTGTCCCCTGCATCTGTCTCCAGTGGATCACACAGATCTCCACCACCTCCTAAACCCTATTCTCTAACTCAATGCTTCATCTCAGTCCCCAACTCCATCAGGTACTCCCTGGAACACATATGCCATGCTGACAAAGAAAGCAAGTAGGCTGATGGCAGATCTTCACTTCTCCTTCCATTCCCGCAAGTTCAATCCCCAGCTCAGACCCAGCTATGCAGCAGACCTGCTACTATGGCCTTTCCTCATTCTTTGTCCTCATTTTCAATGGACTAAGCAGATTCTGGTAGAACACCCTGCATTTCTCCATAATGTGAAGGTCTTCTGCACCACATCCTAGCCCATCCCCATTCTTAAATACCCAGAAGCTCCAATACCCAGAAGCACATTTTACCAGAAGCCCCCAGTGGCCACACCTATCAGGACTCCAGGTGAATTGCTAACACACAGCCACCATACTGTCCTAAGAATCACAGAGGGTAGCAAAGAAAGGAAACAAAGAACAAAACACCCACCCAACAAAGACAAGAACACATATTGACAGCTAGAATTACAATGTTCCCAATCCCATATGGACAGATAACAGCATAAAAACACAATTAATAGCTGCCAGGACAATATGTCTTCACTAAAGGCCAGCAACCTCCCCACACCAGGCCCTGATTAAACCAACAGAAGCACAGTGGGGAAAGACATAAAATAGCCTCTCTGAATATGATAGTGTTGCTTAAAAAGCAAATGATTATTCCTTAAAGACATCTATGAAAACACAAACATTAGAAGAAAATTAATAAAACAATTCAAAGCATGGAAGTGAAAACAGAAGCAAAAGAGAAAACCCAAACTAAGTAAATCTAGAAACAAAAAAAATACAGGAATTCAAACAGGAACCTCAGAGACAAACATTACAAATAAGAGTATAGGAGAATCTTGGGTATTAAAGACATGATAGAAGAATAACTCAGTCAAATAAAATATTAAATTAAAAAATCTCCTTGCACAAAAACATCCAGGAAATCTGGGACATTGTGAAAAGACCAAATCTAAGGATAATAGGAATAGAGAAAGGAAGGAAAACATGGGAAAAAGGCACAGAAAAAAATCTATAATATTGACAAATTCTTATACAAGTTAATTAAAAATACTTTCAATGGAATCATGGAAAGAAAAATGTCTAACCTAAAGAAAGTGATGTCTATCAAGGCATAAGAAGCATGCAAAACACCAGATCATGGATCAGAAAAGAAAGTACCCTCAGCACATGATAATCAAAACACTGCATGTAGAGAAGAAATAGTATTAACATCTACAAGGGAAGAAGACCAACTAACATCTAAAGGAAGACAGATTAGGATTTACACATGACTTCTTAACAGAGGCTCTAAGAGCCAGAAAGGTCTGGAGAGCTGTGCTGCAGACTCTAAGAGAACACACATGCCAGCAAAGAATACTATTCTAAGAAAAACTTTTTATCACTATAGATGGGAAAATAAGACAGTCTATGATAAAATCAAATTTAAGCAATATCTATAAATGCAGCCATACAGAGGTGCTAAAGGAAATAAATTCAACCTAGAGGTAAACTGCAACCAAAGCATCCACAGGGAATAAATGATCCCAGACCAGCAAATCAAAAGAAGGGGAGCACATAAACACAAGATCACCACCACTAACAATAACAACAACAACAAAATCAACAAACACTGCTCATGGATATCTCTCAACATCAGTGGTCTCAATCCCCTAATAAAATAACAAAGAATAACAGAATGGATGCAAAACACATCTTATCAAAAATAGACATCACCTTGAATGAAAGGGTGAAAAGTTATTTCAAGCAAGTGGACTAAGAAACAAGCTATTCTAATGGCATTTCAATATCTGAAAAAATAGACTTCAAACCAGAAATAATCAGAAGAAAGAGGAGAGGACACTACATTCTCATCAAAGGAAAAAATCCACTGAGAGATTCTAACACCTATGCACCAAACACACGGGCACTCAAGTTTATAAAAGAAACACTACCACTAGTCACGTATTGTCTTTCACACACTGAGAGAATTGTGGTGGGAGAATTCAATGTAGCACTCTCACCAACAGGCAAGTCATCCGGACAAAAACTAATAGAGAAAGGCTGGAGTGGAGTTAACCGACATTATAAACCAAATAGACTAAACAATATTTACAAAACACTTCCGCCAAACACAAACTAGCATACCTGTTTCTCGGTAGCTCATGAAACTTTCTCACAAACTGACCACATACTCAGACACAAAGCAAGTCTCAATAAATACAAGAAAATTAAAATAATTTGTGACCACCATGAATTAAGGCTGGATATCAATAACAGAACCAACAGAAAGCTTACAAACTCATGGAAACCGAAAAATTCACTACTGAAGGAAAAATATGTCCAGACAGAAATTAAGGGGGGGGGAGGTAAATACTTTCTAAAATTTAATGAAAATGAATGTACAACATACCCAAACTTATGATACACAATGAAGGTTGTTCTAAGAGTCAAGTTCATGGCACTCAGGATCTACGGGCCTAAAAAAAACAAAAGATGGAGCGATCTCATATGAGCAATTTAGTAGCACACCTGAAATTTCTAGAACCAGAAGAAGAAATCACACCCAAAAAGAGTAGATGGCAAGAAACAATAAAACTCAGGGGTGAAATTAAAGTAGAAAAAAAAAATACAAAGAATCGATAAAACAAAGAGCTAATTCTGTGAAAAAATCTATAATATTGACAAATTCTTATACAAGTTAATTAAAAATCGGGAAAAAATCCAATTGACAGAATTAAAAATGAAAAGGGGGACATAACAATAGACATTAAGGAATCCAAGATAATTATAAGGACATACTTTAAAAACCTCTACTCCATCAAATGGGAAAGCCTAAAAGAAATGGATAATTTTCTCAGTACACAGCACTTACCAAATTTAAATCAGTATCAGTTAAATAATTTAAACAGGTGTATAACTCCTGGTGAAATAGACGCCTTCATTAAAACTCTCCCAACCAAGAAAAGCCCAGGGCTTGATGGGTTTAGTGCAGAATTCTACCAGACTTAGAGTTAGTGGCTGCACTCCATCCTCTGTGTACCCTATTCCCCGCACACAGCTCACCCTCCATCTCCAGGGGCTCGTAGTCACCCAGGACAGAAAAGGGTGCTGTCCATGTGCCACCCCCCTTACTGCTTGTGCCCCAGGGCAAGCAGAGCAGCAGTGAGCTATGCCCCCACCCCCGTCAGCTCCACCTCCCAGATAACAGCCATACCTGCATTCCCAGGGGCCTGAGGTCATCAGAGACCACAAGCTCCATTTTCTGGCCCACAGCTCGGCTTGCATCACCTAAGGCCTGCCAATATCAGAGACAACCAGATGGCTGGGGGCAAGCATAGTAACATTAATAAGAGCCAGGGCAATATAGCAACACAAGAACCCAGCTATTGTACTACAAAAAGCCCAGACTATCTTAACACAGCTGAAACACAAAAATAAATAGATAGATAGATAGATAGATAGATAGATAGATAGATAGATAGATAGATAAAACTTAAATTCAATCTTATGAAGATGAGAGAAACTTTTAAAGAAGAAATTAATAACTCCTTTAAACAAATACAGGAAAATGCAACCAAACAGGTAGAGACCTTTAAAGAGAAAAAGACTAAATTTCTTAAAGAAATGCAGAAAAAAAAATTAAACAGGTAAAGAAATGAATAAAACCATGCAAGACCTGAAAATAAAAGTAGAAGCAATAAAGAAACAGAATCTGAGGGAATCCTGGAGATGGAATACCTAGGGAACAGGACAGGAAAAACAGACACAAACATCACCAACAGAATTCAAGAGATGCAAGAGAGACTCTCAGGAACAGAAAATACAGTAGAAGATTGATACATCAGTCAAAGAAAATGTTAAATCTAAAACATCCAGAAAACATTCAGAAAAATCAGGGATACTATGAAAAGACCTAACCTACAAATAATAGGAATAGTAGAAAGTTGAAGAGTCCAAGATTCAAGGACCAGAAAATATTTTCCACAGAATCATTGGAGAAACTTTTGCCAACCGTAAGAAAAAGATGTCTATAAACATACTAGAAGCATACAAAATACCAAATCAGATTGGACAAGAAAAAAAATCTTCCCACAACATAATAATCAAAACACTAGATCTACAGAATAAAAAAAGAATATTAAAAGCTGCGAAGGAGGAAGGTCAAGAAACTTACAAAGGCAGACATATCAGAATTACACCTGACTTCTCAACAAAGACTCTAAAATCCAGAATGAATGGAGAGATGTCTTACAGCCTCTAAGATTCCACATAGATTCCAGCCTAGACTACTCTGCTCAGTAAAACTCTCAGTTACTATAAATGGAGAATAAAACAGGATATTCCAGGAAAGATGAAATTTAAACAATATCTATCCACAAATCCACCCCTACAGAATATACTAGAGGAAAACTCCATCCCAAGGAGGGAAACTATATCCAAGAAAACACAGGAAATAATTTCACACTCGCAAAAGCAAGAGAAGGAAAGCACAGACACACTAACACCACCAAAATCAAAACAACAGGACAACCATTCTCATTAATTTGTCTCAACCTCAAAGGATTCAACACATCAACAAAAAGACACAGGCTAACAGAATGGTTGTGAAAATAGGATCCATCATTCTGCTGCATACAAGAAACACACCTCAGCCACAAAGATAGATATTACCTTAGCGTAAAGGGCTGAAAAAGGGTTTTCAACCAAATGGACACAAGAAGAAAGCTGGAGTAGCCATTCAAATACATATGTCTCAATTACAAGGGCATCCGTATTTGTAAAAGAAACATTACTGAAGCTTAAATCACATATCATACACACACATTAATAGTAGAAGACTTTAACATCCCTCTCTCACTGATGGACAGGTCATCGAGACAGAAACTAAACAGAAACATAATAAAACTAATTGATGTGATGAATCAAATGGACCTAACAGATCTACATAAAATTACATCCAAACTTAAAAGAGTGTACCTTCAACTCAGCACCACACAGAACCTTCTCCTAAGCTGACAACATAATTGGTCACAAAGCAAAGGCTCACAGATACAAGAAAATTAAAATAACACCTAGTATTCTATCAGATCACCATGGATTAAGGCTGGTCTTCAACAACAGAAACAACTGAAAGCCTACAAACTCATGGAAACAGGACAACTCTCTACCAAGTGACAACTGGGTAAGGGAGGAAAGAAATGAAGAAATTGGAAACTTTCTAAAATTCAATGAAATAATGGAGGCACAACATACCCAAACTTATGGGACACAATGAAAGCAGCTCTAAAAGGAAAGTCCATAGCACTAAGCTTCTTTGTAAAGAAATTATATATATATAAACTTCTTTCTTGTTTGGTGTCACAATTTCCTTTTTATACTTGTCAGCAGAATTTAATAAGAGGAGATTTGTTTTTGTTTTTCAAATCTAGAATTTGTAGCAATTCCAGGAATTGAAAAATAATTCCATCAAAGGACATCTATAAGTGGATCTTTACAAAGCCATTTCACAGAGGCATTGGGCTCTTTCTTAAGTATGCTTGCCCCTTATGGAAGCAGAATTTATGCTATAATCACAACAATTCACCCACAAGAGCTGTGCTTATGTTCAGACAGTTCTAACCATTATTTTTTGTTTTAGGAAAACAAACAAACAAAAAATGGCAGCCATAAGTCTATTGATTAGCCAATGTCGACACTGTAGCTCCCAATGAAGAATGGAAGAATCCTGTAACAATTTATATTTCTAATAAGTCCATGTTAGTTAAAAAAACAAAACAAAAAAACCTCCAAACGAGGTGATGCATACTGAGGAAAACCTAATCCCCCTGCTGTATAGCATAAAGGCATAAATTAGTAAACACATAACTCAGATAGGACACAAACTTGTGCCAGAGGACACCAAACAAAAATGCCATGAATGAAAGCTAGGAGCCACAAAGACTGTGTGTATTTGTTAGAGAAATACTTTGTTGCTTTTAACTTGGGTGGGAGATGTTTCAGTGTGGGTGCATGTGTGTGAGTGTGTGTGTATGCATGTGTGGGTGGGTATGTGTGGGTAGTGTATGTGGGGGCTGATTTCTTTTGTGTAGCAGTGGGTGTAGTGTGTTGTACAGAGTTGTCTCTTGTTTGGGTGTGTGTACAGTTTGTCAGGGGAAGGGTGCTGTCTTCTGTGTGGGTGTGGGTATAGTATACATGTGTATAGAGAGATACTGTCTTCTGTTTACGTGCATGTGGAGGCTCGAAGTTAACATCAAGATATCTTTGCCAAGTGCTACCAACTTTTACTCAGGGGTTCAGAATCCTCATGTCCTCATGCTTGCTCAGCAAGCACTTGACCAATGATCCACCTCCCCTCTCCCAACAAAGATCTTAAAGGACGCTATCCCTTTCTGTAATGCAAGTTACCTTAAACAGGTACAAATATATTTTAAAAATTGTTTATATTGATAGAATAATATGTGACTGATACATATACATTTTAAAACTTTTAAGTTGGGCTAAACTTACAGCTCTGCTCATTTACACACTTCTTTCTGGCATTTTTAAATGCCTGCACATTGATATTCTACATAATCACTCCGTCAGACAGCAGCACAGCAGAACTCCTCGAAAACTAAAAAAACTGTCTTAAAATAGCTTCAGTAATCTGCTCCCAGAGTTCTATGACTGAGCTTCTAAGTGTACGTTTCCATAAATCTTAATTTCCTGTCACACAATCAGCATAACAACAAACTTCCGGTTTGATTTCTAAGAACCACCCAGTCCTAACATGACTTTAGTAAAACATTTGCAGAACCCCAAAAGCCCCAGAAGAAATGGGAGGCACTGAGTCTACAGGTAGATTGAAAATAATAAAAACCTGTAAGAAAATCCATCATCACCAAGATCTAAGGCCTGGGAAAGACCATTCACACAGCACTCCAGTAACGCTTAGAAGACTTGCAGTCAGGACAGAAGTATGGTAATTTTGTGATACCTGAATCATGAGAATGCTGCTCAACCTCTCTGACTTGCAGTTTCCAGAAGTCTTTCACTGACCTTCAGGAATATCTCCACAGCCTCCTACTCTGTCGTTTCATGATGGCTGAAGAGCAATATGCTTTCCAAACACACAGTTTCATGTCACAGGCTGAAGCATATACAGGGTCCTAGCCCAGCATTCAGTACATAGCGGCGCTCACAAAAAAATCACTTCCCCCTCCCTCCTACCCCACCCCACACACCTTGGACCATTTGTCCTACCTGTTCATGAGTTTCTGTGATTTTGAGTGCCAAGCATGGAAAATGAACATTGAGACTTGGTAAAACTTAATTGAAAAATAACAAGGTCCTGGCTCGATTGTGTGAAGACTCAGAATGGCAATTTAGTCAGCCTTTTCTGCTTAAATTTTAAGGCTAATCTATTTGTTTTCAAAATAAGTTTGACATTTGAGAGATGAAGCAGGACTTTCTACACTATGAAAAGCAATAAAACATCAAATAATTATCCAATGAAATGGATCACTCTTGACGTGTTCGGAATGCTGTCTGCTTTATTAAAGCTAATTCAGTCTACACAGGCTACAGAGCAGAGACCCAGCACTCTACTGAGGAGCTGAGACACACATTGAGAGCAACCATCTCTGAGCACCTTCCTTCAACAACACAGGAAAAACACAAATTCATCAAAGTCTTGCTCATCTGTTGCTTGTCAGAATTTTTTAATATATTTCACACAATTATACAAAACACAAACACAAAGGTGTCTTCTGCTTTAACAATCACCAAAACTATACATACAGAAGGATAATTTAAAATAAAAACATGAGACAGGAAACAGAAATGTCAGTATCTGTGAAAAAATTATGGAACTTAATTTCCTCTACTTAGATTTACAAATCACTAATTTGAGATAGACAAGTATTTTTCACTCAAGTTCAAAACAAACTCTCAAGTTCAAAACACAAGTCAGAAATAGATGATATGTCCTTCCTGAGGGAATCTCTGTGATTCTCAGCCATCTGGATCTGAGCTCATTACCTGAATCTAGAGAATTCTCCAGATAAGTTACCATAGGAAACAAAGTTGGTAGATTTTTAATACTTCCAACCTTCCTTACAGTAAAGGCGTTGATCTGAGTTTAATTTTCACTTGGGAAATACTGACACACAGAAAGAACTTCTCAAGATCTGAATAGAAATGGGTAAAATCAGAATCTGGAAAATTCTGCAATAGTATGAAATGAATGTACATGCCATGTTGGGTTAGAATAATTCAGAATAAATTAATGAATAATGAACAAATCACACTGTAAAGGAATTTTAATTCAGAACATGGCTATTCTGGCAAGAGATCTTATTCAAAGACCTTCTGGGTCTGTTTGATCCGGCTGGAATACAGACATGCCTTTAATCCCAGGAGACAGAAGCAAGCAGATCTCTGAGTTCAAAGCCAGCTTAGTATAGAACAAGTTCCAGGTAAAGAAAAGTTTAGGCCCAGCTGTGGTGGTACATGCCTTTAATCCCAGCACTCAGGAGACAGAGGCATGCAGATCTCTGAGTTCTAGTCAGTGCTGTTCAGTCAGTTCTGTTGCATCAGTACATTAAGAAGCTATGCAGTAGAGTTGAGTTCATAGCACTTCAGTTCATGAAATTCAGCGGCAATCTTACCGGGAGAGTTCTACGGAAACAGGTTGAAGAAAGAACAAGTTAGATGGCGGTAAAGACAGAACAAGCCAGAGAATGGGAAGGAGACAGATCATTCCGACATGTTGCTACAGTTAGTTTGAGGTCAAGTGGAGAAATGCAGTGAGAAAACAAGAGAAGCCAGATTGAGTCAGTCATTTTGAAAAAGAATTTGAGCCAGTTGAACCAGTCAGCCAGCTAATGAGCTAGAAAGGATGAGCTTATTCAGCATTAAGGCTCAGAGGCTAAAAATATGCTAGGCCTAGCAACAGTAACCCTAACTAAAACGCTGGGGCACGTATCCACGCACATGTGTGCACAAGCACACATTGAAGCGTAGTAAAAATAAAGCCACCAAAAGCTGAATAAGATCCAATTCAATAAAGCTCAACTCAACCTACCTGGGAGCCTGCCATCCTAATGAGAGGAAAAGATTTAGAAATAGTCAACCAAGATCCAAGCAATATAAATAGCATGCATAGACACAAGCAAAACGTTCAAAGATGGTGTAGAGGAGGAAATAATGTCTCAAAAGAGGCCAACTGTTGAAACTGCTACTTAGTTTTGTACATGAACTGCTGATAGCTTCATATTCACGATGTAGTTGAGATTTAATTGTTTTTAATTTCTCAATAAAATTATGGTAAATAAGGAGACAAATCAAGCATATATTAACCACATAATGCAGGATAATCCTATTATAATTCACATATCTAAAAAAGATAAATGACGAGGAGGACCCTAGGGAGGATGTTTAAGTCTCATTCAGAAGGGCAAACAGAACAGACACAGGAAGGAATTGAAGAGAGGGAACAGGACTGAAGCTTAACAAAGAGGTCTTCTGAAAGACCTCCACCCAGCAGCAGATCAAAGCAGATACTGAGACTCACAGTCAAACACTGGGCAGAGCAGGGGGAGTTTTATGGAAGAGTGGGAAGACAGAAGGACCCAGAGAGGAAACTAGCCCCACAAGGAGACCACAAAGCCAACAAATCAGAGTCCAGGGTGGGCTGCAAAGACTGATGCACCAGCCAAGGACCATGCAAAAAGAGGACCTAGGCCCCCTGCTCAGATGTAGCCGATGTAAGCTGATTGGCAGCTCAGTCTCCATATGGGTCTCCTTGTATAGGGAGTAGGAGCTGTCTCTGACATGGACTCTGTTGCCTGCTCTTTGATCACTTTTCCCTTGCAGGGAGGCTTTGCCAGGCCACAGAGGAAGATGATGCAGGCAGTGCTGATGAGACTTGATAGGCTGGGGCCAGAGATCTCCCTTTCTGAGGGGTAAGGGAGGGGGATAGGAGGTAGGAGGGAAGGAGGTTGGAACTGGGAGAAGATGAGGGAGGGGCCAAATCAGAATATAAAGTGAATAAATTATAAAAATAAATTACAAATAAGGGGATAAATAAAACAAAGGAAAACTGAGTTGTACTCTTTTAAAACATCAGTGATATGGAAGATAAATGTTGACATTCTAGTCCATGTTAAAGAAGACTGAAAAGAGAATCAACAATCAAACCTTGATTGAACCCTAACTCATTTACACACACAGTTCATTGAACATCTTAGCTCTGGAAGACAATAGTCAGTTCCTTCTCACTGGGCACAAAAGAGATCTAGGCTTTTTTCTGAAAGACTGTAATACAGTTTAGTGTACTTTAATAGACCTAGTACCCAGCATGAACATGATGTAAAGTCTGAAACTTGAGAAAGCTGCCCATTTTTAAAGGAAGAAAATGTCACCCATTGGGCCCAGTGCTTTGGAGAGGCAGCTCTGAGGTTGGTGTTGTAAACTAGCTTCTCTACATCACTTTGAGTACTATCAATATTAGGCCTAATTGTTAGCATGTTAGACAGACTGCATGGACTTAGTTCCAGTTTTCATCAGCCAGATTGATCAGAGTGAATAACGGAGTGACACATTAATGGGGACGTTTGTTATAGAAAATACAGAATGCTTTAGTATTGTTAAGAGCCAATCCAGTGTGAGTCACACTCATTCCCCGTTTTTAGAACAGCTTTATTCTGCATTGTCCCTGTATTTTGGAGAGCAGAAGACAGAGATGTTGTCCTTTCTTTTGCCCTTTCTTTGCCCTTACTCCAACACAAAGGAAAGGATATTTGATAGCCAAGATAAAAAGACTACTATCTCCTTTGCAACAACGCTGTCTCAAATTTGCAAGCATCCCCTTCCTGAGAAGGTTTACTAAACTCAGTAGGTGCAAGCCTATATACAGAGTATCTAATTGAGCTGGGTCCATTCAATTCCCA
The DNA here is from genome assembly GCF_907164565.1 of Psammomys obesus. Classification (NCBI taxonomy): domain Eukaryota; kingdom Metazoa; phylum Chordata; class Mammalia; order Rodentia; family Muridae; genus Psammomys; species Psammomys obesus. The sequence goes on along the minus strand of NW_026596073.1, from coordinate 15,593,210 downwards.
AACCACCCAGAAGAAATAGAACTGATACAAATGTAACTCCTGTGTTTCAGGCTTTTCAAGAGTAACTCCTTTGTTTCTGACTTGAGTTTCATGTCCTCTGCCAACACGTTTGTGACTAGCCAAGACAACTAACCTGCTATCTTGTGGATAGAAAACAAACAAACAAAAAAAAAAGATTTTGACAAAGACTGAACTAATGCCAGCAAGTGTCTATTTTATGAGATAAAAGACCCAGTAAAAAAAATTTAATTTATCCTCAAACTTGCCTGTAAAGTGGGTTCAAATCCCAGTGAAAGTAAGGATTTTCACGAAAATAGAAAAATAAAATTAAAATATATATTCTTATAACAAAAACAATATTACAAAAGAAAAAAGTTACAGGACTCTATTGTCTGCTCTTATGGCATGCTTTAAAAAGTAGTAATCAAGACATTTCAGGCAGTGTCTCACATTAGACCAACAGGTCCATGCAACATAACAGGAAGTCCAAGAAAGCCCAGAAGTGAGCTCATGCTCACATGGTAAATACATTTTACAAAGAATCCAAAGTAATTCAGCAAGGAAAGAAAGAAAACTGGATCTACTGAACATCCAAATCTTTTAAAATTAGATAACACCTTACCAAAAAAAAAAAAAAAAAAAGCTTCTATAAGAAACAGGTGAACATGTTTTGAGACTCTGGAATAGACAATTTCATACAGAAAAAAAAAAAACACGCAGACTCCAACTACAACTATAAGAATTGGAAGAAAAAAAACCATAAAATTTTGATTCTTCTAAAGAAAACATTCAGGAAATGAAAATATGAACTATGTACAGGGAAGAAATATTTTCAGCAACAAGCATGTGCCCAGGGCCCATTACATGGCTCAGAAGATAAAAATCACCTGCTGCAATAGCTTAACGACCCAAGATTAATACTTCAGAACAAACAGTGGAAGGAGATGACAGACTCTTGAAAGTTGCCCTCTGACCTCATGCATGTTTTGGCATGCACATGCCATTGCATGCACATTATGTGTGCTCACACGCAAATAAAAATTTTAAAGAATATGCATTCGAGCTATATAAAGAAGCCCTGTTGGTGTGCACGCGTGCATGAGCACACACACACACACACACACACACACACATATAAATAAATAAGTAAACAGATAATTTTTAAAGTACATGTATGGAAAGAAGTCCTATAAAAAAATGAAGAGAGGATCCAAGATGGTGGCGCTGAGACCATACTGTGTCTGACCAGCAGGACATCAGTGACTGCACAGTGACCAACAGGCCGAAGTGTGGACCTGTGAGAGGAAACCCCATGGTGAGGGAAACAATTGGGCCCATTGTAAGGCCACCCAGCTAAACCCCAGAAGAGTTCCTGGGTCCAAGCTAGCCACATGCCTGCGTGCTCTGATCACCACCCCAGACTGAACTGTGGGCCCCACAACAGCAGAGACTGAGATTTCCAGTCGAGAGAAAACACCACAGTGGAGGAAGCAATCAGGACTGAGCTCAGGTCACTCAGAAATCCCTGGAAAAGGTGTCACTCCAACAGGCACTCAGCCGCCAGCCCAGAGACACATGCCTGCGCCTGTGACTCGCCATTTCAGACAGAACTGTGGGCCCCCAAACACCAGAGACTGGGTTTCCCTGTCTGGAGGAATCAGGTTCAACCTCAGGGCACCCAGCCAATCCTTCCTCTCCCCCCCTGGAAAAGTTCCTGGGCTCCTGCAGGTGCTCAGTCCCCAGCACAAAGCATCAGGTCTGACCTCAGGATACCCAGCTAATCCCCTAAAAAGTTCTTGGGTTCCCCAAGGCTCTGAGCTCTAGCCTCCAGTCACACACCTGTATGCTGCCCTCACCTGCCACTGATTACCACTTGGGTACTGGGACACAGAGCTCCAACCTCAGATCTACAGAAGCCTGGGTCCCACACACACTGCTCTAAAGCACAACCTGTCACCCTAGATAAACTGACAAAACCTTGGAGCTCCCTGGTTCTTCAAGAGGGCTGCACCCAGCAAACACAGTGTATGAACACCAGCAGTTCACTAAATTCAGAGCAAGAAACCTAGTGAAAGGGCAGTTGTCTCCAGGACTTCTGGTGAGAGGAGAGCCCCTGGACTCCCAAATGAGCCCAGTTACCCCACAGGACCATACACCTGAGGAGAGCTGTGGCAATTCCTTGAGAAGCACTGGCCATTGGGTGATCATACCCAAAAGTCTGAGGAGGGCTTCTTCAGGAACAACCATCTTCCTGCCAAGGGGATTCTCCCCACCCCAGGATTCCAGAGGCACCAGAAATTAACAGCCAACACCTGAGACATTCAGGTAAGTAGAAGCCAGCATAAAAGTATAATCAACAAAGGCCAAAACAATATTGCATCTCCAGAATCCAGTTATCCAGGGGCAAGGAGCCCTGGATAACCTAATATAAGTTCAAACAAATACTAAAAGCTGCAGGAGAAAAAGGCCAAGTAACATATAATAGCAAACCCATCAGAATCACACCTGACTTCTCAACAAAGACTATGAAAGTCAGAAGGGCCTGGACAGATATCATGCAGGCCCTAAGCGAACACAGATGTCAGCCCAGGCTACTATACCCAGAAAAACTCACAATCAGCATAGATAGAGAAAACAAGATATTCAACTACAAAAACAAATTCAAACAGCACCTACCCAAAAATCCAGCCTTACAGAAGGTACTAGAAGAAAAAATACAACCCAAGAAAGCTAACTACATCCAAGAAAACACAAGAAATAAATAACCTCACTACAGCAAAACTAAAAGTAGCCAAGCACACAAACACAGTACCACAACCAACATCAAAATAAAAGGATCTAACAGCCACTGGTCATTAATATCCCTCAACATCAATGGGCTCAACTCTCCAATAAAAAAGACACAGACCAACAGAATGGATTCATAAACAAGATCCAACAATCTGTTGCATACAAGAAACACACCTAAGTCACAAGGATAGACATTACCTGAAAGTAAAGGGCTAACAGACACAAGAAGCAAGCAGGAGTAGCCATTCTAATATTTAATAAAATAGACTTTCAACCAAAATTAATCAAAAGAGATGGGGAAGGTCACTTCATACTCATCAAAGGAAATTCCACCAGTGTAACTCTAACCAAGCAAGCTAAAGACTTGCACGAAAAAAACTTCAAGTCTCTGAAGAAAGAAATTGAAGAAGATATCAGAAGATTGAAAGATCTCCCATGCTCATAGCTCAGTAGAAGTAACATAGTAAAAATGGTCATCTTACCAAAAGCAATCTACAGATTCAATGCAATTCCCATCAAAATACCAACACAATTCTTTACAGACCTTGAAAGAAAAATTCTCAACTTCATATGGAATCACAAGAAACCCAGAATTGTTAAAACAGTCCTCTACAATAAAAGATCATCTGGAGGTATCTCCATCCCTGATCTCAAGCTGTACTATAGAACAACAGTTAAAAAAAAAAAAACCTACATGGTACTGGCATAGAAACATACTCATGGGTCAATGGAATCAAACTGAAGACTCAGAAATAATAAACCCACACACTATGGACATCTGATTTTTGACAAAGATGCCAAAACCATACAATAGAAAAAAGATAGCATCTTCAACAAATGGTGCTGGTCTAACTGTAAGTCCACATATACAAAAATGCAAATAGACCTATATCTATCACCCTGCAGAAAAGTAAAGTCCAAGTGAATCAAAGATCTCAACATAATACTAGACACACTAAATCTATTGGAAGTGGGGAAGAGTCTTGACCTCATTGGCACAGGAGACAATTTCCTGAACAGAAAACCAACAGCACAGGCTGTAATATCAATAATCAGTAAATGGGACCTCATGAAACAGAAAAAAGCTTCTGTACAGCAAAGGACACTATCATTAGAACAAAACGACAGGCTACAAGCTGGGAAAGGATGTTCACCAACCCTGCAGAGGGCTAATATCCAGAATATATCAAGAACTAAAGGAGTTAAACACCAACAGACCAAATAATACAGTTTTTTTTAATGGGGTACAGAAGCAGAGAATTCACAGTAAAGGAATATCGAATGGTGGAGAAACACTTAAAGAAATGTTCAACATCTTTAGTCATCAGGGAAATGCAACTCATAACAACTCTGAGATTCCATCTTACACCAATCAGAATGGCTAAGATCAAAAACTCAAGTGACAACACATGCTGGAGAGGTTGTGGAGAAAGGGAAACCCTCCCCTGTTGCTGGCAAGCTTGTACAACTACTTTGGAAATCAATCTGGCACTTTATTGGAAAATTGGGAATAGCACTACCTCAATATCCAGCTATACCACTCCTGGGCATATACCCAAAGGATGCCCCACCATTCTATAAGGACGTTTGCTCAACTGTTTTCATAGCAGAATCTGGAAACAACCTAGATGTCCCTCAGTCAAAGAATGGATACAGAAATCATGGTACATTTATACAATGGAATGCTATTCAGCTATTAAAAAGAAGGAAATCATGAAACTTGCTGGCAAATGGATGGAACTATAAAAGATCATCCTGAGTGAGGTAACCCAGAAGCAGAAAGACAGGCACGGCAGACACTCACTTATAAGCGGATATTAGCAGTATAATATAGGATAGCCATCCACAGACTTAAAGAAGCTAAAACACTGAGGAGGGCCCTAGTGGGGGGGGGGGTGCTTAAATCTCATTCAGAATGGCAAACAGAAGAAGCAGTGGAAGAGAGGAAACAGGATGGAAGCCTACTATAAAGGGTCCTTTGAAAGGATCCACTCAACAGGGGATAGAGGCAGATGCTAAGACCCACGGCCAAACTTTGTGCTGAATGCATGGAGTCTAATGGAAGAAGAGAGGGGTGGGGATAGAGGGACATGTAGGGGACAGAACCCCCACAAGGAGACCAACAAAGCTAAAAGGATCTGAGCCCAGGGGGTCCTGCAGAGATGATGCACCAGCTGAGGACCATGCATGGAAAGTACCTAGACTTCCTGCTCAGTTGTGGCCTATTGGCAGTTCAGTCTCCATGTGTATCTCCAAGTGAGGGGAGAAGGGAAAGCCTCTATCATGAATTCAGTTGGTGCCCTTTGATCACTCACCCCTGCTGATGTGACCTTCCCAAGCCACAGTGGAAGAGGATCCAGGCAGTCCTGATGAGACTTAACAAGCTGTGGGCAGATGGCAATGATAGAAAACTCCCTCTCTCAGTGGACTAGGGGAAGGGGACTAGAGAAAAGAGAGAGGAAAGGAGGGGAATTGAGGGAGGGGGCTTTAATTAGAATATATAATGAATAAATTGTGAAAAAAATTAAAATAAAAAATGAAGAGAAGAAGCAAAATATTAATTTCTTTTCAAAATAGTTCAGTAGATACTTCATAAAACCAGATTTTACAAATTGCAATTAACCATATGAAAAGGTGTTGAGCATTGTCAAGCACTGGGAAGATGCAACCTACAACCATTTTGAAGTCCCTTCACAGTTACAAATTAAAGGATTCAGAGAAACTAGTTAAAGATTAAAGTCTTGTAAACACCGTGGAAAATGCTTGATAGGATCATGTTAACCCTGATTCTAAATTATTATTCATGAATTCCACTCAGAGAGCTACATGCTGTGCAAATGAAAGCTTATGCCAACAAAAAGTCTTGTACAAAATATTTGTTAAAGTATTATTTATAGTAGCACAAAGTTGCAAGTGCTTTAAGTATTTACTAAGAAGGAAACAGAAAAATTGGAGTATGCTCCTACAGTGAAATGGTACTTGTGAGTAAAAAGATATGAGTGTTATAAAGAAAAACATGATTACTCCAATAATAGAAGTCATTGTCCAAAAGAATGTAAGCAGTATCTACAATCTCATTTGTGTGAAGCTTGAATGGGCAAAATTAATATAAAAATCAAAACATCAATAGTAATTGCTTGAAGAAAGTTTAAGTATATTCAAGGAAAGGTGCTAATGGAACTTCTTAAGCTAAGAAATTGTCTGCCTTTTGTGGAGGTTAATTAATATGGGGCTTACATTTGCCAAAGTCCACCAAGCATACTTAAATCTGTCTCACTTCCGGCATGTAGATCTCAATTCAAAAATGAAAATAAAAGGCCACAACAGTGGTTTTATTTAAAATCCCCCCTCCAAATGATTCTAGCTTTAAAGTACAAATTAAACTAATTAAATGTGAGAGCATTTACTGTTTTTACAGGTGTTCAAAAAGATAACTTCCTAGACTCTAAATGCCTGCTAGTAACTGTGCCAGGAAAATTATTAATCAAGATCTGATAATGCCATTTTTTTTTTCAGGCAGGAGAGGCACAGAAGGAACACTGTAGATTATAAAAGCAGGACTCTGTCACCAAGATAGTCCTAGTCAAGCACAATGTTGCTGCTACTGGTTCTGGCGAGTGTGACTCTGGCTCATTCTTCTGAGGAACACCTTGATGGGTAAGTCCATAGTTCCTTACAAAGTTAGATTAGTTAGCTTTTGGACATGTTATTGAAATGTAACTTTCTATTCATTCTTCTGATCACTTAGCAACCGGGTGTTCCGTGTCAGTGTATCTGATGAAGATCACGTCAACTTAATCCGGGAGCTGGCCAACACCAAAGAGGTAAAGAAACAGCTCAGTTCTTTGCTTTATACTTACTTTAAAGTCTGATTTAGTCTGGTTGTATCAAAGAGCAACGACATGAAATATTCTCTGCAGGATTTTCAGAAGAAATAAAACTTGGAAATACTTAATGCCACATTGCTTTCCTTTGGTGCTTAAATTAGACTGTGACAAGCCCTGTAGTGTTATAAATCTATACAACCTTTTAGAAGAACTGACAGGGGCAGTTAGATGAGTTGGATCTGTCTTGAAGGTCACAGAACATCTAACATGCAAGTCACTTCCCTTCCACGACAAAAGAGAAAAATGATCAATTTGGAACGGACTGAAAAACTGGGCTTTGGTCCAACTTCAAATTCATTTCCGTACTCCATGTGTAATCCTTTCCCTTTGATTTTCTTTCATTTATAATCACACAACTTGAATTTTCCTAACCTTGATTCTGGCTGCCTTCATGATATGACATGAGGGAGAAAAAGAAGGCAAAAAGCACAAGTAATTTTCATATTACTCTTTTGCTTTAAAAAAAAAAGTGAAATTATGCTACCAAAAATATCTATGGGTTAGGATATATATTTTAATTACATGTATAATGTGGCAAAAAAATCTACTCCTTAATACAGGTAGCACCACTTGGGTCAATGCTGGTTTTCCTTGAGCATATGAACTAAAACAATGTCCTAGCTCCTAGGTGTCATTCTGCCCATCCACATTCCCATCTATCCATCCATCCATCCATCCATCCATCACCCACCCACCCATCCATCCATGCATCCATCCATCCACCCACCCACCCACCCATTCATCCATCCATCCATCCATCCATCCATCCACCCACCCACCCACCCATTCATCCATCTATCCATGCATCCATCCATCCACTCACCCATCCATCCATCCATCCATCCACCCACCCATTCATCCATCCATCCACTCACCCATCCATCCATCCATCCACCCACCCACCCATTCATCCATCCATCCATCCATTCATCTATGTATCCATATATATATATATACATAATGTCTATCTATCATCTCTGTGTATCTCTGTTTTAGCTTTTAAGGCAGATGTGGAAAAATGAAGCAAAAGGTAGAAAGTGTCATAATCATAAAATGTGAAGTTTTGGTTAAAAAGAAAAAACATAAAGTCACCTATTCTAACCTTCTTTCAAATCTGGAATTTCCTCCTAGCAAGTAGCACCCCTGACTGCCTGCCTTAATCGAAATTAGCTGAGTTGCTTCCATGAACAACGGCAACACCTTACACCCCACCCCACAGGATTTCTTTAATATGTCAAGGTGGAAGGTGCCTTCCTTCTAACTTTGACTCACTAGATCCAACTGAGTCAGATATCGGTTGCCTCTAAAATTTCTCTTTTTTGTGTCTTTCTATCATTTCTCCTAGGATTAGCTTAGAGTCTGGAGCATTATGGTCACATCTGGAGACAGTTCAGTCTTTGTATTTTGTCTTGCAAATGTGTCTTTCAGAAGTGGCAGGGGTCTGCATTAGAGCCACAGGGCTATTTCCTGCCTTCTTGTGTATAGCCAACACTTAACTAGTGAATAACATACTTCTGCTTCTACTAAACTTGGGTCCTATACGAACCATTTTTTTTCTCACACAAACAAATTACTCAAATCACTCTCAAACAAATTACCCCCCCCCTTTTTTCTGTGCTTATCTATTTTTTAATGTAATTTCAGGATTTTAGACTTGTTCTGCTAAATTCGGTAGCCTGTTTCAACACACTGAACTTGTTTGAATGAGACCAGATCCTCCAGGACTGGAGTTACAGGTGGTCCTCTGGAGGGCATTCAGTGCTCTAAGCTTCCTCTCCACCTCCTCAAGCATGCTTTCTTTATGTATTTCACAGGTGAAGGAAACGTTGAGTAAGGGGTCCACACAAAGAGACGTTCACTGCAGTTCATTTAGTCAAAATGTATTTATCATCAGTCTCCAATGTACCATGTAAGGCATTAAATAATGAAAGTGATTCATTAGCTTGCTCTCCTGAGGAAAAGTATGTTCAAACTGCCTAGCGTGAGTGAGGTATTCTCTAGATACAGCACTGTGTGGCCTTCTGACTTGTAAAAAGACATATCAGGACAGATACTTTATCAAATGTTTTCCTGAGATCAAGATTCTACCAGGCTAGCCGTGGGCTCTTCCAGTTATCAGAGGAAGTCAGCTGAGCCTGACCCTTGCTTCCACCCATGCTACCTCCCAGGGATCACCCTTGTTTTTCTGAGCATTCACGGTCCATCAGCTTCCAGTTGGCTCTGCAGCTTATTGAAGTCAGTGACAGGTCCTAGGAGCTACCACTACTGCTTCTTTATTTCCCAAGGAATGCCTTCATTCCCCAGTGAGCCTCTGGAATGTTTTGACCCCTCAGTACTTTAATGCTGTCTGCCATATTGTTTTAGTCACCTGAATTATCCCATTTTGTTGTGGTCAAGCACAGGGAGTGATTTCAGATTCACCAGACTTAGTTTGTGGCCATATCACTTGTAGCTAGTCTTGTGCTCCTCTCTGTACCTCAGCTTTCTCATTTGTGCTGGGGTTAACACTCTCTTCCTTTGAGATTTGTTGTAAGAACTTAAATTGGAGTATAAGGATGCCACTTGGAAATAATGAGGAAGGACCATGTAACTGCTAATGGCTGCTGTCATTGAATGAACCCAAAGGTTCCTAGTACCAATATCTGCAGAACTTACCCTACAAGGTTTCTAAAAGGAGAGACAGAGAGAGACTGCAGAACTTATCCTACAAGGTTTCTAAAAGGACAGACAGAGACTCATGTAGCTCAGGCTGGTCTCGATCATGTTACATAGCAGAAATGGCTTTGAACTTCTTTGGGATACAGTTTCTAAGACAGTATAATCACTTCTATTCTCATCTGCCTTGAACCTCAGTGTTCTCTTTGGAAGTTGAAAAATCTTGGTTTCTACCTTTAGGTAGAAGCCAAGAGTGTTAAACAGTCCACCTCTCCTCCAGCTGCAGTAGCCCAGTCTAGCTCAACACAGGAAGGGACATGTTTCTTTCTTATATTTTTCTTTATTTCTAACATAAATTTTCAAAAGATTTAAATCCTCTTTACTGATCATGTGGGTGTGGTGTATTCTGGGAAGTAGCCTTCCTGATAAGATCATCAAAAAGACATCTAGTCTTTTTGTGTATCCTTGGCCCAGTGTGTCCTTCCTCCCAGCTTTTGAACGTGTCCTTTTAAGAACGCAGTGTGTTGAAGGATCAGAGCCACACTGTACTTTCTCTCTTCATTTGTAATTTCAGAGTGAGGGCTTTATTTTACTCTTTGCACTGACATTATATTGGTCCTCTTGAGAAATCAAGGTATTTGTAGTAAAACTTACTCTGTGTCCTATGAATTTTCCTAGTCTCTGTTTCTGGGGTTTTAAGTCTATTTTTCTCTGTCTAGAGCAGCATTATCACTATCTGCTTTATTGTTGACATATCAGAAAGTTTCTTCCTGCTCTCTGAATTAGGCCTATAGTAGAAATTGTTTTTACTACCACACAAGAAAACAAAATTCTCAAGACAAGTGAGAGACCTACAATGTGTCTGACTCCCAAACACACACAGTGTGAAACAAATCTGTGCATATCTATGAAAATCCAAATGTTCCTAGTACCAATATCTATAGAACTTACCCTACAAGGATTCAAAAAGGAGAGACAGAGACTCATAGAGTCCAGGCTGACCTCAACCATGTTACGTAGGAGAGAGTGGCTTCATCTTCCAAGTACTGAGATTTCAGGCATTTGGAGTCATATATGTTTTTATGCTGTTCTGGAGACCAGATCCAGAGCTTCGTGTCCAGGCAAGCACCGTACCAACTAATGAACATACCCAGACTGAATTTTAGTTTATCTTTGTTTATCTTTACCTTAGTTTATCTTGCCTTGTGCTAGTGCAGTACCATATTTTGGTAAGGACTCAAGTTACCTGCCATCTGACTGACTAGCATCACAATAATCTCACAAGATTATCACTTAAAGACAGCCCTTTATCATCCAAAAAAATATTTTGTGTCAATCTCTGTCACTCCCCGCTCTGTAATAAAATTTTATCATTTCAGTTTTACAACAATTGCCCGTATAGATCAGTTTCCCACGTTTTTTAATACATTTCACCTCATTTCCCTAGAAATTCACATTCTTTCCTTATGGCATTATTTGAGCTGCTCATCCGTAGCCACTGGCTGTGGTGATTGCTGAGCGCTGTGGGAATGCAGACTTGCTCCTGGCTCCATTGTATAGGAAGCAATGTGTCTGTCTCCAGGATATCTGCGCCAAAGGTGCAGTGCTCTTCATGGACAGATGTTGACACATCTGCTGACCACAACAATCTTCTCTACATCAAAGGGAACTTTTTGGTTTTGTCTTGTGTTGTCTTGTTTTGTTTTGTTTTTCAGGGCTAGGGATCAGATCGAGCCCAGAGTTTTCCCTATGGGAGGCAAGCACTCAAGTTATGTTTCACTCTTCAAACTGAAAATGTTGATCAGCCTCAACAGGTTTACAAGTTTTGTCAGACACTGTAATAACTACCCTTACAGAATACATTATTCTTAAGGCAGAGATTCGGGGGAAAGTTACACAGACTCTATAATGTTCTAATATTTGACAAAGCTAGAAAAATTAGTAAGAAGTGATGAAGTCAGAAAAAAGTAATTTTCAGGTTCGCAACATAAAGGAAGGTTATCTTAGAACCATCATCAAACATATCATTCAGGCATTTGTTGTTCTGAGTGGAAAATTAACATCTTGATAAATACTCTTCCAGAATAGATCCTGATTCAAGATTTTTAAAAAAAGTTTATTTAAAAAGTGCACTGAGCACCAAGGAAACATGGGGGAGTGGTGACAGAGAGAAAAGAACATAGTCAAACACAGCATTATTAAACCACTTTCACAAAAGATAACTGGAGTTTAATTCACAGGAAATTCTATAAGCCACATATTTCAAAATTATCTCACCTGTGAGGGTTGGAAACCTAGACAGTTATTCTCTGGTGTCATGTGTTCAGTTACTCAGTGTCCTGAGTTATTTTCTCAGTGCCTCCTGTCAACCTGGAGCATGTATTTGGCTTTTCCTACTTCTGGGGAAAGAGCCCCAGGAGAGACATGGCTCTTGAGAGTGGGCTTCTGAACACACTAAAAGGCCCCAGGAATTATGAGTGAGACGGGCTCTGTCAATGTCGACTGCAGACACTTTGAGAACACCAATGCTAAGTCCCTGAGTCTACAACACAGGGATGTAGACAGAGAAAGGACAGAGACACAAGTGACAATGAAAGAGCAGGAACATAAATTGACAGCTAGTATTCAAACTGGACTTTCTAAGCCGGGCGTGGTGGCACATGCCTTTAATCCCAGCTCTCAGGAGGCAGAGGCAGGCAGATCTCTATGAGTTTGAGGCCAGCCTGGTCTGCAAAGTGAGTTCCAGAACAGGCCTATTACACAGAGAAACCCTGTCTCAAATAAAAAAAAATAAAAAACAAAACAAAAACCTTTCTCTTCTATTGTCATAGCTTTTCTCTTTGCAGTGCTGCCTTTGTCGCTAGACCCCAGCTTCTTCCGTTTTTGGGGGGCTATGTTTACACTGTCACCACTAGCAGTTTAGCTGCAATCCTCTTGATTCAGCTTTTTTCTTTCAGTCCTTTTCTACACATTGATATACTATTCTTTCAAGCATCTTTTATAGCCGTACTGACACTCTTCTGGAATCCTTCTTGTTGGAATTATGTATCCCTGCCCTCTGTCGCCCTGGTTTCCTGTATAGTCCCCAGCATGGCTCAGCATCCAGTGGACTAATACAGTGGTTTCAAGTTCAGCAGGGCCAGCTATGGTTACTGAACTCCGTAAATGCACACCAGAAAGTTGGTCACCTTAAAACCTTTCCCCCTCAGTTTCTGCTGTACAGTCTTCAGATCTGCTCAGTTTTTCCCGACAAGGTTCCCAAAAATGGTCCCAAGTATCACCAGAATTCACATTTTCACCCTGAGCCTAGCTTGCAAACATCTAAACAGGTATTGAGTGAGACACAATAGGAAATCAAGACACAGTGTCAAATTTATCTCAGACTCCCAGGCCTCTGCTCAATGCAAAGAAGAAATAGAAAAACATACCTACAAAAAGCAGTAGAACCTAGTTCATGTTTTCCCATGAAAATGGATATCTGTGACGATGTATGACTAAATAAAAGCATTATAATAGCCAAAGGTGTCAGTCACACACTTATTTCCATGTTCTCTAAAGTCTCCCTCAGGAAGATAAATACTAGGTTTCAGTCACCCACTACTGTGTCACCAACCTGAAGCCCATTATGTAATAAGCCTCAGTAACATTAATAAAAGTTAATGAACTAGATAGGAATCTCAGCATAGTCTTAGATCCCCAATATTATTTTGTTTGCAGCCACAGTAGAGAACATGTCAGGAAGATTCTCTTGGGCTCATATTAGTGTGTTTTATAGAAATAAGTTCAAAGACTATAAAAATAAATCTATTAAAGTGAAGGAAGGCTCAGTTTCTCTCCCCTACCTTTGTGGTCTGTAATGGATTTATTATTACTTGGCAGCTTTATCCATTCCTAGAGAAGATGCTATCGTAATAAACAAGTGTTCCGTAAAATTGAAAATCAGAGGAGCTAGAGAATACTGCAATTAACTAGTGTTAATAGAAATAATCGTGTTCTTCATGCTTCTTGCTAATCAACGTCTTAGCCTTGTATAAGTCTGTATTTGTGTGTGAGTATGTGTGTGTTTGTGATAATGCAGTGTGTGCTAGCACACACACCCATCTGTGCACACAGAGGCCAGAGGGGGATGCAGGTATCTGCTCTGTCATTCCATACCTTGTTCTGCTGAGAGAGGGTTTTTACACTGAAGCCGGAGTGAGGCTGGTGGACAGCAAGCCCCAGTCATCCTCTTGTCTCTGCCCCTCTGTGTCCCCCACCAAACACTGGGTTTATAGGCACATACAACCACACTCAGCTTGTCCTGGCAGCATTTGAACTCAGCTCCTCATGTTTATAGAACAAGCATTCTTACCCACGAAGCCATCAATCCCCAGCCTTGTAGACATTTTTTATTGTCATCTAACTGATTGGTCCTTATTAATTCAAAGGAGATGTTTATAACAGATTTTCTGAATGATTTAAGTTTTAAGATAATTGTATGAAATAGAGCATTCATGTGCTCTCAAATCCTAACTTGCCACTGAACTGTAGATATTTATTACATATATGTTTTTATTCAGATTGATTTCTGGAAACCAGACTCTGCTACACAAGTGAAACCTCTCACTACAGTTGACTTTCATGTTAAGGCGGAAGATGTCGCCACTGTGGAGAACTTTTTGGAAGAGAATGAATTTTACTATGAGTAAGTTTATGCTTGTACATTTTATAGTTATTAAAATTCTCTCCCCTTTTATCTAGGCCTGTTTAACTGCAAGTTCTTACCAGTGATAAACTAGCTGATACAAATTAATTATCTGTTGAGCAATAACAAGTTATGTAGAGACTGTTTGTGACTACTATAGTTATTGCTGGAGTGATCTTCCAGGATTCGTGGGGACTTATTTATTATTATCCTTTGGTCTCTAGTGGTATACTTTGCTGTCACTACTCATTCTTTGTTTCTGGGAGAATTCTATAGAAACTTGGATGTAAAACTACAGTTTACAGATTTTTTAAATTTGCTCCATGCTAATTCATGATCTGCTAAAAATTGCTAAATGATACAAGTCTTCTGATGCTCTTTCCCAAGATGCAAAAGGATATCTTTACTAGTATGATCTTTAATTTAAACTGTTTTTAATATTTCATTGTCATGATTCTTGATTAAACTCTTGACTAACACAATAAAAATTGTTTAAATGTCTCTTCCTGAAAGAAAACACCACCAGTAACTTTTCATACTTACTAAGTCTTCTTCAAGTCATTTGAACTGGACATTGACTGTTTTGAAAGAATAGCTACATCCTTTCTGTGAGCTTTGCTGTTGCCTTCACCCAACGCTGATTGCTGGATATCAGCACCGACCATGATTATGGCTTTATAGAAGAGATGTCTCCTGAAAGCCTTAAGTCTGTGGAGTGTTAAGGAGCCATTAACTTAGGATATATTTTTCCTGGGCATGAAGTGAGAAGCCATGTAACTTACATATTCTGTAGCACATCTTAGAATATAAAAACTAGGGATACAGCTCAACTGTATGTTCAACTTGCCTGTGCAAAGCCCTGGGCTCAGGCTTAAGAACTGAGAAAATAAAAGGTTAAAGTATGAATTACTTGCCATTTCTATTGGATCCTTCTTTCATTCAGAGAAGTCCGTCTGGGCTTGGCAGTATTTGTTCTTTCTATCGGGTGGTATTGAAATGGAATTGTTTTCTTAAAGTTTTCTGCCAGCTGATTGTTTTGGTTTTTAGATTCTGTTTTGCTTGTTCTGTTTTGGCTCAATGGCTTTTTATTATTAATTATCTTGAAGATCATTTTCCCAATCTTTTTTCTAGCCCAGGGTTTAGTATCTCTCTGTTTTCTTAGTTTATAGAGGTTGTAAATAGTTTTTGCATCTAGTTTTGAAGGCGTCTATGTAAATGACCAAGAACGGTGGCTTTTATTTCATCTCAGGACTGAAAAGGACATTGAGTATCCTCTAATCAAGGCCCCATTCTCAAGTCATGAAATTAAGGCCAGGCAGTGCATGATTTTTCTCAACTCCATACATACATTGAACTACACCATTACCTTGACCTCTTTATTCCCAATTCATGATTCTTTCTACTTCCTGTTCAAATTTTTAGCCTTCTAGTTTGGACACTGAATACAAAGAAAGCCCTTCTAAATGGGATGGGCCCTCAAAGGTCTCATCCTCATCCCCAAGTGACTGAAAGCAAGAACTCAATTTGTTATTGCTGGCTTTGGAGATGGAGGAGGCAGCCTTAGCCAAGGAATTCAGGAAGCCTTCAGGAGCTGCAAAACGCTCGTGAGGATCAGGTTCTCCTGTAGTAGGTCAGACAAGAACATTTCCACATTGATATTTCTCTCTCAGCCCAGGGAGACCTATGTGGGACTCTTCATCATCAGAACTATATACTGATAGACCTATCTTGCTTTAAAGCACTAAGTTTGAGATGAATTGCAGGAGACTAACTCACTAAAAATGTTTTCATAACTGTTCCAAAGAAAAAATTTCTTTGTTCGGTAAAACTCTAACATTGGCTCTTTTTCATCTTTTAAATATTAAGAGTTAAGTCATAAGAAAGAACTTGCTAAGAACTCACATAAGTCACTTAGTATTACCTTATTGCATTTCCACAAACAGGGACAAGCTCATACCCAAATTCACCAAATGGAGGGGGACTGCGTGAGAGGTTCAGAGGGTGTTCCTGATAGGTGCCCTTAAGTCTAACAGAATGAAAGAAGATTTTTACGGGTGCCTACTATTCTCTTGTGTCAGATAAAATCACTGGAAGGCTTAACTGTGAATGACAGAAGTTTTTGCAAACTGACCTTGTTCTGGAATATTCAGTGATTAAGGACATTGAGGTCTTTTTTTTCCCTTCCCAGCATACTTTGCACTCAAAGTAGTAATGGGAAATAAAAATAAATACATGAGCACACATACCCCTAATGTAGAAATGTTCAACTGAATTTATTTATAAGAATAAGCAGGACTTTAAGCTTCTTTCTCTTCAGTTTTAATATTGCCTTGCTATAAAATCATTAGATTATTAGGCTAGACAAACAGCAAAGAAGACACTAGTTTGGTTTTTTTGTTGTTTTTATTTATTTATTTTTATTTTACTCAACTTTTTAAATTTTTTTCTTTACAGTTTATTCATTATATATTCCGATTGAAGCCCCCTCCCTCAACTCCCCCAGCACCATGCTCCATCCCTCTCTTCCCCCATCCCCTCCCCCTAGTTCACTGAAAGGGGGAGTTCTCCACTATTGCCATCTGCCCATAGCTTGTTAAATCTCATCAGGACTGCTTGGATCCTCTTCCTCCATGGCCTGGCAAGGCTGCATTATCAGGGACAAGAGTGATCAGAGAGCAGTCACCTACCCATGATAGACACTAGTTCTTTAAACCCAGTGTCACTTGCCTAATAAATATTTAATACTGTTAATATTTCTGAACTTTCAACCAGCAAGTTGTTTTCCTAAAATCCTGAAGACTGGCCCTCGGTGGCCAACTTTCATAGCACATTGCTAGGAATGAGTAGGTCTCTGGGACATGAGGCATTTGTTCAGTGCTAAAAACAGGAAAACACTTGAGGTTTAAAAAACAAAATAAAATAAATATGCCTCAAATATGTACCATTGTGTGGATACCCAAGGCCCTGGGGCAAATGCCTGAGTATCAAAGAAAACCATTTCTGTGTTTAGGGTCACTAAAGCATGTGAAATATGGGCCCTGGAAGAGTCTCATGTCTCTCAGTGTCCTCAGTGGCTCACAGTTTCTGACTGATACCGGAATCTCCCTTAAGTAGCTCAGCTTGAAGAGCCTTAATAAAGGTCAGAAGTCAGTAGGAGGTGCTGCAGCATCTACTAAAGCTGGGGTTCTTGGCTTCATGTGTTTCACACTCAGAAACACCCGTTTTCACTCACACAGGGTATTGATTAGCAACGTGAAAAACGTTCTGGAAGCCCAGTTTGATAGCCACACCCGCGCCAGTGGACACAGCTACACCAAGTACAACAAGTGGGAGACGGTAGGGGGCGCCCCTCGTTCTGATACTTTGGGGAAGGTTTGGGCTGAACCAACAATATCACATTAATCCAATAGTAATTTCTTTTGGTAGATAGAGGCTTGGGTTCAACAAGTCGCCACGAAGAATCCAAACCTCGTCTCTCTGAAAGTCATTGGAACCACATTTGAAGGACGTAACATGTATCTCCTCAAGGTAACAATTTTTAAATGTAGCCTGAGCTCTTTAAATCAACGAATTCTGAATTCTGAATTCTGAATCAATGAATTCATTAGCATCTGTTCCACAGACATGCTTATCCCCTAAAAAAAAAACTATAGCTCAGATTCCTTGGATTCTTTGATTCTATATGCATTTTCAAATAATTACTTTTGATTTATTCAAAAAGAAAATCCAGTAAAATATGAGAAGTCTTATAAATTTTACCACATTGCTAGGCACTCTAGGTGATGGTCGACCTGATGAAAGTCCCCTCTCCCAAATGAGGTATCCAAATATGGTTGCGGGTTGCAAGCTTTCGTTGAGAAGTCATCTGTCAGGCTGTTCTCATTTATCAGACCACATTACAAGGAACACCAATAGTTTGTTTCCATCATCCTCAATGCTACTTTTGTCATGCAATTCCAGCAATAAAATGAAAAGACGAGAAATAGGTGGAGAGGGGAAAATGTTTATAAAATTTGCGATGATCATAATCACTTACAATTAGTCATCCAGTATCGTAGTCGGGTCTCCTAATAACAGGCTGAATATAAGTGCTTCAGGGTACAGGTAAGCAGGGAATCAAGCTTCTTGTGGCAATGTAGCCTAATAATAGTGCAAGATTTCAGCTCAAACCCAGTTTGAGTACTGGGCATCACCAGCTGATGTCAGGATTCACCTATTGAGGCCAAAGGGAGAGGATGTTAACCCCTGATTGCCATGCAGTAAATGACATTTCTCCTTTTCCTTTTGTTCACAATAGGTTGGCAAAGCTAAACCTAATAAGCCTGCCTTCTTCATGGATTGTGGTTTCCACGCAAGAGAGTGGATTTCTCCTGCATTCTGTCAGTGGTTTGTGAGAGAGGTGGGTTGACAGAATGATTTTTGGTAAAAGAAATAGAAAGTATTAATTTCAATTAATTCTTTTCCATGGAATTCCTAATATGAGAAAATATACATACACACGCACAAAAAAAAACAAACCATAATTCCAAGTTTCTGTTGAGGGAAATTAGTTTTAATATTTGTCAACACACCTTTGTAAGACATGCATTTTTAAGTTAAAAATTGGTTTTATTTCAATTTCACTAAATTATACTTTCTCACGTGTCTTTGGTGGACTGACTGACAGCAAAAATAGTAATCTGTCCTTTAAAATTGAATAAGTATAGATAAATCATCAGCTGACCATTGAATTCTCTTGATGAAATGAAATGTTCAAGTTTTCAAATATCCATGCAGTAATATTGATACAAATAGATACTTCATACATAAAAAAAGGAAGAAGAAATAACCATTTCTTACAGGATAATTACAGCAATATGGGCACAAATAATGAACAAAATCACACTTAGAGTATCACAGTTATAACGATTTTAGCAAACTCACTGAAGGGTGCAGAAGTTAGTGTATAAAATTTTAAGGAGATACAAGATATTTTCAAAGCCATAAAGTATGTTCCATCCAAAATATATTACTCCCAAAGTGAAAACTTACAATGAAAAAAAAATTTAAACTATTTTAACTGAGTTTTTAAGAATAATATCACCAGTATTAAATAAAATACTAATAACATGTAAGTCAGGTCACCTTTGTAGCCTTCTCTAAGTATATAATCTCCCCATAATCATAAGAAATAACAAAACAAACAAACAAGTTCAAACTTCAGGCCATCCACCAAACAACTAGACCAGTGCTTTTCAAGGATGTGAAAGTCATAAAAGATGAGGAGAGACTGAAAATTAACATACACCAATAGAGACTGAGGAAGTATGACAGCTGTCTATTTGGGTACACGCCTGTAATTCCAGGGTGTGGAAAATAGAGACAGAAGTCTAAGAAACTCAGGGACAGGTTCAATTACATAGCAAGTTTAAGGCAGTCTGGGCAACATGAGACCCAAAAGAGAGAGAGACAGTGGGGGAGGCAAGGAAAGCCCTATAACCAGAAAGGGATATTAGTAGAAACACTGATGAAATCTAAATAAAGTCTAAAGTTTAGTTTATAATAGTGTTTCCATGTCAATGTCTTTACTTCAATACCTCTACTGTGATTACAAAAGCTGATAACATTAGGGAAAGCTAAATAAAGAATATTTGGAAACTCCCTGTATTATTTTTACAGCTCTTTTCTAAATATAAAACCTTACATTGATATGTTCTTAAACTATAAGAATTTATTATATGAAATCTAATTTCTTTTCTTCAAAGGACTTCTGTATTAATTTGCAATGTTTTATCCAAGAAAGCCCAGAAAAAGGTTGGATTTAAATGCAGGCTGGCCATGAGGCAAAGAACCCTGCTTCTGTTACCAAAATCAACATGCATCCAGACCAAGTAATGGCCCATTCCCTCATCTTTTGTGATTTTCACATTGTTGAACAGTTTGGAAGGAGTGCCTCGTTCTATTTCATTCTCCCATGAAATCCCACATTGTCACTCACATACAGGCCACCCGTACCTATGGAAAAGAGATCCACATGACCCAGCTTCTTGATGAACTGGACTTTTATGTTCTGCCTGTGGTCAACATTGATGGCTATGTCTACACCTGGACTAAGGTACATGAGCTCAAAGGGACTTGTGAAATTCATACTGTTACTTCGTGTGTGTGTGTGTGTGTGTGTGTGTGTGTGTGTGTGTTTTGATCTAACTGTATAATCTACTTTCAGAGCCGGATGTGGAGAAAGACCCGCTCCACCAAGGCGGGAAGTTCCTGCGTGGGTGTAGACCCCAACAGAAATTTTAACGCCGGTTGGTGTGGTGAGTAAATACTGGCTAACCATTTTGTGCACAACATTAAAAAGCGTAAGGGGTAAAGTAGCCTAAGAAAACAATAGGTCAATATTGAAAACAACAAGTGTGCTTAACAGCCTCTGCCCAGTCATGCTCTCTTGCTGCCACGGCATTATTGCTAAGATTAATTACTGAATTCAGATGGTGAAAGTTTGACATCATCACTGTGACCAGTAGTTAGCTGAGTAGCACAGCCTGTGACCATGGTACATAGCAAAATTATAATACCCAGTGCCCTGGAACTGTAAAGGTTCTAACTAGGTACATGGACCACTGTAATTTTCAGAAAATAAAGTTTCAATGCAAAGTGGAGATGGACCTTTTGATTGTCTCAAAGTTCTGTCTCTGTGGCAAGCAGTTATGTATTAAAATAAGTTCACTTAATTTTGATGATGGCTATTGTCTTTAACCTGGCATGTGTTTCCTCTTCACTATGCTTTCTACTCCATATATCAATAAAATAACAGTGAAAGTAAAAGGGAAATTATATCTTTTAAAAAAACAGAAAAACTATAATGTTTTAGCATTCTAACTTTCTCAAAGCACAGAAAAGTTTATTGACTCATATGATACTGTATGGAGCAAAGCTCTGTATTGTGTTCCTAGATACATTAAATTCTAGAATTGTGCAGTTGACACACTTGAGACAATGTATCCATGTGTGTGATGTAGCTACAGGATCTAATATAATGACCACTTAGACACAATATTAAGTAAGTAGTCTTTTAAAGAAAATCGTGATGCAATTAAGTGATTACAGCAACATAGGATTTTTTTTCATGGTCACGATTAATAAGTAGTCCAGCCAGAACACAGGTATACTACTTGTCTTCATAAATACTGATGTTTTTAAAGGCCTGTGATAGAAATTGGTAGATGATAGATAGGTACATAGATAGATAGGTACAATGATAGATATTGGTGATTTCATGTGTATGCCAATGTAATATATGCATAGACAGATGGATAGATGATAGATAGGTACATAGATAGATAGATAAGAAGACAGAATATAGATATAGATAAATGATAGGATAGATAGATAGATAGATAGATAGATAGATAGATAGATAGATAGATAGATAGATAGATAAATAGATAGACAGATAGATACATAGATAGATACATAGATACATAGATGATACATAGATTCATAGATAGAGAGATGTCAGACAGATAAAGAATCATGAATTGTAAAAACTCCTGAGAAAATAGCTTGTATTATTTAGCTTCCTAACCTGAAAATCTGACGCATCTAACATCTCCCATGAGAACTTCAGTAGGTGACCACTGGCCACTAAAAGCGATACATGTTTTTGCAGAAGTGGGAGCTTCTCGGAGTCCCTGCTCTGACACTTACTGTGGACCAGCCCCAGAGTCTGAAAAAGAGACAAAGGCCCTGGCAGACTTTATCCGCAAAAACCTCTCCTCCATCAAGGCCTATCTGACAGTCCACTCCTACTCCCAGATGATGCTCTACCCTTACTCCTATGACTACAAGCTGCCTGAGAACCACGAGGAATTGGTGAGTGGGTGCAGTGGAAAGGAGGTGATTTCAGTGTTGAAACTGAAAACAGTTGTCAGAACAATTTCATGTTCGTTTCAGGAGTAGAAAGTGTGGGGGTGGGGTATTATGTTTGCATGTATATGCGTATATAGTATATATTAAGGAACTTAATTCTGAACAAACTAGATGAAAGAAATGGAATTTTGATACAGAGAACAATCTCCTTTGAATGTGATTTCTTTACTAATATTCAAAATGACAGTAGTTCCATTTAGCTTTACCACAGTAATGATTGTATTAGTTACTTTCTGTTGCTGTGATGAAATGCCCTGACAAAAAGCAAGTTAAGAAAAGGGTAATTTATTTTGCTTTACAGTTCCAGAGAAGATAAAGTCCATCCTGTCGGGGGAGGCAGGATGGGAAAATAATACTGGTCTTGCAGTCAGGAAACAGAAAGCTCTCACATTTCACCCACACATGGGAGACAGAGAAAGAGACAAGTGTGGCCAGGCTGCACAGCCACATATGGCTGTATTTACCAGTTACGAAAAATGTCACAATCGTTGGGTGACACACACAGGCTAGTTAACAGTAACAATACACTACTTCAAAATGAAAAGCAAGATGCTAAAAGAATATTGTTTAGAATATGCTAAAAGAATATGCTAAAAGTGTATTGTTAACAGTAACAATACACTACTTCAAAATGAAAAGCAAGATGCTAAAAGAATATGAGCTAAGTACCTTGTCCCACCACACACACTGAGCCAGGAAGAAAAAAAAAGAAAAAGACAATGGACCCAGAGCTGCCAGTCTAAGACACAAAGACCCTTCTGCATTAAAAATTATTCCAGCACCTCCTCCATCCACCCGTAACTCTTCTATTTCCTTTTCCTAGGAAGACCTATTTGTCCTCTCTATGCTCTCACTCCACACATAATCTCTGTGGTTTTGTGGATTGATGCTTATTTATCATTGACTTGAGAGCTAATGTCTAAAACTAATCAATTTCATACCGTATGTGTCTTTATGGGTCTGAGGTTCTCCACTCAGGATAATTTTTTTCTAGTTCCATCCATCTACCTTTAAATTTCATGATGTCAGGTTTTTGTTTTTTTTTTTTAATGGCTGAGTAATACTCCATTGTAAATGAACTACGTTTTCTTTATCCCTTCTTCTGTCAAGGGATATCTAGGTTGTTTCCAATTTCTGGCTATTATGAATAGAGTGGCAATAAACATAATTGAACTAGTGTCTGTGGTAGGATGAAGCATCATTTTGGTGTATGATAGGAGATATATAGCTGGATTCTGAGGAAGATTAGCTTCCATCTTCCTAAGGAACCTCCACACAGTTTGTCATAGTGTCTACACAAGTTTGCACTCTCACCACAATTGATGAGTGTTCCCCTTACTCCAGATCCTCAACAGCATGAGCTGTCACCTGTTTTCTAGATCTTAGCCATTCTGACAGGTAGAACCTAGAACCCCTGCACAGATGTAGCCCATGGCAGTTCAGTTTCCAAGTGGGTTCCATAGTAATGGGAAGAGGGACTGCCTCTGACATAATCTGATTGGCCTGCTCTTTGATCACCTCCCCCTGAGGGGGGAGCAGCCTTACCAGGCCACAGAAGATGACAATGCAGCCACTTCTGATGAGAACTGATAGTTTAAGATCAGAAAGAAGGAGAGGAAGACCTCCCCTATCAGTGGACTTGGGGAGGGGCATGCATGCAGAAAGGTGAGGAAGGGTGGGATCGGGAGGGGAGGAGGGAGGGGCTTATGGGGGGTATAAAATGAATAAAGTGTAATTAATAATAATAAAAAAATTTAAAAAAGAAGACAAAATCTCAAGGAAGTTTTGATTTGCATTTATATGGTGGCTAAGGATGTTGAACATTTCTTTAAGTGTTTCTTAATCATTTGAGTTTTCTCTATTGAGAATTTTTCTGTTTAGATCTGTATTCTATTTTTTTAATTTTTTATTAAACTTTTATTAATTACACTTTATTCATTTTGTATCCCCCCATAAGCCCCTTCCTCCTCCCCTCCCGGTCCCACCCTCCACCCCTTTCTACATGCATGCTCCTTCCCAAGTCCACTGATAGGGGAGGTCCGCCTCTCCTTCTTTCTGATCTTAGTCTATCAGTTCTCATCAGAAGTGGCTGCATTGTCAGGGTTCTAGGTTATCTCCACAGATAGTCCTTGGTTGGAGTATGAGTCTCTGGGAAGTTCCCTGTGTTCAAATTATCTTGTTCTGTTGCTTTCCTTGTGGAGTTCCTGTCCTCTCCAGCTCTTACTATTTCCCACTTCTTACATAAAATTCCATTCACTCTGCCCATCGGTTGGCCATTAGGCTCAGCATCTGCTTTGACAGTCTGCACGGCAGAGGCTTTCAGAGGCCCTCTGTGGCAGGTTCCGAGGTTGTTTCCTGTTTTCTTCTGGCTTTCAGAGCCCCTCTGTAGCAGGTTCCGAGGTTGTTTCCTCTTTTTTTTCTTCTGATGTCCATCCTCTTTGCCTTTCAGGATGGGGATTGAACATTTTAGTTAGGGTCCTCCCTTTTGCTTAGTTTGTTTAGATGTACAGATTTTAGTGAGTTTATTCTATGTTGTATGTTTATATGAGTGAGTATATACCATGTGTGTCTTTTTGTTTCTGGGACAACTCACTCAGGATGATCCTTTCCAGGTCCCACCATTTACCTGCAAATTTCATGATTTCCTTATTTTTCATTGCTGAGTAATACTCCATTGTATAGATGTACCACAGTTTCTGCATCCATTTTTCAGTTGAGGGACATCTGGGCTGTTTCCAGCTTCTGGCTATTACAAATAACACTGCTACAAACATGGTTGAGCAAATGTCCTTTTTGTGTACTTGAGCCTCTTTTGGGTATATGCCTAGGAGTGGTATGGCTGGATCTTGAGGAAGCGCTATTCCTAGTTGTCTGAGAAAGCGCCAGATTGATTTCCAGAGTGGTTGAACCAGTTTACATTCCCACCAGCAGTGGAGAAGGGTTCCCCTTTCTCCACAACCTCTCCAGCATGTGTTGTCACTTGAGTTTTGATCTTGGCCATTCTGATGGGTGTAAGGTGAAATCTCAGGGTTGTTTTGATTTGCATTTCCCTAATGGCTAATGACGTTGAGCATTTCTTTAAGTGCTTCTCTGCCATTCGATATTCCTCTACAGAGAATTCTCTCTTTAGCTCTGTTCCCCATTTTTTAAGTGGATTACTTGGTTTGTTGCTTTTCAGCTTGTTTAGTTCTTTATATATATTGGATATGAGTCCTCTGTCAGATAAAGGGTTGGTGATGATTCTTTCCCAATCTGTAGGCAGTCGCTTTGTTTTGATGACGGTGTCCTTTGCTTTACAGAAGCTTTTCAATTTCATGAGGTCCCATTTATTGATTTTTGCTCTTAGAGCCTGTGCTGTTGGTGTTCTGTTCGGGAAGTTTTCTCCTGTACCAATGAGTTCTAGGGTATTCCCCACTTTTTTTTTCTAGCCAATTTAATGTGTCTGGTTTTATGTTGAGGTCTTTGATCCACTTGGACTTCAGTTTTGTGCAGGGTGATAAGTATGGATCTATTTTCATTTTTCTACATGTAGACATCCAGTTGGACCAGCACCATCTGTTGAAGATGCTATCTTTTTTCCATTGTATGGTTTTGTCATCTTTGTCAAAAATCAGGTGTCCATAAGTATGTGGGTTTATTTCTGGGTCTTCTGTTCAGTTCCATTGATACACCATTTTGTTTCTATGCCAGTACCATGCAGTTTTTATAACTGTTGCTCTATAGTACAGCTTGAGATCAGGGATGGAGATACCTCCAGAAGATCTTTTATTGTAGAGGATTCTTTTAGCAATTCTCTGTTTCTTGTTATTCCATACAAAGTTGAGAATTTTTCTTTCCAGGTCTGTAAAGAATTGTGTTGGCAATTTGATGGGAATTGCATTAAATCTGTAGATTGCTTTTGGTGAGATGGCTGTTTTTACTATGTTAATCCTGCCAAGCCATGAGCATGGGAGATCTTTCTATCTTATATCTTCTTCTAATTCTTTCTTCAGAGACTTGAAATTTTTTTCATACAAGCCTTTGACTTGCTTGGTTAGGGTTACACCAAGGAACTTTATGTCATTTGTGGCTATTGTGAATGGTGTTGTTTCTCTAATTGCTTTCTCAGCCCTTTTGTCTTTTGTATACAGGAGTGCTACTAATTTTTTTGAGTTAATTTTGTATCCGGCCACTTCGCTGAAGGTGTTTATCAGCTGTAGGAGTTCCCGGTAGAGTTTTGGGGGTCACTCATGTATACTATCATATCATCTGCAAATAGTGATAATTTGACTTCTTCCTTTCCCATCTCTATCCCCTTGATCTCCTTCAACTGTCTTATTGCTCCAGCAAGGACTTCCAGAACTATGTTGAAGAGATATGGAGAGAGTGGGCAGCCTTGTCTTGTCCCTGATTTCAGTGGGATTGCTTTAAGTTTCTCTCCATTTAGTTTGATGTTGGCTATAGGCTTGCTGTATATCGCCTTTACTATGTTTAGATATGTGCCTTGTATCCCTGATCTCTCCAATACTTTAAACATGAATGGATGTTGGATTTTGTCAAATGCTTTTTCAGCATCTAGGGAGATTATCATGTGGTTTTTTTCTTTCAGTTTGTTAATATGGTGGATCACATTGATGGATTTCCGTATATTGAACCACCCCTGCATACCTGGGATGAAGCCTACTTGGTCATAGTGGATAATATCTTTGATGTGTTCTTGGATTTGGTTTGCAAGTATTTTGTTAAGTAATTTTGCATCAATGTCCATAAGGGAGATTGGCCTGAAATTCTCTTTCTTTGTTGAGTCTTTGTGAGGTTTAGGTACCAAGGTGACTGTGGCTTCATAGAATGAGTTTGGTAATGTTCCTTCTGTTTCTATTTTGTGGAATAGTTTGAAGAGAATTGGAGTTAGCTCTTCTTTGAAGGTCTGGTAGAATTCTGCGCTGAAGCCATCTGGTCCTGGGCTTTTTTTGGATGGGAGACTTTTGATGACTGCTTCTATTTCTTTGGGGGATATAGGACTATTTAATTGATTTACCTGGTCCTGATTCAGCTTTGGTAAGTCAAATCGATCAAGAAAATTGTCCATTTCATTTAGATTTTCAAATTTTGTGGCATATACACTTTTGAAGTAAGTCCTAATGATTGTTTGATTTCCTCAGTGTCTGTAGTTATGTCCCCCTTTTCATTTCTGATTTTGTTGATTTGGGTGGTGTCTCTCTGCCTTTTAGTTAGCTTGGCTAAGGGTTTGTCGATCTTGTTGATTTTCTCAAAGAACCAGCTCTTGGTTTCATTGATCCTTTGAATTGTTTTATTTGCTTCTAATTGATTGATTTCAGCCCTGAGTTTGATTATTTCCAGCCGTCTACTCCTTTTTGGTGTGTCTGATTCTTCTTTTTCTAGGGTTTTTAAGTGGGCCATTAAGTTGCTTGAATGAGCTGTCTCAAATTTCTTCTTGAAGGCACTTAGTGCTATGAACTTTCCTCTTAGCACTGCTTTCATTGTGTTCCACAAGTTTGGGTATGTTGTGTCTTCATTTTCATTGAGTTCTAGGAAGACTTTAATTTCTTTCTTTATTTCTTCCTTGACCCAGCTGTCATTTAATAACAAGTTGTTCAGTTTCCATGTGTGTGTAGGCTTTTTGCTATTTCTGTTGTTGTTGAAGTCCAGCTTTATTCCATGGTGATCAGACAGGATACAAGGGATTATTTCAATCTTCTTGTATCTGTTGAGGCTTGCTTTGTGACCAACTATATGGTCTATTTTGGAGAAGGTTCCATGAGGTGCTGAGAAGAAGGTAAATTCTTTTGTGTTTGGGTGTAATGTTCTGTAAATGTCTGTGAGGTCCATTTGATTCATGACCTCTGTCAGAGTCATTGTTTTTTTGTTTAATTTCTGTTTTGTTGACCTGTCCTTTGTTGAGAGTGGCATGTTGAAGTCTCCCACTATTAATGTGTGGGGATCTATATGTGGTTTAAATTTTATCAATGTTTCTTTTACAAATGTGGGTGCTCTTGTATTTAGGGCATAGATGTTCAGGATTGTGATGTCTTCTTGGTGGAATTTTCCCTTGATGGGTATGAAGTGTCCTTCCCCATCTCTTTTTATTAATTTTGATTGAAAGTCTATTTTATCAGATATTAGAATGGCTACTCCTGCTTGTTTCTTGGGTCCATTTTCTTGGAAAGTCGTCTTCCAACCTTTTACCCTCAGGTAATGTCTATCTTTGTGCCTTAGGTGTGTTTCTTGTATGCAACAGATTGCTGGGTTTTGTTTACGTATCCATTCTGTTAATCTGTGTCTTTTTACTGGAGAGTTGAGTCCATTGATGTTGAGAGAGATTAATGACCAGTGGCTGTTAGATCCTTTGATTTTGATGTTGGCTGTGTTCATAAGGTTGTGTGCTTGGTTGCTTTTTGTTTTAGTGTAGTAAGGTTAATTATTTCCTGTGTTTTCTTGACAGGAGCTAATTTTCTTGGGTTGTATTTTCCCTTCCAGTGTCTTCTGTAATGCTGGATTTGTGTGTAGGTATTGTTGAAATTTGTTTTTGTCATTGAATATCTTGTTTTCTTCGTCTATGAGGACTGAGAGTTTTGCAGGGTATAGTAGCCTGGGCTGACATCTGTGTTCTCTTAGGGTCTACATGATATCTGTCCAGGCCCTTCTGGCTTTCATAGTCTCTGTTGAAAAGTCAGTTGTGATTCTGATGGGTTTGCCATTATATGTTACTTGGCCTTTTCCCCTTGCAGCTTTTAGTATTTTTTCTTTGTTCTGTATACTTACTGTTTTGATTATTATGTGGCGGGAGGATTTTCTTTTCTGGTCAAATTTGTTGGGTGTTCTGTAGGCCTCATGTATTCTTATTGGCTTCTCCTTTAACTTGGGGAAATTTTCTTCAATGATTTTGTTGAAAATATTTTCTGGACCTTGGAGAAGGGAGTCTTCTTTTTCCTCTATACCTATTATTCTTAGGTTTTGTCTTTTCATATTGTCTTGGATTTCTTGGATGGTCTGTGTCAGGAATTTTTTGGATTTAACATTTTCTTTGACAGATACATCGATTTCTTCCATTGTATCTTCTACACTTGAGATTCCTTCTTCCATCTCTTGTAGTCTGTTGGTTATGCTTACCTCTGTAGTTCCTGTTTTCTTCCCTAAATTCTTCCTCTCCATTATTTCCTCCATTTGTGTTTATTTTTTTTTAATTTTTCCAGTTCTATCTTCCGGTCTTGAGTCATTTTGTTTACTTCCTTCACCTGTCTGATTGTATTTTCCTCTTTTTCTTTTAGTTCCTTCAACTCTGTTTCTTTTATTTCTTTCAGTGAATTAATTATTTCTTATCTGAAGGTCGCAAGCTGTTTGGCTGCATCTTCCCATATTTCTTCACGGATAGCCATGATCTGTTTGGTTTTATCTTCCTCTAATTCTTTACGTATTGTATTTGTTTCCTCTATTATCCTCTTCATCAGCATAGATGTAAGGTCATCTTCTTGATTTTCTATTATGCTGCGTTGTCCAGGGCTGCTTGCCCCTGGATGGCTGGGTTCTGGAGATGCCATATTGTTCTGTCTTTTTTTGGTTGAGCTTCTACGCTGACCTCTACCCATCGGGCTGTTTTAGGTGTTGGTTTTTAGTTTCTGTGCTTCCTGGAGTCCTGAGG
This sequence comes from Psammomys obesus, assembly GCF_907164565.1. Classification (NCBI taxonomy): domain Eukaryota; kingdom Metazoa; phylum Chordata; class Mammalia; order Rodentia; family Muridae; genus Psammomys; species Psammomys obesus. The sequence continues at coordinate 15,563,644 of NW_026596073.1, read as the reverse complement.
TAGGTAGAATCCCCTTGGCCGGAAGATGATTTTTCCTGAAGGAGTCCTCCTCTGCTTTTTGCTTATGGTCACTGTATGGCCAGTGTTTCTCAGGAATTGCCACTGCTCATCTCAGGTGTATAACCCTGAGGAGTAGCTGTGGTCTTTGTTAGGCAGGGGGGATCTCCTCTTACCCATAGAAGTTCTCAAGACAGCTGCCCCACTGATGGGTTTCTCGTTATAAATTTAGTGAGCTGCTGCTGTTACAGTTTTCCAGGTACAGTCCTCTTGAAGAACCTGCTGATTCCCTAGCTGTGGGGTTTTCTCCCAACAGAGAAACTCAGTCTGTTATCCTGGGGCGCACAGTTCTGTCCGGGAAAGTGAGAGGTGCGCCAAGCAAGTCTCTGGGCCAGAAGCTGAGTGCTCCTCTCTGGGCCTGGAGAATGTGCACCTAGGTTGAGTTGGTGCCTGGGGGTGCTGCTCTGGTCTGGAGGCTGGGTGCCTCACTCTGGACCAGAAACTGTGTGTCCCTGTCTGGGATGGCGGCTGCAGGCACTGCTCTGGTCCAGACGCTGTGGGTGCAGCCCTCTTGAAGGACCAGGGATTCCCACAGTTTTGACAGTCTAGCTAGGAATAACTGGTTGATCCTTGGCACAGTATCTGAGGGCTGCTATAATGGCTCTCTGGCTTTTGTAGGTCTGAGGATGTAGCTGTGTGCCCCAGTGCCCTAGGGGAACTCAATAATGGCGGCTGAGCACAGCGCTCCTGCCTGCATTAGAAAGCTAGAGCCAAGAGTCTGCATGAATCCAGAAAGTCTTTTGGTGCTGGGTGTCCTGAGCGTTAGACCTGATGATCCCCCCCGCTGGTGGTTTCCTCCTGCCAGAGGCACCCAGTCTTTGCTTTGGGGACCGCTGTTCTGTTTGGGGTGGTGAGTAGGACCCACAGGCACAGACGCCAGCCCGTGGCTCCGCCTTTCTGGCCTTTGGGAGCCTGGGCGTCTGCCTAAAGTGGATAATTTTCCCGAGACCTTTTCGGGGTGGGGGTGTCGGCTGAGTGCTCTGAGATCAGACCAGCCGTTTCCCTCCCTGTCGGTTTGCACCTGACAGTGAAATGCAGTCTCTGGTGCCCTGGTGCCATGGGGGCCACAGTTCTATGAGGCAGCGAATCAGGCGCCTGGTTCCCCAGCTCTGGCTCCAGGCTGGCTCCTGGGACCCCCGCAGAACCCGAGTCTTTTCCAGGGGATGTCTGGGTGACCTAAGGTCGGTCCCAATCGTTTCCTGCTCCGTGGGGTTATCTCTCGACTGGAAAATCCAATCTGTGATGTTCTGGGCCCACAGTTCAATCTGAGACAGTAACCAGACAGCCCAGTAGCTCTGGGCTGGCGACCAAGCATGTGGCGGAACCAGGATCTCTTCCGTGGTTTAGTAGGGTGAGTTAAAGCTGATTGAATCCCCCACCGTGGGGTATCCTCTCACCTGTGAAACACAATCACTTGTGTTTTATGGCCGCAAGTTCTGATTGCTGGTCACTGTGCCAATCCTGCTGTGCTGCTGCTCAGAATGAGAGTCCTCCCGGTGCTGCCATCTTGCCCCGCCCCCGTATTCTATTTTTAAATAGGGTTGTTTTCTTGATATTTAGTTTCTTGAGTTCTTCATATATTTTGTATATTAGTCCTCTATCGAATGTGAAATTGATAAAAATAAATAAATAAACTTTTTTCCTTTCTGTAGACTGCCACTTTGACCTATTAATAGTGTCCTTTAATGGACAAAAACTTTTCCGTTTCATGAGGCTACTCATGAATTGTTCATTCTAATACCTGCACAACAATGTTCTATTCAGAGTCTTCCCCTGTGCCAGTGAATTCAAGGCTATTCTCTACTTTTCCTTCTATCCTGATGTATCTGGTTTTCTGTTGAGCTCTTTGATACAGCTAGACTTGAGTTTTGTACAGTGTTAAGTATGGATCTACTTGGATTTTTCTACATGCAGCCAAATGGTTTGACCAACACTATTTGTTAACAGTACTTTCGGTGTGTATTCCTGACTTACTTATAAACAAAAAGAAATCAAGTGATCATAGGTACATGGATTTATGTCTGGGTCTTCAACTTTATTATACTGACCAATGTAAGACTCTCATATTTCTATTCATTCTAAAATAGTACCCCAATAACTTTTTTGAGGAAATTTATGAGAAAAGTTTTGCATCTCACTAGTAATTCCATCTGACCCTGGATATTACAAAGGATTTACTTAGATTGCCTGATATGGTTGACTTCTCAAAGTACAATCTTGTATCCTTGACTATTCTTTTGATGAGTATTTATTCATTGTCCAAGAGGAGACAAATGAAAATCACCAAAAAAAAATAATAATAATAGTTCTCTGAAGAACTATTGAATATGATCACAGATTTAAAGCACTTTCCAATTCAGTGGCATGTCATTCACTTACTCCTCATTAAAATTTTAGCTACCGAGCTACAAAAATAGAATCCTGTCAAGCTGAGTGTGGTGGCACACCCCTCATCCCAGCACTTAGATGTCAGAAGCAGCAGATCTCTGTGAGTTCAAGGTCAGCCTGGTCTATATAGCAAGTTCCAGTACAAATCAGGGCTACATAATGAGACTTTGTCTCGAGAAGGATGAGGAGGGAAAAGAAAAGAGAAAAAGGAAGGAAGGAAGAAAAAAGAAAAGGAAAGAGAAGAAAGAAAGAAAAGAAAAGAAAGGAAGGAAGGAAGGAAGGAAGGAAGGAAGGAAGGAAGGAAGGAAGGAAGGGAGGGAGGGAGGGAGGAAGGAAGGAAACCTGTCACCTTGCTCACGCATGTGATCACAATGTAAGGTCACATTTACAGGTAAACATTCAAAAAGAAGGAATATTGATTAGAAGGTAGACGGCCGCAGCACTGCATTTCCCCATCACAGCTGTCATCACAGCCCTGCCTCGTGACCAGTCTAGCAGGGCTACAGTGCCACAGTCAAGAAGTTTCTTATACACTAAGGTATATAGAGCTTGGGGCACAAAATATCCACTTAAGGTATTTTCTCAGAATTTCTCATTCCAAATTTAAAAAAAGAAACCAATAGGTTTAAAATGAAACAATAAAATATATTTTAATACAGAAGTTTGTTTCTTTTACACCATTAGAAAGTTCAGAAGATTTCTTTCTTGGCTTGATGAAATTCTCCTCCTGGACCTAGATAGTCCATGACTTAAGAGACATTTTATTGAGTATGTACTAAGTTTCCACAATTATGGCCCATACCAGTTGAGAACTTAGGGTTGGGATGGAGAGATGGCTCAGCCATTAAAGGCTAGGCTCACAACCAAAAAAATGTAAGAGAACTTACGGTCTGACTGAAGTTCAGAAGCAGGCAACAAAAAGTGCTTAAATGGGAGCTCACAGTTGTAAGGATTCGTGAGATGGAAATGGCCACATGTGTGACATTCAATAAGAAAGGGGACGCAGCAGTGACGCATGCCTTCATTCCATCACTAAGAAGGTGGAGATCTATGTGAGCTCAAGGCCAGCCTCATCTAAACAGTAAGTACTCAGACAACCAGAGTTAAGTATATGTCAGAAAAAAAGGAAGGGAGGAAGGCAAAAAGGAAGGAAGAAAGGGAAAAGAAAAGGCAAAATAGAAAGGAGATATGATTTGTTCTGAGAGTTGAAGAATGGACATGATTCCGATGAGCAAGGAAGGAATGGAACATGGAAAGCATAGAATAAAACCAAGAAAAATCAGACTAAAAGACAGAGCTAAGGACAATTCTTGATAGAGAAGGTGAGTGGTGAGCTGGACATTTTGTGGAAGACTGGAGACAGTGACGTGGTAAATCTGTTTACATGGCTTCTCATTTAATTTATATTTCCATTAAAAATTCTATTTTTTTTCTATAATTGTGTCTCAAATCCTTCATGAGGTAGACTCATACTGGGGAAAAATGTCCTTAGTTTATCTTATATTTACACTTAACTGGGAGTCAAATATTTTTGGTAAATTTACAAGTCCTGCTAACAATGGCATTTTTGGAGAACCAAGGTACTGAAGACATACCTCCAATGTCATCAGTAAACACACCTTTTAAAATCTGTCTTCCTTTTTAACTTTTCTCCTAAATTTTCATTAGCTATAATTGGATATTTTGCTTCACTTTGAAGTAATTTTGTTACCCATTCCTGCCCAGAGAAGACATTTGGTAATGGTGTGAGACATTTTAATTGACATACTATAGGAGTTTAGTGACATCTCGTGGTGGAGGCCAGAGAACGCTGATAAACATCCTACAGTGTACCAGGAAACATAAACACACACACATACACATACACACACACACACACACACACACACACTCTCTCTCTCTCTCTCGCTCTCTCTCTCTCTCTCTCTCACGGAATGATTCAGCCAATGCCAGAGGAGCAGACATTGAGAAACAGCTTTAAACAAAGAGCAAAGTCACATTCTTGGTCAAAGGCTCTTGCCTTTCACAGGATCTTATATCCTCCTCAAAAATAATATATTGTGTTCTGCCAATCTCAACTGCCAAAAATTGCCCTTTTTCTGTGTTATAATGTGTTTATTTTTAAAATATATTTGGGAGAAACACCATTTAAATCAAACAAAAAATTCTCTGGGCTGCAAATTCAACCACTTGGTGCTTTCCTTGAATATTAGAGTGAGGAATGCACATACAGGTTAACTGAAGGAAAGAGTTGCTTCGTGTCAGGGCCAGCGTTCCTCTACCCTGCATCACTGCTGGGCTCTAGAGGAAGCAGCAGGCCCTGCGGTCTAAACCAGGTGTTTCTTTGACTTCTTTCCTCACTGCACTCAGGATTCTCTTTTTCTTCAGAATCATATTGATTTTTTTTCCAGTTCCAAATTCTTTCTCCTTGGTGCCTACTTGAAGCTTGGAACCTCCTTAGACACCAAAAATTATGAGAGTAACATTTTTTCCTGGTCCCATGGTATAATTTAAGATTATCACAGGGCAAGAGAAAGTAAACCCATGTTAGAGATAATTTGACTCTCCCATCACCACAGGGATAGCTAAACTTTTGTCTTTAATTTAAATTCTTTAGAATTATTTCATACCTCAGGCTTGATTGGAGGCCTATTTTTCTACACTGTAATAATTGACTCTGGACAATTAGCCCACTGGGCCACCTTTGGCTGTGTGCAGGAGATTTGAGTGAGTGCCTTGTGCACAGCCATGAAATGGGGGCTTTTTATCCTGTTACTTGTGAGCAGAGGTCATTGAAGGAGAAGAGCTACCTCTACTGATTCATTCAACTGGGCCCTGGCAGCCCAGGGACCTGTGAATAGTGCACTGCTTTTTCTTGTGTGACATTTTAGATGTCTTTTGCTATAGCATTCTTAAGAAAACAAAGGTGAGCCCTGCATAAGATATGGTAGGAAATTCATAGAAAAGGATTGATACAGAACATGTTGGCCCTTTACAGAAAGCAAAGCTTCATCTTGGCTGATGAATATTCAACTTCCTCTTTCTCTTGGAAATCAGTAAACCAGCTCCAACAACACTTCTTTTGGAACTGTTCAAAGGCTAAGAAAAGTGGGAAAGAAGGATAAGCGGACAGATTTCATAGCTCAAGCTGACCAGGCCTGGATGCGGGCCCTCCTGTGTTTTCTTTTAGCCTGCCTGCACTTTGTTTCTAACTCTTAAAGAACTCTTTAAAAGGAAGGTTTATGTACATGTTAGTCATTATTTGATGCCTGTTCCTCAAGTGGAAATTTCCAAAGAAAGGAAAGTGTCATTAACTAGAGTTTTGAGTTGTGAATTCTTCTCTCTTTTGTGTTGTTCCTTGGCTCCTCTGCCTTCCTATTTATATTAATAAATACTTCCTGACACTGTAAAATGTTCGACTCACACTTTGATCTACAGTTCTCAAATGGGGTCAGTCCTTCAGCTTATTTGGAAGAGTCCCACAAAGTGTGCTGTTCCACATGGCATTCCACTCTTCTAGAAAATCCTGTGGCTGTGAATGTGGATGGAAGAGATTGGGAAGATAACTAAATAATTGATACAGGGCATGTTGGCCCTTGAGAGCAAAGCTTCAAAATTATTTGAATTAAAAAAAGAAAGTCCTATACTGATTGCAAGAAATTTTATTAAGATAATTGGAATTTTAAATATATTTTAGCTGATGAATATTTATTATGACTTTTTTCTGTGTATTATTAACTTTAGGTGGAATTGGAGAAAGGGTCCATAGATTTCTTCTTTTGTAATTAAAGCCAGAATCTAAATATGACAGCCATCAGCCATAAATACATGATATAACTATCCACCTCCATACAATCTGTAGTCTCTTCTCAGGGGGTCACAATCCAACTTTTGAGAAGTTGGAAACTGTGAACCCAGATATGACTCATTTATAATGACCCTGAGCCCCAGCACAGGACTCACTCAGCCAACCTATTCTGAGTGACATCCTAAGGATAGAAATGAATAGCCTGACCATGGCATGAGAGTCTCAAGTTCAAAGCCAACCTGAGCTATATATAGAAAGAGAACAAAGAACAAAAATTTTTAAAGCACACATAATCTGCAGAGAAATAATATAAAATAATAAGTGCCGGGACAATTGATTTCAATAGACTGAGGGAATTCTGGTTGAAGGGAGCTGCTGCAAAAGAGAGATAACATGAAAGTAAACCTGAGAGAGGAAAGAAGTTCTCTGTTTAAGCAGAGAAGAAAGAGCATCCCAATGAAGAAAGAAGAGCGCCTAAAGACAGAGGTAGAGAGAGGAAGAGAGGTACAAAGATCCCTTCAGGGTTTCCTACCTCAGAGAGATTATGGGATAAGGCTTGAGGTGGACCGCTGCAGTGGGTTCAGAGTGGGTCTTTTTGCCAAAAGAAGAAGTTGGAGACATTGGAGACACGTGATGAGGTAACCCTAAAAGTTGTGCAAGGAGACGAATGTCCACTTGAGAGAGCAGCTAAGGACAAGAACAGCAGAGGCTAAGGCACCAACTACATGTTCCTTTAAAGTACAGTAACAATAAAATAACAGCCCTTTAAAGGCTGGCATCCGTCTCAGAGCCATTGCCTCAAAGAGGCAGTTGCATTGGCTATACAATCATTTTGTGCTCATCTGCTAATGCTCCGGCCCTAATTCACTCCATCCTGGAATGACTCAGTCTTGTCTTTCTACCTACCACCTTGCTAAGTCATAGTTGTTTTGTCTGCCTTTCCGGGTATGTTTTGTTTTTGTGCAGTGACATCAACAGCCTCTGTGCATAGCATTAGGACTTCCTAGCTTTTGCTTTGCTCTTAAACACTGCAGCAATGAAACAGAAAGAAGTTCAGCGTGAGTGCTTGCAGGGGGCGTTGAAGAAACTTCCACTCGCAAGACTTATGAATTTTAATATGACCCAGCTGGAAAAATTGCAATAGGTATTGAAAAGCATAAAATATTAACCCAACTGCGGCATAAATGTCTTTAGTTTTTAAGCAAGTGTGCAGGACGTGTGTTTGTTTGGCGTGGTGGTTTTCATGTATTCACTTCCTGATGGTTCTTCTTCAGAATGCCCTGGTGAAAGGCGCAGCAAAGGAGCTTGCCTCTCTGCATGGCACCAAGTACACATATGGCCCAGGAGCTACAACAATCTGTGAGTCGTGGATTCAAAACCAATTAATTCAAAAAAAAAACAAAAACCTGTATATCTAGAAAGAAGGGACCAGGGGTAGCGTGGCTCAGGAAAGAGTTTGCCTGATGTGAACAAGGCCCCAGGTTCAATCTCTAACAGTGAAAAAGAAGACAGGGGCACCCGTGCCCTCAAGCTTTCAAGTTTCATGATTTTGAGGTTTCTGCAAGCTTGGGGTCCGGTCCTCTTAGTACTCAGTTTTCTCTGCTTTCCTGGGAGACATCCATTCTTTAGTGAGATATCCATAGAGTATGTTCCCACTACATCCTTATAAGTGCACCGAGAATTTCATATTACTAAAAATATACTTTCTGAAATCATTCTCACAAAATAATTTTTGGGCAAAATTGGACTTATTTTTTTTTTGAAGTAAATTGTTTTTCTATTGACTAGAATGTTAGCTTATCTGTAATATTTTTCACGGTGAAAAATTTGTAGTTAGAAACAGAAGCTGGTGGTTTATTTTACCCTCCTTACTCGACTTAAAGGTTTTTCTCCGGTTGTTTTCTAATTTCAGATCCCGCTGCGGGGGGCTCTGATGACTGGGCTTATGATCAGGGAATCAAATATTCCTTCACCTTTGAACTCCGGGATAAAGGCTACTATGGCTTTCTGCTTCCTGAGTCTCAGATCCGCCAAACTTGTGAGGAGACAATGCTTGCAGTCAAGTACATAGCCAATTATGTCCGAAAACATCTATATTAATGAAGACTCTAGATCACCTTATTTCAAAATGCTTATTGTTCATTTCTTGCCTGTTTTGACTTCGTTTGTTGTTTAGAGGCTTCCAGATCATAATCTTTCTTTTAATTTTCTGGGCATATCAACCCACTCGATCCTCTAAAAACATTCCTAATAAAATCCTATCATCATTGGAAAAGAAAGCAGATTGCCTGCTTTGGGAGGGAGAGTGACTCTGAACAATGAGCAAGCCAGATGTGTGCAGATGCTGGTCTGTGGAGAAGCTGGTCCTTCAGAGGTTGGCCAACACTGGCAGAGAACCCTGGTAAATACAGTGGGAGGTAATGATTGTAAAACATAGTGCAACTGAAAAGGTGACTGTTTTAAATACAAAATTCCAAATGTTTGAATTTATCAGTAAGACTCAGGAACCAGATACAGGTGTAAAAGCTGACTAGCTCAGAGAGGCAGAGAAAGTACCCAGCTGACCTTCCTACCCAGCTAATGTCCTAGAAGGAAAAAGTCCCTACTCCTTCTCCCAACTCAATGTCCCTCCTTTCTATTTACTCTCTGTCAGCTGGCTTCTTGCTCCAGCTCTTGATCTAAGGTCAACTTTAGTTAATCCTGTTCACAGAAAATCTTAAATAAAAGGTGAGTACTAGAGTTGAGCCACACAAAACCACTTATTTACAATAAACAGAAAGTTTTTGGGTTAAAGGTGTATGCTAGGGCTGAGCCACCTCACAACTAGGAAAAGGTGTTTTCCAGTACACAAACTCAAGGTTCACAGTGTGATCAAATACCCTGCAACAAGTGACATCCTGGCTTAAGTTTTATCTCAGCTCATTCGAGTAACATAAGTAAGCATCTACAGTATGCCAAGGGTTTCACTAAGCAATTGAAGACAGATCAATGAAAGACAATAATTACACATTTTCTCATTCTATATATATATAGATAGATAGATATGGGCCATTAGATAAATCAGATATTGACTAAGTAATCAATTAAAATAATAAATAAAATAATATATCAATAAATATATTTTATGTATTATAGGTAATAAATATACAATATAATGAATATATTATATATCATAAAATAATAAGATATGTATAGTATATAATAAAAGAGTAAAAACTCCTGGGTATATACCCAATAGATGCTCCACCAGACAAGGACACTTTCTCAACCACTGAGGAAATGCAAACAATCATTAGGTCTTACTTCAAAAGACTATATGCCATCAAATTTGAAAATCTAAATGAAATGGGCAATATTCTTGATAGATTCCACTTACCAAAGCTGAATCAAGAACAGGTAAATAAATTAAATAATCCTATGTTCCCTAAGGAAACAGAAGCAGTCATCAAGTCTCCCATCCAAAATAAAAGCCCAGGGCCAGATGGTTTCAGTGTAGAGTTCTACAAGATCTTCAAAGAACTAATACCAATAATCTTCAAACTATTCCACAACATAGAAACAGAAGAAACATTACCAAACCCATTCTATGAGGCCATAGTCACCTCGATGCCTAAACTCACAAAGACCCAACAAAGAAAGAAAATTTTAGACCACTTTCCCTTATGAACATTGACACCAAAAAAAAAAAAAAATTCAATAAAATACTTCCAAACTGAATCCAAGAATACATCAAAGCTATCATCCACTATGACCAAGTAGGCTTCATCCCAGGTATGCAGGAGTGGTTCAATATATGGAAATCCATCAATGTAATCCACCATATAAACAAACTGAAAGAAAAAAAACCACATAATCATCTCCTTAGATGTGAAAAAAAAAAACATTTGATAAAGTCCAACACCTGTTAATGTTTAAAGTCTTGGAGAGATCAAGGATACAAGGCACATACCTACACATAGTAAAGGCAATATAAAGGAAGCCTATAGCCAACATCAAATTAAATGGAGAGAAATTTAAATCAATTCCACTGAAATCAGGGACATAGCAAGGCTGCCCACTCTCTCTATATCTCTTCAACTTAATGCTTGAAGCCCTAGCTAGAGCAATAAGACAACTAAAGGAGATCAAAGGGATAAAAACTGGAAAAGAAGACATCAAAGTATCACTATTTGCAGATGATGTGATAGGATACATGAGTGACCCCAAAAAAATCTACCTGGGAACTCCTACAGCTGATAAACACCTTCAGCAAACTGGCTGGATACAAAATTAACTCAAAAAAATCAGTAGCCCTCCTGTTTACAAAAGACAAATGGGCTGAGAAAGAAATTAGGGAAACAACACTCTTCACAATAGCCACAAAGACATAAAGTACCTTGGGGTGACTCTAATCAAGCAAGCCAAAGACTTGTATGAAAAAAAACTACAAGTCTCTGATGAAAGAAATTGAAGAAGATATCAGAAGATGGAAAGATCTTCCATGCTTACGGATTGGTAGGATTAACATAGAAAAATGGCCATCCTACCAAAAGTTTCAATGCAATTCCCATCAAAATACCAACACAATTCTTTATAGAACTCAGAAGAACAATTCTCAACTTCAAATGGAAAAACAGAAAGTCCTGGTATGGCTGGGGTGGATGGGAAGGGAGTCTCCCCTTTTCTGAGGAATAGTACAGAGAGCTGCGGAGAGGGAGAGAGGGTGCAACCAGAAGGTGAGGAGGGATGGGGCTCCGGCCAAGATTTGAGTGAATAAATAAATAAATGAATAAATGAATAAATAAATAAATAAATAATACATTTTGTTGATTATATGTAATATAATAAGTGTGTTCTATAATAAATATATTATATGTAATATATGATAAAATAATAAGAATTAATAAAATAATTAGTTATTTGCTTTATGCTAAATAAATAAGTTCTGAGCTTCTGAAAAACAACACTTCTGTAAGAAGTGTGCTTCCTGATATGGGAGAAGGCTTTTAACACTTGTTACGATATGAATAAATGAGTCACAATACGCTGTACAAAGTGACAAAACGGAACTTCCTGTGATCGATCAAATGGTAATGGAAGAAAGTCAGTGAAAGGGAATTGAGCGAGTTATTGAAGAGGGCACGGGAAGGCTTGGGGAGGGAGAGAAGGACCACAACAGGCAGAGCTAACACGCCATGCTTACAGCTTGGGCATGGTCCTAGAACCATGGGAAACCGTGGAAGATGGTGAGTTTTTGAACGACATTTCCAATGTCTTCTTGGAACAGCAGATTGTGGCAAGCGGATTGGAAGTGAGACAAGACGCTGGCTAGACCAGCTGGACAAATAAAAGAGTCAAAAAAGCCATTTTATGATTTACAAACCACACATGAATTGGTATTTTCTGGAATGAGGAGAAAATGAGCTAGTATATCAAAAGTTCAATTGTTCAAATGGAATGATATATACCTAATCTGTAACTTGGAAGCATCTTATAGAAAAAACATGCCAAAAATATGATTTAATATTCAATATAATATCAGCATAATATGTTAAAATGTAGCAATATTCTAATACAAAAATCATTTGAAGTCAGTTATTTGGGGGTTGGGAAGAAGCGATCAAGCCAAAAACAGCCTGATGCCCCAATTTCCCACAAGATGGCAGCTCTGCAACCACTGCAACTCATCAATCGTCTTCAAAGCGATTCGGGAATCATCACTTGAACTGAGAGATTCTTTCTTTTTTTCTTTAAAAAAAAAAAAAATGTGCCAAAGGTGCCTCTTGGTCTAAAAATCTTGATATTTAAATTTTGTTACCAATATTAAAAATAGACATCAATTGTAAGTTGTCCTTGATATACGAGAAATTCTGGGGTGATGTAAATAAAAGTCAAAGGCGACCCTCAATAGTGCAGCAGGCTACTGCAGGGCTCTAACAGACACTGTAACTAGTGGGTCGAAATGAAGTATCTAGAAAAGGCTGTTTGCTGGAATAGTAAGTGAAACAAGTCTTTAAAAGCCAAAAAAAAAAAAAAAAAAAAACAGGGACAGGGAAGTCATAGGTACCCCGGGAAGTCCCTGAGCCAATGAAGCCCTGTAGAACAATGATGAATTGTTTTACAATTGACTTACCAAGTGGCCTGCTACTCTGTCTAAAAACCTTGCCACAAAGTTTTGTTTTGTTTTGTTTTTATCATTGTTATTATTAGTCACTCTATTGGTTCCTGCTGCCAGAAGGTGGTTCACATCCCTCCTCATAAAGGAGAGCCAGCAAGCTGTAGGCTTTGTTCCAGCCTAGATCTTCCACAGTCGTAAAGTCGCTCCTCATTGACCTGAAGGCTAAAGCAGGTAGCCTTGGTTCATTTACAAAACAGGACTACATAGCGCTGGGCATTAGATATGCAGAGATTACACAGTTGGAACCAGAATATAACTGGTAATTTTTTGTTTGTTTGTTTTTAGCTAAACCATAAGAGACAAAGATTCAGCACAGCCTTTAATTCTATTGTCTTCTGCTTCAAAAAGTAAATTGACTATTCAGGGCCCTGAATGTTTGGCATGTCAAGATATTATTCAGAAACACTAAGTTATCAACATGGAATGAATGTTGCCAAGTCCAAAGATATAGTTTATTGTCCGAATACTATCATGAGGTCACCACTCTCCTGAAATCATCTAGATCCCTAGGAAAATCAAGCCTTTTCCCAACTTTACACAAGGAATAAAGCAGGCACTCAGAACAAATGAGGTGAGTTGGTCCTCTCCAACCATGCTATCAGGCTTGGTGTCAGAGTTTTAAGACAAATAATACAAAAACAAACAAACAAAAATTAAAAAAAAAAACAGAAAAGAAAAACAAAAAGAACTTCAAGAAAATACCTTAGACTGTCAGAATTAAGAGCTTTCTCTTTTTATTATCTTATAATTTATAAAATTATTTTCAGTGGTGAATTAGAAGCTTGAAAGCCCAAAGGTAAAGTGCTTAGAAACAAATAATTCTGTTTCTTGACATAGGAGCCATCAACATGAAGGCAGGGAGCGCTTTCACCCCTACGGGTCACTGTCTCTACTTGATCTCTACCACCTGATCCATGTGCCACCAATCAGTTCTACACCCTGACAGTGGCCGGCCGTAAGTCTCTGTTTGTGGAACACAGAGGTGAGCTCCTACTCTCTAGCCTCTTTCCAGGTGCTAATTCCCTTACATACACTGTGTCAGGTAAGCCCTCGGCAGCATTCATCAGCATCTTCTTAGCACCCTTACTTTACAATACACTGCTCACCACGGCACAGCTGAAGGTGAGGAGCCGTTCTGAACCTGTATCTGTCTGAATCTAAAATCAAGCTGTCCTGTTCAGTTTACCCTTATCAAACACATCTTCAGGCAAAAGCAACAGAAGAAAGCTTTTGCTCTGAGAGTTTCTAGTGTTGGCAGCCTTAACTGATGAAGACACATGGTATTTTATAAAAACCTTCGTCTTTGTTATCTTCAGAGTTTAGACAAGATTCTTGGGAGAATACATGAAAGTCTTGAATAGAGTATCCATTATTACTCAGATAATAAGGACATAACATTATTTTGATAATTATAATATGTAACCAGGCTTGCCATCACAGCACACACTTACAATCCCTGAACTGATAAGGCTGAGGCAGGGAGTTTCTGAATTCAAGGCCAATCTTGAACTCAGAAACCAAACTTGAACATAGTGATAACTTGTTCCCCCACACTACCCCCCAAAAGAAAGAAAGAAAAGAAAATAGCCACAGCTCTATAAAGTTTCATTACTTAAATCTATCCTCCAAAGTTCTGCGGCAGTTATCCAAATTCATTTGAGGTCATAAATATAAGTTTTAAAATATAATATAGAGGCCAGCGCAATGGACTAGTGGGTAAAGCAACTTGCCACCAATCTTCAGGGACCCCCATGATGGGAGGATAGGATCTGTTCTCTATGTAAGTTGTCCTCTTGTCTCCACACATTAGTCATGGCATGCACAAACTCCACACACATACACATAAAAAATTAACTATATTAATAATTTTTTCTATCTAAAACATATGAATGTATTCTGTCTGCTGTTTAATTCAAGATTACTGGGAGGCTAGTATTTCAGTGCAAACAGAACTAAGTTCCCGTCCTAGCTCTGTGAATAGACCCATCCTTTCACTGGGGACAAACTACCTGCTAAAGTAATTTTCTTCTAAATATTTTTCAAAATGTATATTTCCTATTATTAAGAAAGTAGAGACAGGCTGGGCATGGTGGTGAACGCCTTTAATCCCAGCACTCAGAGAGGCAGAAGTAGGTGGATTGCTGTGAGTTTGAGGCCAACTTGGTCTACCAAGCAAGCCCAGGACAACCAAGGCTTCACAGAGAAACCCTGTCTTGAAGAACCAAAAAAGAAAAGAGACAGACAGAGAGAGAGCATAGAGAGAAACCTGGATATCACATGCCTGCTCCCCCACCCCAACTGTAAAAACATGAGGTGGGTGGACAGTTCATCCCTCAGAACCCCAGAGGAAATAAGCTGTTCCTTGAGATAAAAGCTGAGGTATAAAACCAGTAGAGGGGTCAGGTCAACCAAAGAAGAGCCATGAGGTTCTTTTTGCTTATGGGTGTCATCTCCACCACTCTTGCAATTGCTCCTGTCCGCTTTGACAGGTAAATTTCCCTTCCTGTGGTCCATTCTCCAGGTGAGAAGAGAATTAAGGAATACATCTTTACAATTCACTGATTTTTTTGTTTCTTTGGTTTTTGTATTTTGTCTACTTGAAGGGAAAAGGTATTCCGTGTGAAGCTCCAGGATGAAAAGCAAGCAAGAATCTTGAAGGACTTGACCCAAACCATTGAGGTAAGGCATTCAGAGGGGTATTATAGCTTTCTTTTTTATTCTCTAAAAGATATTCCCTTTTATTTTATATTCAGTGCCCACCAGGCTCCCAGAGGCTGACAAGCAAGTGAAAGTGACAGGGATAACTCAGCCAGCAGCCAACACCTCACTTAATTCTGTTTCTATGGTTCACTGCTCTTCCTTATGGCTTTCCAAGCAACAGCTTCTAAGCAAATCGGAAACACGCCTTTCTCATTGCCTGCTTTCCCTCCTGTCTGTACTCTGAATCTCCCCACCACCAACATCCACACCCACTGCTTCTGTTCAAGTACAAACTGATGAAAGTAAAGTGCTGGCTGATGTTCGCTTGCCAAGAGAGGACACACTTTCAAACGAGATTCTTACTGTAAAGCAGTATCTTAAAAACCAAAAAGAAAAGATAACATGTTCTATCATTGGTTCAGCTGCTTCTTTTACACAGGGCACTTTGTCCCAGTCAGCTTCCTCCTGTTTCATAATAACCAACAGATTTACAATGCAACACCTTTAAAACAGAGAACCTGAAGTAAAAACATAGTAGCTGAAACTTCCAACGTTACACTTCAGATTTAAACCCACAACCAAGCTTGGCTTCCATTCTAGCCACACTGCTCAGTCAAACCACTCAAAAGGTCCGCCTAGTCTAATTCCTAAGTCTTCCTCACACCCGCACCATCATCTCTGCGCTGCCGATGGCAAGTCCATCCTGCCTCTGGACCAGTTTCAGTATCCCTTTTCTAACACACCCATGTCTAGGGTTTTAGTCTCGCCTCCCACAAAGCCAAAGGATCCCTGCAATCTTACAACCAGACAACTGAGCTTCCTCATTTAAAAATGTCTGTGAGGACAGCGTGCAAGGGTTACAACCAAGGCAGATGTGAGGGTCCAAATCCTAGTTCTCTTCTGTCTCAGCGGCCTTAGGCAAGTTACAGAAGCTCACTAGTCGACATGCAGCTGACAACTAGCTGTTCTCCAGCAGCAGCAGCTGAAGCTCTAAGTCGGCACAGTAAGGGATATTACAGCCTTCTGTAAAAAAGAAAATAAAGCATTTATTGTGGGGTCTGGAGTGGGCAGAGTCCTCCATGGATTGCCACGTGGCTACCTCTTCAGTCCCCAGTCCCTCCTCTATTGTTTCCTGGCCTTGGAGATGCACACATCACATCTCCCACCTCTTCTTAGGAGGCATGTTATTTTCTAATTCTTTATCTGGCTGAGTCTTCTTGTTTCTGTAAGACTCTGATTGGCCAATATCTCCTGCAGGAAATTGCCTTGCTCTTTCTCTTAGGACATCCTGCTCTTTCCTCTGCGGTTGGCTAACATGATGGAAATACTTGTGTATGGCTTTGTGTGGCACACAAAATCTTCACTTAACAACTTCCCAGTGAGACGCCTCTGTGGCTCCGACCTCTGTGCCTGCTACTTAATGAACGTTCACAGCAGTTCTTTGAGCTCGAAGTTCTTTCTCCACATTTTGTTGTTATAACACAGATAGTTATTGTGAAGTCTAGCCGATAAACTAACTCCTGATGTGTTCAACTTATGCTATAATGTTGCAAAGTGAACAAATGAGTTGGTTGGTTCATAAAAACTTCATGCTGTCCCATAATAGTCTGTCCAAGAGTTAAAGTGTGGTGCAACTAAAAGACACCCAAGACCGGACCTGCCTCAGTCATGGTGTGATAGTGGAGACTGGGCACCTTCTTTGTATCTGGCAGCCTGAGAATTTGTACTTCACTTGGCTTCAGAATTGACTGCAATTTTAAAGAAACCCAAGAACTGGAATCTCCTCAAACTATTTTAACCTGAATGATTTTCTTATGAGCTCATTCATCAAATTTGTTGAAATTTGTTCAGCTACAGGCACATATTAAACAGAAAACCATCACTTATGAAATCTCAGGATGTATATAATGAGGTGGATTCATCTCACTGTGTCCACAGTACTCACCAGGGAAGCCCAGTAACCACATTTTTTCATTAAAGCACACTGAAAAATAATCATTTTCAGTGGTTTCATCAAGAATGTGTTACTAAAATAGTAAAATTAAAAGACATGATTAATAAACTTCACCTTCTTTTCAGACACAAACCCTCCAGGAGTTCCAGAATTCACAGAGAAATCCATGGATGGAGACAGAAAGTTGTAAAAGCGGAATTACAACCAACTTTGGCCAAATCAATTATTAAATAATCCTGTTCACATCCAAAATGATAGACATGAAGAGAGATTAACCAAAAGTTGCCTCTTCTATTTGCTCTGATAAATGCATTGTCCTAAAATATTAGTAGAAATTATTTTCCCACTACGTGATATTCAACAGCTCTTACACACATTTGTCAAAAAAAAAAAAAAATCTCATTCGCTTATTAGTTACACAGAACCCTACATCCCTTTATGGTGCATAATACATGGTCAGTGTGTGTGTGTAGTATCTATATGTGCTTTAGTGCATGCCCTCCTGTGTGTGAGGAGCATAGAGAAACCCATATGAAAACAGAAATCATCAAATGTCTTATCACTTTACCTTATTCCTTTGAGAAAGGATTTCTCAGCGAACCCAGCAACCAGCGAGCCCCAGAAGTCCTCCTGTTTTTAATCCCCCAAATTTCTGATGTTACAGGTGTGCATGGCCACACTCAGCATTTTAAATATACACATGTTTGGCAGACAAGCAAGCAACATCTCACAATGGTCTTGTCTCTGTAGCTTGACTTCTGGTATCCAGATGCTGCCCATGATATCGCTGCGAACGCGACAGTGGATTTCCGAATTAGTGAGAAGGAATCGTGGACTCTCCGGTCTACCTTGGAACAACATAAAATGCACTATGAGTAAGTCCTGGGCAAATATCCATCTACGTTTCATAGTCAGAGTTTGGGTAACCTTGAAATCTTCAGAAAATTTTTAATATCTTTGAGATTTTGGAGGGTGGATTTCATACATAAGCATACTATATTTCCATCATTTCCAACCCTCTCTGTCTATTGTCCAACTTTTCCTGTGTTTTGTCTACATCCTTGGGGTTTATGACTTTATCGTCTATACTTATTATCCTTATTAGTGATGCACACACAAGCACACCCCTACTCAATGTTGGCATATTTTCTTGTGTTTAGAACTACCACATGGGACTATATAACCTAACTGATTACCTCTAGTAGTTATGGGTGTCTTATGGGTCTTTATCTAGTTGGTCTTGTAAAATTTGCCCCATCCATGTTGACATGTTGCCTGGTGTGGTTACATACAGATCTTGTGTAGGCAAACCTGTTGTGTCTCAAAGTCACTGTCTTTCACTGGCCATCTGGGTCCTCTGGATCTTACAGCTCTTTCACCCTCTCTTCCAAGGTGCTCCCTAAGCCTTAGGTAGAAAGATTCTAACATAGACACACAAACTAGGGCCAAGCACCCCACAGTCGCTAATTCTCTGCTATATTGACCTGCTATGAGGATATCTCACCTTGCCAGATGGTCACTGTTACAGTTTTATAACCTGTAGGTGACAACCTATAGGTTTATAACCAGGTAGGATTGTTAATTGCCTCTCTCCCATGGCAGCCTGCATACGGTTTCCAGGTCAGTTTCATCTCGATTTCTCCAAGTCCTGTGTCCAAAATATACAGTGTCTTCAGCAATAGGCTCTTCTATTCAAGTTCTGGGAAGCAACCAAGAACAATGGCAATAGCCTATATTGTTGGGGGGTGCCCTGGGCCCCCTGACCAACAGCATTCCACAACTATGAGAAAACATATGGCATTTGGCATTTGTCTTTCTAGGTTTGGGTTACTTCATTCAGTAAAATATATTTCAGTTCCATCCATACAATGAAACTGTTTTTAAATTGGGCCTGCCAAATACTACAATGCAATCTACACAAGATAAAATTCACGGTTTCTTTCAGACTATTGGAGTATGTTGGTAAAAGCGATAGGGTTATTGGCAGTCCAGTCTCCATTTTACATTTGGTCTTCTCTACAAAGGTAAGCTACATATTCCAGCTCCATAAGCAGAGAGATCGGATGTGAACCAGCAGGACTGTCTAAGCAAGGTACATCATCACCACTGAGTGGTAGCCAGCCCAGCCCAGGGTTCATGAGCTATGAGGGATGCCCAGCACTTCTACCATTTTAGATGTGGACAGGATTCTTTAATAATTGATTTGGTCATAGCTGTAATCCAGCTTTTACAACTTCCTGGCTCCTCCTCTGGAGTTCTCTGTGAATTCTGGAATTCCACCCTAAATAATACTGGTCACTGGGTCTCTAGACTTGTGGAGGTCCCTCCAAACACTATGGCTGGCAGAGAAATTATCCAAATGAGGCAAGAAGGAAATCCAGTTCAACAAGTCTTAGTCAACTGGTTTGGGTTCACACTTCTAGAGACTGACCCTTGATCAGTTTATTTTTGACATATTTAAGCATAGCAAAACTTTGTAAAAAAATTTTTTTCTTGTGACAATAATTACAATAAAGCTTAAGGCATGACGACATCAAAACTCCTTTGTAAAGCACCTCTGACCCCTTCCATAAAAAAAATACGTTCTGTTGACTGAGAAACAATGCTCAGATTAAGGGTCATAATAGTAAAAAAAAAAATTTACACAGTATGTGGAACCTCTTTCATAAGAATGGGTTCTATTGACTGAGAAACAATCCTCAGCAATCTGGGGGGGGGGGGGGGGGGGTTGGATGGGGCCTGGCTCTAAAGATAGCCAAAGAGTATCAGATTTTTAACTACATCCAGAAAATGGATCTGAATCCCTTCTGTTAAATAGAAAAGCCTGTGAATTTAACATTCCTGTTTCTCTAGTGCTATCTGTGAGTACAAAAACCTCATGCCTTCTATATAGATTCACTCCATAACCAGCCTTCTCACTTGTGATTTGTGCTTCAGTGTCTACACTCTGCAATTTACATAATGAATAGAGACTTGATATCAATTCCTAGTAGTAATTAATTTTCACAAAGTACCCAGCCCAAACTAAAACACAGTAGTGTTCAGCCAAAGTCTATACAATCTGGCTGGAATAACAGGACTTAAAAAAAAAATGAAAACAGCCAGGCATGGCAGCGCACATCTGTAATCCCAGCATTCAGGGAGGCAGAGGCAGGTGGGTCTACAAAGCCAAGGCCAGCCTGGTCTACAAAGTCCAAGATAGCCAAGGCTACACAGGGAAATCCTGTCTCGAAACAAACAAAAAGATGAAACGTGCAATGCTTGCCATGACTGTAGATGAAGCAAGTCACTGGAAGACAGAGGCAAGGGGCTGACATATGCATTTAAGCAAATACCTTTCTCCCCTCCCCACCCAACCTGACCCCATCTTGTATCCTCCAGGCCTCTCTTGTCTGAAATAACCCTGACCCTGCAGAGGTGTGAATGAGATCCTCACAAGTGTCATTTCATCTCAGACCCAAATAGTTTTTTGCTTCCTGCATCAAGAAGCAAAATGCTAAACTATTTATTAAAATTCAACTTATCTGTCTATGACAGGGTTTCTAAAAAGTGTCTCAATTTAGCTACAGACATGGGAAAACCATGTAATTACATATCTTCCTCACAAATGTAAATATGGAAAGTGATCTTTAAAAAGAAAAATATTAAAAATTCTGTATTCAGGGGCATAATTTTATATGCATATGAATTATGCACATTACTTGGTGTTGGTAATAGAAAAGAGTTCTTTTTTTTCAATTCACTTTACATTCTGATTGTATCCACCTTCCTCCTCTCTTCCATATTCCAGCCTCCCTCTATCTTCCCCCTATACCTGCTCCTCTGCTCCTCAGAAAAAAAAGACCCCCCACTAACCCACCCCAGCACATCAAGTCGCATCAGGACTGAGCGCATCCCAGACAGAAGAGAGTTCTAAAAAATAAATAAATAAATAAATAAATAAATAAATAAATAAATAAATAAATAAATAAATAAAAGTTTGCTTACATTTAAGACACCAGGCTAACTAAAAACAAAGAAGCTAGTCTGACAATGATTCACTTAAACGTTCTTTATTAAACAGTGCACCCAAACCATTACTCAGTTTAATGCATCAGTGCATGGTATCTTTTCATTTTCAGAAAATTCAGCTACTAAAGTAGCATGCATGCGTAGTTCCTTTTTACTTATACTTTTATAAAACCATAAAAAGCCAAATACAAAACACAAATACTTATTACATATACTTATATAGTAAGTATATACTAACAAAGGCAAGCAGACTGATTTGTGTTGAAAGAAAAATACATATCCTGGACTGAGTGTCAGAGGCAGACACTGTATTTCAATTCAGCCATTAAAACTCTAAGTGTATTTGTGAATTTTTCATATTGGGATAGTTTCTATCATTGTGTTTTCTTTGATCAAAAGTTAAAATTAGAAAATAAAGTTATTCATAAGAATTAATTCAAAAAACCAGCTGCTAATACACTAAAACTCAAACTGTACAATAGAATAAAATTATAGTAAGAACTACGCAAGATTACCTGGAAATGCAAGATACAGGTATGCAAACTCCCGCAGTGACATTCAGCACTCTAGGTTAATGGTTGATCACCTCATAATGTTCATCCAGATACAAATTCATGCTCTACATGTAAATCCACCCTGTCAAATAATTGTCTCAATCAGATAAAGCCAACGATTTACTTAGCTGCTTCATTCATTTTTTTTCTTCATGCTCTGCACACACGTCTACGTATTATTTGCTCCAGGGTATAACAGGCTTGTGAACTTGGCTGCAAGAATTGAAAAGGTACTGATTATGGTAAAAATAGAAACAAACAAACAAAAAGAAACAAACAAAAAACAGAGGGGTGTTGTAGGTGAAGGGGGAAAATGATTCTGAAGCAAAACACATCAGACTCATCCAAATCAAGGTATTTAACACTAGTTAAAATGGGGGTACTAAAGGGAGCGACTTCACATGGTTTCCACGAGGAGGGACCGGTTCTATCTATATGGCTAGTTCCTTCTATTAGCTCAGGAGAAAAAGAGGCCATTCGTATGCGTGTGTACATGAGCTCACACACGCAAACACACTCAGTGCAGAGGACTGAAGGGTGCTGTCCTCCCTCCCTCTAGAGAATGAGCCTATGTCATAAAGTTTATTCCCCAACAGATGTTATGCCACAGACATTAAGAAATTTATGTCAGCAAATCCAGAGCTTAATGCACATGGTAACCCGATTAGGAATTCACCAAACTCAATTTTACAGAAACCTAAAAACATATTTTAAAAATAACTCTGTTACAACATGGGCACCAAGGGAGCCCAGACCAGTTGTACAAAACAGCCTAAAATGATCCAGTCTCTCTCTTTCTCTCTCTCTCTCCTTCTCTCTCTCTCTCTCTCTCTCTAACATAAGTTAGATACTGGCTCATAGTTATCTCATCTTTCTTTGATACTCTCTAAAAGTAGCCTTGAAACTGAAACTCATCTGATCACTTCTCTGAACCAAGTTGGAGCTCACTGACTTTGAAAGACAAACATCCATGGCAACAGGGGGACTAAAAACCTTACAAAAATTTTCCAAGACCAAGAAAACTCTGACCTATCTGGTGGCTATGCCCAGAGCTCTCACCCCAGCAAAGAAGGCACTATTGTGTAATGATTCCTACATTGTCAACAGAGTCACACACTGTAGGTTCAAAATTCCAACTTAACACCTGTAGAACATGACAATTTTGAATTGGACTTAAAGTCCTCCATAAAATATAATGATAATAGTACACAACCACCATTGCTGACAATGTCAACATGATCAAATATCGGTAAAGATTTGAGCGCAATGCCTGATATGAAATAAAGACTTGACAAACGTTACCTGTTTGTATTCTTAAACCCCCAGTGCTAATTATCATTTCTCCTACATTTAAGATTAGAACATTTTTCGAACACAGTAAATGAATCTAGAAAATAATAGTTGAGAGAAAGTCATGTGATTCCCTCTATTAGTGGGAAGTCATGTGATTCCCTGGCTTCTAGCTAGTGGAAGAGTCAATAAATGGTATCTGGCCCTAGGTCATAATTCCCAGCCTGAGGCTTATCTTGTGGTCCATAGCTGCAATAGTCTGGTATCCTCATGCATTTGTGGAAAGATTGTATTTCCATTAAGATGGTTCTCTTTTGCTGTTGCTATCATGAGAGCTGAATCGACCAGTGTTAAGCCTGAAAATTCTCGTCGAGATATAAGGTTCTCTGACTGACTAACATTGCCTTGAATTGTGACTCAGCCTCTGAGATCACGAAATGTTCATTTTGTTGATCAGACTACTTGTATTAATGCAGGTGGAACAAAAGCTATGTGTTCCCTCTAGAGATTGAGGCAGTTAATTATATCGGCAGCAACTCCTCAAAACATGATTCCAAACCTCCTCGGGCTTCCTAAGAGTTTCAGTGCAACATGCCCCAGGGCTCTCCAAAATTGCTCTCACACATTCACATCCTCAGAAATCCCAAATTCATAAGAGACGATGCTAACCACACAGTGAGTTAAGTGTAACGGGAGTAATAATTCCATCAGTGCAGCGAATGAGAATGCACATCAGAGGTGGTGTTTGCTCCTAGGTGCTAAATAAAGTCTAATTAGGAATACAGCACACTTGTGTTCTTCATGAGAGCCGGATCCATAAGCCAGCTCACACGAAGAAATCAAGCAGAGCAAGCAGAGGACCTCTGCAGTGTTTCAGCTCATCATAAAAATTGTGGAGGAGGGGTGTCATTGAGTCACATGACTACAGATAATCAAATGTAGGTAAAGGGAACTCTGTAGAGAGGTTGTCAACCGTGAAACCCGCCTTCACTGTTCGGAGGTTCGCTGGGTGGGTAGGGAATGTGGAGCATGTCTCACCACTTATTCATTCATCTTCAAAATCTTAGGTGATGTATTTGGTCTCATTAGAAAAGGGAGGAAAACGGATGTCAGAGAAAATATTTAAACTGCTCAGGGTCACATCTAGCATCAAGAATAGAACTTGGTAGCCAGGCATGGTGGAGCACGCCTGTGAGCTCAGAACTCCAGGAGGCACAGGCAGACAGGTCTCTGTGAGTTCAAGGCCAACCTGGTCTACAAAGCAAGTCCAGAACAGCCAAGGCTACCCAAAGAAACCCCATTTCAAGAAACAAATAAGCAAAAGTACAGGACTAGAGTTCAATATCAAAAGCATTTGAACTTAAGCTGTTGCTTCCTTATTAGATGACTATGAAAATGATTGCGGATGATTAGTAAGTGATTACAGAGAACATTAAAGAACAGATAACACCTTCCTGATTTTACGGTTTGCTGCTAACAAATGGCAAATGTCATCTCCTGAGCAAAAGCAGGACACTGCCTTAAGAGATTCAACAGGAAGTGACATAATCCAGACACAGAGCCCATTTCCATAAATTTTCAGTTTTTTCTTTTAGGGTTATCCTGTTGTCAGGTAGGTTTACTTTTCTATGTAACCCAATATGGCTTGTTTTTAAGCAAGTCATTTCTCAATGACTCACTGTTTCTATTCCTTCTGGGTTAAACACAAATTGTAAAACTCTATGTAAAAAAAAAAATAGGATGCTTGTAAACTTCCTGCAGCTATACTATAAAGTTTAATACTCTCAGCAATTAGTAATAGATATCAATACAACTTTGCCTTAGTAAGCAATAATACAAAGATCACCTAAGTAAATCCTACCATATTAATACCATTCAACATCATACTTAATTGTGAGAGATAGATTTCTCCATCAAGAGAATTAAAAAAGAAGAATGCCCTCTTCCAGTTCTATTATTTCTCTATGTTTTGAAAGTTTAACCAATACAATAATGCAAATAATAATAATAATAATAACAGAAAAAGTAAAAAGAAAATATAGTCACTCACAGAGAAAGTAACTACATCAGAAACTCTAAACACATAACTAAAATTTAAAAGGTCAATTAAACTTTAAAGCCAATAAGGTGGGTAAGTGAACAAGATAAGTGTAACCAAATCAAATATATTTAATGTGAATAATAAGCAATTTAAAAGTATACTACAGAAATGTCACTTACAAGACTAGTTTAAAATACATGCAAGGGCAATCAAAATATATAAAATTTTACTGAAACATCAAAACAAAACAACTTAGTCTGACTTTAGCAAAATTCTTCTCAAACTTCCATAATTTAATATCAAAACTTTTATCAAGAAGCCACTTTTCTGATTATTTTATTTTCTAAAATTATTCTAACAGAAAATTTTTTGAAAATAAGAATAAGGAGGTACTATACCCAGCATTAAATTTTATCATACATAAAAACAGTTTCCTACTACATGAGTTCAAAAATGAGTTCATGAACTTGAGTAATAAGTAAATCCATAAACAACAACAAAAAAACACATTAAAGCATTTGTTTGCATAATGAAAATAGCACTTTTGAAACAAAGCTCAAGCATTTTGGATTCTAATCCCCAACTCAAAATAGAAAGACATTCTAACTACAGTGCTGGCAACATGCTTAGATAGGTAAAGGAGTCTGCTGATGAGTCTGACTATCTGATTCTGGTTCCAGACAGTCACATGGGAGGAGAGAGCTAGCCCCTTGACCTACATAAACACACACATAAACACACATGCATTAAAAAAAATGTTAAAAGTCACAAATTATAAATACGTAATTTTTTTAGTAAGAATTTCCTCATTAGTTAAATGGTGATAATGCTGACAGGATTAGCAATGTATATAAAGCAGAATCTGGCCCATATTAAACAAATTCAGGACAGAGTACAAAAGAAAAATGAAGGTTAGGAAATTTGGTGTGTTTGGGAGAAGCTAGAGACTGAAGAGAATATCCACTAACTAGACCAGTCTCCTGGTAGAGGGAGGGGAACACCGACCAACCCACAAAAACTTTGACCCAAAATTTACCCTGCCTACAAGATGTGCAGGGATAAAGATAGAACAGATAGAGCAGAGATTGAGGGAATGTCCGACCAATGCCTGGCCCATCCAAAGACCCACCCTATCAGAAAGTGTCAACCTCTGCCACCATGAGATATGCTCTGCTAAACTTGCAGACAGGAGCCTGATGGAGGTCCTCTGAAATGTGCTACCCACCAGTATCTCAAAAGAGATGCTGAGACTCACAGTCACCATTGGGTGATGTGCAGTGTGTCTCGTAGAAAAGTGGGAAGAAAGAGAAAAGGACCTAGATGTGACAGGAGCTCCACAAGAAGGCCAACAGAGCCAACTAACCAGGGCCCAGAGGGGCTTGCTGGGACTGAAGTATCAACCAAGGACCATGCATGAACTGTACCTAGACCCCCTACAAAGATGTAGCAGATGGGCAGCTTAGGCTTCATGTGGGTCCTCTAGTAAATGAAGTGGAGATTGTATCAGACACAGACTCACTTGCTAGCTTTTTTATCACTTTCCCCTGGCAGGACTGCCTTGCCAGGCTACAGGGGAAGAGGACATGCTCAGTCCTGATGCAACTTGATGAGGTGGAAAAGGGAGCTTCCCTTTTCTGAGGAAAAGGAGAGAGCAGAGGGGGGGAAGGGGAAGGAGGGAGAATGGGACTGGGATGGGAGGAGGGAGGGAGCTACAACAAGGACGTAAAGTGTATTTAAAAAATCAATTTTTTAAAAAAGAAATTATATAACATTTAAAAGAAAGATCTTGAAATAGCAAGATGGGTTGACTCAAGAAGAGATGAAATTAAAAGTGGAGGTATAAACTCTTTTACCCCAACAGTGTCACCCTCCCAATGATTTTTTTTTTTTTTTACTGTTTTTTTTTCCTCCCTCTCAAAAGCACCCTAGCCAAATCATAGCGCTATCATTAGACAAGGTATTTGACCACAATTTGCTTCAGGTTTTTTTTTTCCAGAAAAAGTTAAAAAATCTCTTGAGAAGATGAAGTGAACATAAAAGTTTAGAGAAATACTTTGCTTGCGCTAAGTGCTAAACCTCTAGTTGGTTTCAAACATCCTAGTATTTCATTGTAAGGGGAAAAAAAGCAATAAATATAATTAATTTCATTTAACTAAATGTACCTCAGATACTATTATCTAATCATACAACCAATATAAGACCAATGACTGAAATATTTTACATACAAGTTCTTCAAAATTTCATACATAATATACATTTGCCCTAATCTCTACTTCTGGGCAAAGCTGTTTTAAGTTCTGGACAGCAACATGAGTCCAGACCTGTCAGAAAGGTCAGCATAGCTCAAATAGATGGGGTATCAGAAGCCACTCGATGCCTTGTCCAAAGAGAAGCTGCCTAGGGCAGAGGAACGAGGAAGTGGACTTTATTTCAGATAAAGGAGAGGAAGAGGCATTTTCCTGCAAAGAAAGATAAAATGTTCTCTTTCCTATGATAAAATCTTCCTATGATAAATGTATGTTATCATTCTCTGTCAAACAGAATCCTGATACATGACCTGCAAGAAGAGATAGAGAAACAGTTTGATGTGAAAGATGAAATCGCAGGCAGGCACAGTTATGCAAAATACAACAACTGGGAAAAGGTATGGTACAATGCCTGTTAGAGTCTTTTTAAAAGGCTTTCCTCCTTTACCATTATGCAGTTTTCCTGTATTTTTAACTCCTCAAATTTTATTTTGATCTTAAGATTGTTTCTTGGACTGAAAAAATGGTAGGAAAACATCCTGAAATGGTCTCAAGAATTAAAATTGGATCGACTTTTGAAGATAATCCATTATATGTTCTCAAGGTAAGAATAATTGAAGAGGGAGGGGCATGGGAGAAGAGGGAAAATAGGTGGGATTGGGAAGGGATGAGGGAAGGGGCTACAGCTGGGATACAAAGTGAATAAACTGTAATTAAAAAATAAATTAAATAAATAAATAGAATAATTGAAGAACCATTAACTAGTTTGTTATTGTAAAACATGGACATAAACTCACTTTGTGGCAGCTAAGCTAAATTTGAAATTGGAAAAGATGTTATTTTGGAATATTTAAACTCTGGGCTTCAATTCAGAAAACAATCTTCACTGTAATCAAATAAAAAAAAAAAAGGTGAGGGGGAGCAAGTGCCTGCTGCAGATTATACAATGAGCAAACCCATTTCAGAGGACAGCTGTGTTACAAAGCAGTTTACAGTGGCCTTGTCTAAACACTTCTTCCAAGTCCGTTAAAATGGAATGAAACTGGTGAATGAAAGTCAGGGTGAAAGGGTTAAACATCGTAATAGGTAATCCCAGAAGAGCAGTGAGAGCTTCAGAGCCAGGGTCAATGAGGAGCCACCCCCAACTACTGCCAGGCTGTGCAGACACAAGGATTCTGCTGGAAGGCACTCACATTCCATATCTCCATTCAAACGAAATTCAAATTTAGTTTCTCCAACCACCAACTAAATCTGAACTCCAGTGAAAACAAAACCCATTCAAACAGCAGGTCCTGGTCCTGCTCTCCACTCTACATGCAGCACCAGGCCTCACTCAGGCTTTACAATTAACAATGTAAACATTAACAATGGAATAAGAAAGACAATATATAGAGCTTGTTTGCTGTTTTATTTTTGAGGGAACTTGGATAGTTGTGGTTCTGAAACTCGGATTACAGGTATGCATGTGGCTTCCTGTCCAAAAACAGGTTATGTGTGTGTGTGTGTGTGTGTGTGTGTGTGTGTGTGTGTGTGTGTGT
>NW_026596073.1:15510058-15534890 GCF_907164565.1 Psammomys obesus | reverse complement strand
TGTGTGTGTGTGTGTGTGTGTGTGTGTGTGTGTGTGTGTGTGTGTGTAGTTACATGCATGGCACATGTGAATGTCAGAGGACAACTTGAGTAGTCTGTTCTCTCTTTTTATCACGTGGGTCCTAAAGATTGAATTTAATCAGGCTTAGCCACAGGTGCCTTTATCCACTGAGCCTTCTCACTGACCCTAGACTGTGTCTCTTGAAGATGGATTTTATTTATTCCGGATGTGTTTGTATGGATGTCTGCAAATGGCTAAGTACATGTGAGCACCCAATAAGGCAAAAGGAGGAAGTTAGTTGCAGCGGAGCTGGAGTTCTAGGCAGTTGTGAGCCACTACATGTAGATGCTGGGAACAGAACTCAGACTCTGCAAGAGCAAACATGGTTTTAACTGCTGCTGCTGAGCTATCTTTCCAGCCCCAGACTATGTTGGGTTTTTTTTTGTTTTTTTTTTTTGTGCTGTTTGTTAAAAAAAAAAAAAAAACCTAGAACCAGCTCTGAAACTCTGAATTTTTTTTTAAAAAAATATATCCTTGAGCAGAAGAATTATTATGAATAGACAGGATAGCTGCCATCATCTTCCCTGGGAACAGAATGCATAAGTATGGTTCGTGTTCATCAATAGACAAGGACAATAATTGTTTGAGAAAATGAACCATTGAATGACAAAATAATGTTTATTTTACTAGATTGGGAAAAAAGATGGAGAAAGAAAGGCTATTTTTATGGACTGTGGTATTCACGCCCGTGAGTGGGTCTCTACAGCTTTCTGCCAGTGGTTCGTCTATCAGGTGAGTGGACCAGTCACAATCAACATCTCTCTGACTAACAACATCCCTTTCCAGGTGTGTGGTGCTCCACCTCGTTAGAGAAGGGCTATTCATTGTTAATTAAATTCATCCACCTGAGTTTTAATCATTGTTGAAGTTTTCATGCAAATTATATCTTCCTTCAAACTCCTTAATCTCTACCTGAGAGTTTATGGTAGTGAAAGCAACTGACTTTTATCCTGAAGCTAAGCAGGTAAAAATCTGATACCCCTTTTATGTCATAGCCTGCAAATTCAGCTTTCTTTGATAAACTCAGAAAATAAATGTATAATTTTGCTTTACATGTTTCACTGGTCATGCATGAATATGGGATTCTCCTACTTCATTTCCTTTCAGCTGAGAAATAAACTTGTTTCATAAAAATAGATCTGGTTCGTATGTCCCCGAATATCTACTGCTCATTTATTCTGTCTATTTCCAACTTTTTCTACCAATTCTGTCACACAGCCCTTTGGAACACCCAAAGCAGGGGTTGTTGGATGACGGATATGCTCACTAGCGAAGATGCTGTAGAACACTGATGTATACAACTTTGGGTTTTTTTGGCCCCTCCCAACTAAAGGCCAAAAGCTCCCCTTAACCTGCAATGAGCATAAAACATTACAACTGCAAGAATCTTCTATGTGCCTGTACTCACATCACTGGGACAGTTGGGGCACACAGAGGACTATTGAGGCCATTCTGGGCTACCTAGTGAGTCCTTCACACACACGTACACTCTCTCTCTCTCTCTCTCTCTCTCTCTCTCTCCACACACACACATTTTGTTTTTATTACAGGTGTTCCTGAGAGAAATTTTTCAAGAATGAGGAGGGTGTCTGTGTTGTTTTGTTTTTGAGGATTTTGATAGCCACAGAACGCTCAGAGGAGGGATTTACAGAAAATAAAAACACATGGACAGGTTAAGCTCTAAATTTGTGTATTTTTGAATATTGAATTCAAAAATTCAATATTCATTTGAATATTTTTTATTTTATCACGATTGTGGGAAATTGAACCCAGTGCTTTGTGATTGCTAGGAAGCATGTGGCAGACACATGTGACATGTGTCTTTATTAATTTCCTGAGGCCAGAGAGAGAGAAGGCTGGGTCAGTAAAGTGCTAGCTTGCACACGCATGAGGATCTGAGTTCAAGCCTCCGCATCTGTGTGATAATGCCAGGCAAAGCACATGCCTGAAATCCTAGTGCTGGTGAGGACCCCTGGGTCCTGATGGCAGCTCCTCTGGCCAAACTGTCAAGCCTCGGGTTCAGTGGGAACACAGGGAAATTAAGGCAGTCCCCTTAACCCTCTGTCACCCTCTGGCCTTCACTCACAGAAACATGTAGGTACACCTGCACACACATGCACACGTGTGTTCCTCTGGTTGGGGGTGTGACTCAGCAGTAGAGCATTTGTTTAATATGCACAGAATTTGGTTGAGTCCACACGCAAAGGTTTTTTTTTTCTCCAGTCATATTTATAAATGCTATGAACCCTCTCCAACGTTCCTCTCTCCTTGTGCTCGCAGGCGTGATCTTTATTTATGTAAGGGATATGAGAGAATGCGTCCATCAAGTCCCTGCTGGTATTAGTTTCCGCTTGGCTCTATTTAGTCTGTGGCTCTGGTTACACAGGCTGCCTCTGGCAGCCTCAGGTCTCCATCATTCAGTGAACCTTTCAGCAGTGCTCATTTCAGTTCATGTTCCTGCATTTAATAAGTGGTTGTTTTTGTTCCCGTAATCTGAATGGGCCATTTATTTTTGTGTACCTTAAAAACTGTTTAAAAGCATTAAGCCTTGAAAACAACTCAAAGAGTGGTAGCTGTGGTTAAAAGGATCCGGGTTTCTGCACAGTAACTATCTTCCTGTCTCCTCCAGGCAGCCAAGAGTTATGGAAAAAACAAAATCATGACCAAACTTTTGGACCGGATGAATTTTTACGTTCTGCCTGTCTTCAATGTAGATGGATATATTTGGTCATGGACACAGGTACCCACTGTGCATACAACTGCTGCGTTTAAGTAATGCGTTGGTCGCTGCCTTTAGTGTGCAGTCATTGCTGCTTATTAGGTTAAAGTCTGGATAACTGTTTGATTCTAATTCAGAGAAATAAATGTATTTTTAATTTTTTAAAATGTTTTTATTTAATCTTTGAGAATTTTATACAGGATATTTTGACCTTATTGATTCTCTTCTCCCAAATTTCCAGATCTGCTCCCACTTTCACCCAATTTCATGTTTTTCTCGCTCTCTTAAAAAAAAAAAAACAAACAAACAAACAGAAAAACACGGTGTCCAGTTTGTGTTAGCCAACTACTGTTGAGCCCTGGCCTTGCCCTGGAGTGCTTGAGATACCCAGAATCGCTCTATTAAAAAAATATATGTTCTCCCTCTTCCAGCAGCAAGCAAATGTCAGTAGCTCCTCAATAGGGGTGGGTGGGACTCGATGCCCACCTCCTCCACCCCTTGCTGAAATGTCTGGCCTCAGCTTGTCCAGATCCTGTGCATGATGTCATGTCCCTGTGAATTCACATGTAAATCTGCCCCGTTATGTCTAGAAAACACTGTCACCTGCAGCTCTTCACAAGCTTTTCAACTCCTCTTCCCCATCGATTCCTCCGCCTTGAAAGGAAAGGTCTGATACAGACCTCCCATTTAGAGCTGAGTCCCGCTCAGGCTGAGCATGCCCATGTTTCCTATGCTGCACCCACTGGTCAATCGTGATGTCCTGATTGCACGGGTGTCATTAAAATAACAACTGCTTTTTCAGGCCTGTAATGGTCATTTTATTAGTGCACAAACTTAATCAACCATTTTTAAACTTATCAAAAATCTTCATCAATGTTTAAAGTGTTAAGGTTAAAAATTATGTATCTGAGAATATTAAAAATTGTGCTAACAAAATCTCTTTATAATAAAGAAGCTCAGGTTAACTATAGAGATTTCAAATAAACTTGGAGACACCTACAGAGAGAATCTGTAACAATGAAAAGTGCAACTGACCATGTGCACACACTCTGTTGTCCCTTCTGGCAGGACCGAATGTGGAGAAAAAACCGTTCCAAGAACCAAAATTCCACCTGCATTGGCACTGACCTCAACAGGAACTTTGATGTCTCGTGGGACTGTGAGTTGCAGATTTGGTGTCAAGAAAATGGCTTTGCATTTAGACCTTGAGTTTAAATAATCCACCTACTTATTTCAGCAAAAATAGAGATCCCCTGAGTGAGTGCTGACTTCCTTGTCTATTAGATGGAAGATAATCATCAACACCCTAGGAAGATTCTGAAGGGTTTCTGTGGGGAAGTGGGGAAAAGATATTATGTATCTATCAAGCCACCTCTTACAGAACACTTAAAAAAAGAACTAGAAAAAACAACAGATATACAAAAACAGTAATCTGGAGCGATCTTGGGTCCTTCCTCTTTCTAATCTGATAGAAGTTGATAAATACCAGTAATTACAACCAATATACAAGTAATGATTTTTCAGATGCTTAACAAAGAAGCATTTGGGACAGGGGCAGTAAAAAAAAAGTTTAATAGGAATACAAAAGCATCATTGGACATTGTGCATTGTACAATTCCTGTGGCACTGTATTCCAGGAATACAATGTCAAATACAATGGATGTGAGACCTAGATGATGCCATCATTTCTACACAATCACAACTTTATCATTACAGACTTTTGAGGAGACCATACTTCTGCCCCAATTTGTGCATTTCTTCTTTGTCTAATCTGATTTTATAAAGGTCACCATATCTTTATACCACACCACGATGAATGTTAAACTAGCAGTAGCGAATCCTAATCAAGAGAATTCTGAGAAAAACTGAAGAAACTCAGGCTCAAGGCAGGCGATTGATTGCAGTTCTCCAAGAACCAGTGCTGGGCTGAACAGGAACTGGTGTGGATCCGGGTCTCAGCCTTGGAATGACTGTGATCTGTTTTGCTATGACCTGGAAAAGGAGAGCAAACAAGGCAAGGATACCCCCCAGAGTCAGCCTGTGAAACATGTGCTCAGAGCCTCTAGTGACTGTCACAGGAGCTATATCTCACATGAACCCGCATCAGAGGAGGCAGGGGAGGCACTAGTGCACGCTGTGATCTCACACACATTTCTTCCGTAGCTTCTCCGAACACCAACGACCCATGCAAGAATGTCTACAGGGGCGCTGCACCCGAGTCTGAGAAAGAGACCAGAGCTGTCACTAACTTCATTCGAAGCCACCTGAACTCAATCAAGGCTTACATCACCTTCCATTCCTACTCTCAGATGGTATTATTTCCTTACGGCTATACATCCAAGTTGACACCCACCCACCAGGACCTGGTAAGTTAAAAACAAAAACAAAAAACTGTGGTGTGAACATTGACACCATCATTTACTTTCAGTCTGGCTGTTGTTGTTATTGTTGTTCTTGTTTTTATCAACTTTGAGGTTTGCTAAAATGGTGTTTGTTTGTTTGTTTGTTTGTTTGTTTGTTTGTTTGTAGACAGTTCTGGGGTCTTACTATGTAATTAGGCTCACTGATTCAACTTCACTATGTGACCCCACGGAACTTCCCCTTCACCATCCTCCCTACCTCAGCTCCCCAAATCCTAGAATTACAGTTTTGCTACCACACCAAGGCCTCACATTTAAAAGACCAGAAAAAAAAAGATAACTAATGAAGTCTATTCTGTAGTTAAAATAATGATCTTTAGAATTTTAATTTGATAATTACAAACATATATTTGATTGTAATTCTAAGAAAACTTCATAAGGAGGAAATGTCTAGGCCACCCAAAACAGAAGTCTAATATTGAACGGCCTAATGTACACAGTAGAATAGAATTCTGATATAGCAGTGTTTAATGCTTTCTTTGAGTTGTACTCTAAAAGCACCCACTCTAAAATCATGCATGGCCAAAGCCTTATGAATCAGTAGAGACAGTAGCTTTAGAAAGAACACCCTGCGCACAAGGGGACGATCTTGACTTAGCATGGAATAGCAGTAGCTAGAAGACAGAGCATATCCAGTCAATGCTGGGGCTCAGATACTTCCTGAAATCAACTTAGAAAAAAAAATGGGTCAGGATTTTTATCTTGGCATCACTCAGTTGTAGTCATCTCAGAAACGTTTAATGTTAGCTAAATCCAAGACTTCAAGCAGCCAGTAATTTCACATGAAGAACATTCTGTGACTTACCTTCTGCTTATGGTCCAATCTAGTTAATTATCTGAACCATGAGTTGATTAATGTGTACAGATACAGCAAGGCAATCGCATACTGTTAGGAAGGGTAGGCGGAACACACCAGCAGGGCAATTACATACTATTAGAAAGGGTGTGAAGAACACGCCTTTCTGAGTAAATTGAAAGTTTTTACACAGAGGCCACATTAATTTTAACTAAAAATATATTTCTTAGCTACATACATTTATACATAGCAATGGAAAACGTTTATTCGGAGTACAAATACATTGGAGGCTACATTAATTAATTTTCATTCCAACAATTACTCTCCTATCACAAGCAACTGATTAAATGTGATGAACAGCCACTCCAGAAAAGAAACTCTAATATAACAGAACCATTTTAAAGATGAATAAACCACACTGGACATGTAGCTCAGTGGTCAACTGTTTGGCTAACATGCAGCGTCCTGTGTTAGATCCAAGGTATTGTGTGTGTGCGCACACACACACACACACACACACACACACACACACACACCATGAGTTGAAGATTGAAACAAAAATGAATCAACTCCCTTTCTTCTCTTAGCACAACTGAAGCAAGTTCTGCATCAATAACAGACCTATTACAGAGAAGGGGAGGGGAGAAAATGATTTTGAGAGGGTCGAATACCTAAAGCCGAAGAGTCTGAAAGAAAAGACGCGCCACCCTGGAAAGGTGCCTCAGCTGCATTGAGCACTTGCTCTTGTAGATTACCAAGGCTGATACCCAGCGCCCACATGGTGGCTCACAGCCATTTGTAAATTCAGTTCCAGGAGATCTGTTACCTTCTTCTTACCTCCACGGGTGCAAGCACGTGGTGCTTTTGCACACATGCAGGCAACGTTACAGAGAGGTAGAGAGGACACAGCATAATCTCATATAATGATTGATCGCACTTCGGCAACGTTTCTTACCTAGCAATTTCTCTTACTTTAATCTTTAAATGCTAAATAACCTGTAAAATTGATTTTTTTAACTCATCAGAAATGCATTGAATTCATGTAGCATTCTGCAATCCCCTCTTGCTTCCCTCTCCAGCTCAAAGTTTCGAGGATTGCCACTGATGTTCTCTCAACTAGATATGAAACCCATTACATCTACGGTCCAATAGCATCAACAATTTGTAAGTTTTTCCTGTCATATACTGTGACTGTTTCCCTAAATCTTATGTGAATACTGAAAAGAATTATCATGTTTATAGATTATAAACTCCAGCTCTTTCAAAGAATTTTGCATTAAATGTGAACCTAAAGAATAGAGTGTGCCTATCGCCTGAGATAAGGAAGTTTTTGAACCAAATTACAATAAACTTTTAAAAGGCTATAAAATTAAGAGAGATTATTAAATCAATAGAAATTTATAGCTTAATTCATCTATCATCCTGTTCTCCAACACCAATGTTTCATCTTGAGCAGAACTAACAAGAATTAGTTTGGGCAGAGGCTACATCTACTCTCATCTCTTTTACATAAATTAAATTGTCTCTTCTTTGGCCTTTTTTCTATTCTCCTCACTAATCTGGGTGTGAGATGTGTTGTGGTCATTTTGGGCATAGACTCATATCCTTTCATCCCTCTGGTCTGTTCTTCCTGTTAGAGGCAAATGAATTTCTGTGGTAGTGTAAGAAGAGAGATAGTAAGATTTAAATTCTCTTTTGTTTATATTCTCACCCCATTTCTAATTCTTCAGTATTTAATAGACTTGCATAACTGTTGGCATTTTACTTAGATTTTACATACATTGACTTTCTTATCTCTTATTCCTTCTACATGAAATCAGAAAACTTTTTTCAAGGTCAGCTATTTGTTTAGGCTTTAATGCCAGAATGGCCTCTGTTATGACTACCCAACCGTAGTGCAAGCAGCCACAGACGACAAATTTAAAATGAGCACGGCTATGCTATGTATAAACCCTCATTCAGAAAACCCTGTATAATCTGTCAAGTCTCAGACTGTGTTCTGAACATTATCTTGTAGTTGTTCATTGATTCACAAGCTGGTCACTGGGCTTAGCACTCGATTCTTATGATCTAAATCAGTCCTCATCCCAAAAGATGTGCAAGTATTACCTGCCAGTTACACATAATGGCGAAGGAATGACAATGTTATACTAAAACCAAGGTTCTCCCTGATGTACACATTGCTTTCCTTGTTTGGTTTTTGTGACTATCCAAGCTTTTCTGTTTCAAAAAATCCATAATAACAAAAACGTCATTTTATTTTTGACGAAGACCAGACTCTGTGGATAAAAATTCTTTCTTCTCTTATAGCAAGAGTTATAGCTATCAGGGTGTCCTCATCAAAGCCCTCCCCTCAGGAATCAGGGAACCCTGTAGAAAAGGAAGTAGGAAGAGTGTAAGAGGCAGGGGCATGGAGGACATGAAGAAAACAGGCCCTCTAAATCAATAAAAGCAAAGCATCTACGGATTCACAGAGACTGAGGCAGCAAGCACAGGACCTGCTTGGGTCTGCACCAGGTCCTCTGTGTATACACTGTGGCTTCCAGTTTAGTGTGTGTATGAGATTACTGAATGTGCGAACTCTGACGACTGTGCTACCTGTTGAGCTTTTTTTCACTCTGTCTTGTCCAACTCCAATGTGTTAGTTTTTTGTTTTATTTTTGTTTTGTTTTGTTTATTATCATCCTTTAGAATCCTGGGATGGAAAGGGAGTGGCTCCAGATGGGAGAGGAGGTGGAGAGAAACTTAGAAAAGCAGAGGAAAGGAAAACATAATCAGAATATATTATGTAAGAAAAATATCTGTTTTCAATAAAAGGAAAAAATTAAGAAGAGTCATAATTATAAGCTAGTATGTGCATAAGTGAGTCAGCCCCTCAGAGCTTCTCATACCACAATGCGGGACATGAACAAGAGTAAAATTGCTTTCAATAAACTTGTTCAGTGAAAAGTATGTCCAAACTTATCGAAAAACATTTATTTGACTATTTTCCATTTGATCACTATAGTGATCAAAAAAAAAAAAAAAGTAATTTCAGATGCTGAAATGAAAAACCTAGCAAGCTTACATTCTAAATATAAGTAAAAGGGAAAATAGACACAGAAAACAGAGAATGTATTACCTGTAGATTTTCCTTTAAATTATTGCTAATGAGATCGTTTATTTAGCAATAATTTATTAATTATGTTATAATTATTGTATAACTTTCATTTTATTATAATTGTTATATAATTATATGTAATCATGTATTTTGCATAATACAATAATTACCATATAATTAATAATTTTTAATAATCAAAAATATTTCATCTAACATTTAATGTATATAAAGACTCGAGATAACTCATTGTTATTTATCAATGTATCATCTACAGGAAACTTATTTCTAATCTAATTACACAGACAGGTTGAGGTGAACAGTATACAAACAAATGAAAATGTAGGAGAAAAACGTGTTAAATATCAGATAAAGTAAATTTCAGAGCCCAGCATGGTGGTGCATGCCTGTAATCCCTGCACTCAGGGAGGCAGAGGTAGGCAGATCTCTGTGAGTTCAAGGCCAGCCTGGTTTACAAAGCGAGTCCAGGACAGCCAAGGCTACACAGAGAAACCTTGTCTTGAAAAGCAAAAAAAAAAAAAAAAAAAAAAAAGTCAATTTCAGAGCAAAACCAAAGAAACATTAGTAGAAACGAGTGGCTCGTCCACCGCACAGGAAGTAATCCTCAGCGTGTGTACATTGCCTCCTCCCACTACACTTTGTCAATAATTCAGCGTTGATTTCCCCAGCTTTCTTCCCGCATGTCTTCTCACTGAGGCCCAGTACGGCCTCCTTTCTCTTCTTTGGCCCTCTCATGTCCCTGTTTACCCTGTTTTTGTTAACAACATGGGTCTTTTCACTGCCCAAATTGAAGTTTTAGCCATTTCTGTCAAATTATGTCACCCGCCACCCCACTGTTTCTCCTGGTGTTCTGAGTCTATCTTGACTCTTTCACGTCACAGGGCCTGCCAGTGGCTGTCTAGGCGTTCTGGTGTAGATTAACAATTACAGCAGAGTACAAAAGTGCCTGTTCTTCTTTTTTTTTTTTTTTAGAATACTTGTTCATCTTTTTTTTTTTTGTATTTTATTTTTTTCTTATCAGTTACATTTTATTAACTCTGTACCCCAGCCGTGTCCCGATCCCTCATTCCCTCCCAGTCCCTCCCTCCCTCCCTCATCTCCACCCTGCCCCTTGCCAAGTCCACTGATAGGGGGGACCTCCTCCCCATTCATCTGATCCTGTTGCTTCTTTTAAAAAGTCTGATTGAGTCTGCTTTACAAGGTTCCCCAAATATTCATTGCTTATTTCACTCCTGCTTAAACAGACCCCACAGATCCCTAAAAAGCCCCTGGCTTTTCTGTCCTTGGAGTTCAACTGCTAGAATGCCTGTCTTCTCCCCACACCTGATGTGGTCTGCATCATAAAAACGGGATTTGACAAGTTTGTGCTCTCACCCTATTCACCAAGCACAGTATTTTCTCATTTAACTCCTTATCATTTGGTGCACCTTCTCTGTGGTATTCACAACATGTGCTCTCACTAAAATTTTTCACCTTCTTTTTGCCTCTAAAACTGCAAGATTCTGCAATTGCAACTTGTCTTTGAAGCTTTACCTTGCCTGCCCTCTCCGAGACCAAACAAAGCTATTAGTTCAGGATTTAGTTGGTTGGTTCGGTAGTGTGTTTTTGTGTTGTGTTTGTTTTTTGGTTTAGCTTATTTTTCTGTCTGAGATGAGTTCCCACTCTGTAGCTCATCCTGGCCTCCCTGCATGCCCTGTTGAAGCCTCTCTGTGCTACTGGGATTAGATGGGCCGCTTCCTGTCCTCAGCTCGCATAAAGTGCACTGAGTGTGTTAGAGATTTCACAGACAGCTCCTGAATAGTTGAACTGTATCTCTTCCCACCCAAATATTCCTTCTTTCTTCAAACTTGCTTTGAATTCTTATTTTTCAAGCTTAAGATGTTGGTATCAGTTAAGTGTGTCCTTAAATACCAATGAGTTTACATACAAAAATACTATTCCATTACATAAAGGAAAACATATAGATGCATTTACAGTGTATTGCATATTGTATATTATGTGTAATCACCTACATATTTAGTATGTATGTTCATACACTATAAATATATACACACTCAGAAAGAAACCTCTCTTTATAGGTTTATATCATTAATCATTTTTTTTTTTACCAAATAATGATATCTTTAGTAAAGTTCCACAAAAAAAACAATGATATAAAATTTGGATTAGAGTGTTAAATAGACCTTTAAAATAGCTAACTTAAACTATTTTGGCCTTAAACAATTTTCTCTGACAGCATAAATAATGAGAGATTGAAAGTGTGCAAAAGAATGAAATTTTGCACAGTTGCTGGATACAGTTTCCAATGACCAGTGAAGCCTCTTTTAGCTGCTAGCACTCCCTCAAAATTGCTCCATTTGCAGCAGTGTGAACCCAGAAAGTAAACTCAATTTGTTATTGACCCACAAGAATATAATTCATGTGACATGAAATCATAAGGAAAGACAATCTGAAGGAAAGACGAGGTCCACTAGAGAAAAGCAGGAGGGAATGGCGGATGACAATAGAAGCGGATGAATAAGAAAAAGGTATAGAGACAGACACGTATTAAAATGTCATAATGAAGTCACTTTCTGTGCTAATTTTTAAAAGTAATTAAAAGAACAAAAAATAAAAAATTTCAGTAAAGTACATATTTAAAATATATGGTGGATTACAATGCATCTGTACCATTTACAATATTTGTCATTACCGCAACTCACTATAAATATAATTACTTTTATTGTTAATTTTACACATGCAATTTTAAGTGTGTGTCTGTGTGTGTGTGTGTGTGTGTGTGTGTGTGTGTCTGTGTGTGTCCGTTTTCAGGCCAGAGCCAACATTGGGCTTCTTTCTCTATTGTTCTATACCCTAGTTTTTATTTCTGAGACAAGGTCACTCATTGAACCTGACACTCAACAGCAGTTGGCTAGACAAGATGGTCAACAAGCTCTGGGGATCCCCTCAACACCGAGGATCCACTCAACACTGACATCAGGCATGAGCCACCACCTCGGGCGTTTTCATAGGTGCTGAGAATCCAAGTGCAGGACTTCCTGTTTGCACTACAAGCACTTTACCCTCTGAGCCAACCGCCATCTTCTACACCCATGATTCCCACGTCATTAAAAAAGGAAAAGGCCTCAGTACTTGCCTCTAATATAATATTTACTGATTCTGTTTTGCAGACCCGACATCAGGTTCTTCTTTAGACTGGGCTTATGACCTGGGCATCAAACACACATTTGCCTTTGAGCTCCGCGATAGAGGAAAATATGGTTTCCTTCTTCCAGAATCCCGGATAAAGCCAACATGTAAAGAAACCATGCTTTCTGTCAAATTTATTGCCAAGTATGTCCTCAAGAACACATCCTAATGAATAGCCCTTGGTTTGGAATTTGCCAGTTAATCCTTGGGTGGAGCCCTTTCCTGGAAAGACAGCCTTCAGCATCACCTGGATACATCCTTCTTTTGCTCATAAAGCCCTGCATTACTTTTTTCCTTGTTTTCATTTACTCCCAATAGCCATCCAATATAGCTTTAAGTAAATCCATTTAATAATCTTCTCTGTAAGTAAAACTTTAACCTTGTAGAAAGCACAATTTGAATACTCCTAAGTGATATGTGGTGTACATGGGAAAGAAATGAAAACTTTTTCCCTCCAGAATCTGATTGGCTCCCTTCATGCCATGTGCTAATGAAATGAAAAACATATTCTGATGCTTTACAAAGGCCCTTTCTGTTTTTAATAAACTATATTCTCAGCATTTCTCAATTAGCCTTAATAGTCTGTGTCAACAGTTCTTCAGTTTGATGGCAGGAAACAATATCCTCAATTTTCAAATATGTGATTTGTATTTCAAACATATATTTTTCTGATAGAAGTGAACATTGTTTACATCTTCAAAGTAGCAAAAGACAATGGAAAGAATAAAAGAATTCATGGAGAGATGAATTTAAATAAGCTTTAAATAAGGAATCCAGCTCCCATCTGTACAAGGATCATTAAGTAAAACATAGTTTAATATAATCTGCAGTATTCATAAAAAACTTTCTCCCACATCATTCGGCAATTATAAACACAACTGAGCTAGTTTGCCTTCCCAATGCATACAAAGAAGGCCAGTCAACACAGTAAAAGTTGGTGACTAGAAGTCATGCTAACCAAAGAAAGGACTGGGGCAGGACTGGCAGAGACAAACATTAGAGGGAGACGGGGGCACCCTTCAATTATATCACCTTGTGCTGATATAATACCACAGTGTTCAATTCTAAAGGAATTAAAAAATATTCAGGAGTAAAATGTTAAGTGACCATGAACAAAAAGCATAAATTCTGTTTGTCTCAAACACAACACTCCAATACAGTAATAATGTCATAATGTCTTTCTGGAAACATAACAAAAAAGTCACAAATTTTATAGGTTTTAAAATTGTCTCTAGGACTTAGGCAGGCAGACCGATCAGAGCATGAAAATTCCTGATGTAGGATATTCTTATCCTGGGGCTTGATGGAAGCGCAGGTCTATAAAGAGTTTTATCTAATACTCACTAAAGTGTTAGGTCAAACACAGAGGTGAGCAATAAACAGCAATTTGATTATTTAAAAATAGCTTAGGAAAAATAGCTTAAGATAATTGGGCTCCAGACCTCACAATCATAGATTCCAATTACCTCAACCAAGGACCATGCATGGAAAGGACCTAAAACCCCTGCACAAATGTAGCCCACACACTCAGTCTCCAAGTGGGTTCCGTAGTAAGGGGAGTAGGTGCTGTCTCTGGCATGTACTCAGTGGCTGGCTCTCTGATCACCTCTCCCAGGCTGGTGCAGCCTTGCCAGGCCACAGAGGAATACAATACAAGCAGTCCTGATGAGACCTGATAGACTAGGGTCAGAGGGAAGGGGAGGAGGACCTCCCCTATCAGTAGACTAGGGGAGGGGCATGGGGGAAGAAGAGGGAAGGAGGGAGAAAGGGATTGGGAGGAAACGAGGGAGGGGGCCACAGCCAGGATACAAAGTGAATAAACTGTAATAAAATAATAGATCAGCCAACTTTAAATTAGTCAAAAATCTCCCGCAGAAATATCCCCCAATATATATTTTTTTTTTGTTTTAGTTAATCTCAGATGTAGTCAAGCTGACAATCAAGAAAAGCTGTGTGCTTCCACAACTCAGAGTGATGGCTCTATCAATCTCCTTTGACAGGTGAACTTAGCTACATCCCTTTAGGCTGGGGTAGTGTTTCTCATCCAGCAGATTCAGAGAACAATTACAGCACCTCATTCTACTTTCCATACTATAGTTAAAACAATCAATTTGAGCATATGAAAAAGAAATTAAAACTAATACTATGTAATGTAGCCGTATTCATCATAATGAACTCTTCGTTGTTGAAAACTCACTGACATGATGGGTTAAACATTAAGAATATGCCATTCTGTCCTGGATTTAATACGTGTTGTTTTCACGATAAAGACCAACAACCACCTGAGGAACAGCCCTGACGGTAGGAAGGAAAGATAGCAGAGTGGTTTTATTAGAGTTGAAATCTGAAAACTTCAGGATAGAACTTAAGCAAGCATAATAAGGACATAGTGTTTCTTTCTAATATTTTAAATAAGTTTCCATTAAACCACAAGTATAAGCAGAATGGAAGGCC
This sequence comes from Psammomys obesus, assembly GCF_907164565.1. Lineage (NCBI taxonomy): Eukaryota > Metazoa > Chordata > Mammalia > Rodentia > Muridae > Psammomys > Psammomys obesus. The sequence goes on along the minus strand of NW_026596073.1, from coordinate 15,520,134 downwards.
CAAGCTCACCTGAGCTCCACTCCAGCCACCCTAATCTGCCCCTTTGGAACTCCTCCATACACCCTCCTTAGGATCTTTGTACCTGATGTTCTCCCAGATGAAACACTATTTCCACCTTCCTTTTCAAAGCTTGCTGAACGTTTTCGTGGGGACCTGAGGTTTAAACGTCCCTTCCCAGCACAGACTGGGTCCATCAAATGACTCTTAAACTTCGGCCTCCTTCTGTCAGTTTCTTCTCCTAAATGTGCTGCATCTCTTTAGAATATGCTTCATTACCTAGCCTGTTATTATATACCTACTGTGGGATTCTTTATTAACAGTCCTGTTATTTCTCCAGAGATTCTGCCTGTGGGGACACTACAAGGCTATACAGTGCAAAAAACCCACCGGGCTACTCTGATACATAGTTTATTTAAGAAACTTGAGTTTGATGGATGTTCAAGGAGCTGACTTAAAATTCAGACTTAGTGGGTTTGGGAAGGTAGGGCTTGCTGTCCCGTGAGTTACACTACACTAACCCCCTGTACAGTGGCTAAGAAAGTGGCCTATCCTTCTAGTAGAATAGGGATATGAAGAGAGGGAGAAAAAGAAAAAGAAAGGAAGAAAGGGAAAGAGAAGATCTAGGCCACAGACACCAAAATATGGGTGTGCAAAGGCCATGCTTGCAAATGTGAGAGGGGCAAATGCTACATAAAATACTTATAGCCATAAACCTCAGTCCAGTGCTTTTGGAGCAAGTGTCTTCTGTCCTATTTGCTTTCTATTGCTGTGACAAAACATCATAACCAAACGCCCTTAAAACACACTTTATGCATATGATACAGGTCCATAAAGAAGAAATTAATAAATAAATGAATGAATGAATAAATGAATAAATTAAAGAAATCTATGGGAAAAATCTATGAAAACACATACAAACACTCAAAGAAAATGAACTGAAAGTAGAAATAAAAAGCAATAAAGAAAATTCAAATAGAGAAAAATTTGGAAAACAAAAAAAACTAGGAACTCAAATATACTATACAGGCAAGATTCGCCAACAGAATACAAAAAATAAAAAGTAAATAAAGCAGAGAATCTCAGGTATCAAAGGCATGCTAGAAGAAATAGATATATTTGTAAAAAAATGTTAAATCTAAAAATTTCAGGTATAAAACATTCAGGAAATCTTTGAGAAGATGAAAAAAAAAAAAAACCACATCTAAGAATAAAAAGAATAGAGGAAAGAGAAGAAACCCAGGTCTAAGGAGAAAAAAAGTATTTTCAACAAAGTCAGAAAAGAAAATCTCCATAACCTAAGGAAGATACTGAAGCAATATGAGAAACATACAGAACAACAAATACAACAGAGCAGAGAAGAAAGTCCCCTCAGCACAAAATAATAAAAACATTCAATGAAGAGAACAAAGAAAGGACATTAAAAGCAGCAAGGATAAAAGACCAAGTAACATATGAAAGCAGAGGGCCTGGACAGATGTCCTACAGACTCTGAGAGACCACAAATGCCAGTCCAAATCCAGCAAAACTTTCGAGCATCACAGATAGGCAAAATAAGACATCCCATGGTAAAACCAAATGTAAGCAATATCTCTCTACAGAAGGTGCTAGAAGGAAAACTCCAACCTAAAGAGTTTAACTGCAAAAAAAAGAAAAAAGAAGAAGAAGAAAAGAAAAACCCACAGAAAATAAATAATCCTAGACCAACAAAGTCAAAAAAAGAGAAATACACCACACACACACACACACACACACAGACACGTACGCACGCACGCACACATACGCACATATGCACCCCGAACACCACCACCAACAACAACAACAAAATAACAGTAATCAACAGTCATTGTCATTGATATCTCTCAGCATTAATGGTCTAAATTCTCCAGTTAAAGGTGCATGTGAAAACAGGATCAATTTGTCTGCTGCATCTAAGAAACACAACTTAACATCAAGGACAGATATTACCTCAGGGTAATGAGCTGGAAAAAGGTATTCTAAGAAAATGATCCTAAGAAACAAGCTAGTGTCTAACAACGTAGACTTGAAACCAACACTAAGCAGAAGACATAAGGAAGAACACTACATGATCATCAAAGGAAAACACACCAAGAGGACATTACAGTTTTTAACATCTATGTGCCAAATACAAGTTTGTGAAAGAAATACTGTTACAGGTTAAATCACATAGTGGTCCTCACACCCTTCTAGGGGAAGACTTCAATATTCCACTCTCTTCAATCCAGAGGTCATCCAAACAAAAAACTAAACAGATGAATGCTGGAGTTAACTGATGTTGTAAAATAAGTGTTCTGTAACAGATATTTACATAACATTTCTCCCAATCACAAAAACATAAACATTTTTCTACATTCCCCTAGAGCTTTCTCCAAAATTGACCACATGGTCAGACACAAAGTGAGTCTCAATAGATACAAGAAAATTGAAATAATATCCTGTATTATTTAAGACCACCATAGATTAAAGCTGGATATCAACAATAACAGAAATAACAGAAAGCTTACAAACTCATGGAAACTGAACAGCCCTCTACTGAATGAAAAATGGGTCAAAACCATAAGAAAGAAATTTAAAACTTTCTATAACTGAATGAAAATGAACATACAATATATCCAAATGTATGGAACATAAAGAAAGTAATTCTAAAAGAAAAGTTTATAGTACTAAGTGTCTACACAAGAAAGCTTGAAAGATCTCATACTAACAACTTAATAGCACACCTGAAAGTTCTAGAACAAAAGAAGAGATATAGGGGTAGCCAGAAAAAAAAATCAGCCAAAGGGCTGAAATCAATTAATAGAAACAAACAAAAAACCAAACAAATGAAAAGAATCAATGAAACAAAAAGTTGGTTCTTTGAGAAAATCAGTAAGGCTGGCAAACTTTTATCTAAATAAACTAAAAGATGGGTGGAGGAGAGAACATATAAATTAACAATTTTTTTTAATGGGGACATAATAACAGACACAAAGACTATAGCTTACTCTCCACAAACTGACAGCAAGGCTCCATTGCTGAACACAACACCTACACAACTTATTGAAGATGGAAATTATCAAGCTGGCACCTACATAGAGCCTTCACTCCTACATTCCAGTGTCTTTCATACAGGAAAGTATTCTGCACAATATCAAAAAAGAACTATAAACTCTAAATCAGCATTAGTCTACAATGGTATACTACCAGGGCAATGGTAGCACAGAAACTGTGAGAGAAACCAACCAATAACTGGTCTGACTTAAGGCCCACTCGATGAGATGAAACCCATACCTTATGCTGGATGACCAAGATCCTGAGACTAGATAGCCCAGGTACCTAGGGCAAAGCCAAATAATACTGGTCTTAAAAAAGAAAAGAAAAAAGTAGTGATAAAATGGCTCCTGAGAATATTCTGCCATATTCATAGACCAGTGCCCTGTTCAGCCATTGTCAGAGAAGCTTCCTCCTGAGGCAAATGGGAACAAACATAGAGACCTACAGCCAGACATTATGCAGAGATTGGGAGATCTTGGATCACTCAGTCCTACATGGTGTGTCGCTATCAAATCCCTCCCCTCGGAGATCAAGGAATCCTGTGGAACAGGAGGCAGGAAGAGTGTAAGTCCAGAGGGGATGGAAGACACCAAGAAAACAAGGCCCTCTGAACCAGCATGGACAAAGCTCACGTGAACTCACAGAGACTGAAGCATCCTACACAGGGCCTGCACTGGTCTGCACCAAGTCCTCTGAGTAGATATTACAGCTTCTACTTTTGTGTTTTTATGAAGTTCCTGAGTGTGTGAACCAGTGAGTCTCTGATTCCTGTGCCTTCTCTTGAGGTCTTTTTTTTTTTTTTTTTTTTTTTTTTTTTGCTTCTGTTTGTCTTGTCTAACTTTGATGTGATAGTTTTTGTTTATTTTATTATATTTTATTTTGTTATATTCTACAAAAATGAATGAATGCATGAATGAATGAATACCTAGTCACAATAGTAAAAGTAAAGCTGAGCTGTCGCTAATACCGACTGAGAGAGGGAAAATCTGTTTATCCAACAGAGTGACCCGGGTATATCAGCTGCTCCAGGGTCTACCCGGGTCTCATATTCAAGAGTAGTTTACCAACATACAAAGGACTCCACAGTTGTGTGTGTGTGTGTGTGTGTGTTTGTGTTTGTGTGTGTGTGTGTGTGTGTGTGTGTGTGTTTACTTTTATTTGTTCACAGATTAATGGGTTGTTCGGAGGGGTGTTTTTTGTCCTGTTTTGTTTTGGGTTGGGGGTTGTAGTCGTATTGGGGATTTTGTTTTTTAAGAAAGAACTTTAAGATGGGTAGAACAAGAGAGGATGTGAAATGTGAAAAGACTTGGGGGAGGGGAAGAATATGATCAAAACGCATTTAAATTTAAAAATTGTCTTAAATAATAAAAAATATGATTAAAAAGAAAAAGAAAAGAAAAGAATATTTTAAAGCCCCATCTCAGTGCAAACTGGGTAACAGGGGAAATTTGGGAAAGGATGGAAGCTTGAACTATAGCAATGTCCTGCAGCTGAGCATCATTTGTAGGAATCCAAAGAAATTATATGAAATGCAATATACACAGGCTTTCATGACTCTCTATCTACCAGGATAGGTATGGGTGAGAGAGAGAGAGGTGGTGAGTGAGAGAGAGAGAATTTTCATGTAATTAGGTCAATGAATTTTCTATTTCAGAAGAAGGAGGTAGTAGCAGATTTTCAGGGAAGGCTCTTCTGGTTCTGTGTCAGTTTTTTACATGATGTATCAGCTAGGTTGTACAGATTCTCCTGTAGCATGAGCCTCTAAAAACACATTTGTGGCTAAATAAGTGGCTCTTGGGATTTCTCCAAATCACTCTAGATCCTAACAGGACGAAAAATAATGCAATATCTGAAAGAGAAAATCCTATCTTTAAGACGATCTTTGTTTGTTTCTTTGTTTTTAAGTGAAGCTTGATCCAGGTACTTTGTGGATCCTGATATTTGTAAGTTCAGAAACTTAGTCCTCTCTAACTAGGGTATCTCCAGAATTGATGGGAATGTCCTAGGCCAATTCCCAGTAAAGTTTTTCACCTTGCTCTTCAACAACATAGTCACTGTGGAATTAAATGGTACACGTTACTGCTGATTCCCAGGAAACTTGTGGGTCCTATCTTGTAAGAGTCAGAAAACTTAGACCATTTCAGCTAAAGCAATACTGGATTCTTTCTTCACATTGAATCCTGTTGTGTACTGGCTGGTTTTATGTCAACTTGATACACGCCGGCATCATCAGAGAGGAAGGAGCCTCAATTGAGAAAATGCCTCCATGAGATCTGGCAGTAAGTCATTTAATTAATGGGGGAGGGCCCAGCCCATTGTGTGTAGTGCCATACCTGGGCTGGTGGTCCTGGGTTCTATGAGGAAGCAGGCTGAGTGAGCCATAAGATGCAAGGCAGGACAGACACCTTGGTCATAATGTGGGGTAATTTTAGAGTAGGGTAATTTCAGGATTTCCTGTTTCATTTTCAATAGTTGCCTTAGTCACTGTTTAATTTCTGTAAAAAGACATCATAACCAAGGCAACTCTTATGAAAAAAGCCTTTGAGGCTTACTTACAGTTTCAGAAGCTTAGTTTATTATCATCATTGTGAGGAGAATGGTACTGGAACAGCAGCTGAGACCTACTTCCTGATCCACAGGCACTGAGAGAGGGAGAGAGAGAGGGAGAGAGAGGGAGAGACAGAGAGAGAGAGAGAGAGAGAGAGAGAAAGACAGGTTTTCGTGTGGGCTTTTGAACAGTCAAATCCCACCCCCCATTAATACACTACCTCCAACAAGGCCACACCTCCTACTCATTCTAATACTTAATAGAGTTCCACCCCCTGGTGACTAAGCATTCAAACATGCGAGCCTATGGGGCCCATTCTTGTTCAAAGTGGCACAACAGTTCAGCAAAGTTGTTCCACTAGGAGTCATTGTAGTCCCAGCGAAACCATTTCACCTGTGCCCGTAAGTACAGGCACACCTCTAAACTATTCGGCTCCATAAATAGGAGTATCACACACCCCTACCTCCTGCATGTTCCTCAGTTTTTTCTGGTGATCCTTATCAGAAACAGTAGCCATAATCAGTTTCTTGAGGACCAGTTTTCATCGCAGAGACAACTGTTATGAGACCACTTCAAAGACACTGCACCCTTCTCCTCAGAGTAGGAATCTCATCTGCTCATCATTGTCCTTTGTGACACGAAGGCTTTACTTCTTTACAGAGTGGATTGAACTATCTCGTGATTAGCAATTTCCAGCTTCCTGCAGCGTGGTCTTTGCTCATTCTAGGTATTCTATTCTGAATCTCCTCATGAGTTTCTCCTGCTCAGATGTGGGTAGAGGATCTGTGACTACTTCCCCAAGAGTGCCTGAAGGAAGGAGGCATTCAGGAATATCCTCAGCCTAAGGATGTTACAGGATACAAGCTTCCATGTTCTTGTATCCCAGAACAATACACACATAGTTAGAAACAAAAATAGATGACAGCTTATTAATAAAAAGAAAGCTTCTGAGAATGAGAGTTCAATAGTGAGGTGAGTGCGGATGGAGAAGGGAGCCATATGCTCAGGAAGATGTGGGACTTGTGGCCCTTTATGGGACATTTGCATGTCGCCTGACTCTCCCACATTTGCATATCATGTCTTGTTCTTAATCACACTCCATTTGTCATGTGTGGTCCAGGTGGGAAAAGGATTCTTTTAGGGTTTTTTTTTTTTTCTTTATTAGTTGTATCACCTTCTGAGATGAGTCACAGTCTTGCTGACCATGTGGCTTTCTTTGTAATCATTGAGAACACTTTCCTGGGTTGATGCTCTGTTTTATAGAATATATACTGGTTATGTTGTTTCAATATATGGCTCTTCACAGCCTCTCTGAACGAGATATTAGGTGACTAAGTTATCCCCTGAGTCTAGCTTAGCTGGGAGCAAGATCCTCAAAAGGGTTTTTACCCTTTTAGCTCTGATATTTTTGCCATGTTTGGCCTCCAAGTTTGGTTTTAAGCACTGTGAAAGTCATTTTCCATAGCCTGAAAGAAAAGCTTAGACACAAAGCACTTTTGATTTCTTTTTTACCTTTTATAAAACAGACCCAGCTGGAGGATAATATTGAAGCACAAATTGCCAGCTATTGCTCATTTATTTTAAAACAATTGACTTCAATCTCGTAGGGGTATTATACGAGGCCAAGGTAATCTCATTTGTTAAGGCTTTGGTAATTAATTTGTCCCAATTGTGGTGAATACACCAGAGGAGGAATCGATATGTCTTAGTTAGGTTTTCTATTGCTGGAATAAAGCACCATGACCAAAAAGCAAGCTGGGAATGAAAGGGTTTATTCACTTCCATATGATAGTCCATCGTTTAAGGAAGCCACAGTAGAATCCCAGAGGCAGGAATTGTTGCAGAGGCTGTGGAGGAGTGCTGCTGTCTTGCTTCTTATCTCTCACTCAGCCTGCTTCCTCATAGAACCCAGGACCCCCAGCCCAGGTATGGCACTGCACATAATGGGCTGGGCCCTCCCCCATTGATCACTAATTAAGAAAATGACTTACTGCCACATCTCATGGAGGCATTTTCTCAGTTGAGGCTCCTTCCTCTCTGATGATGCCGGGGTGTGTCAAGTTGACATAAAACCAGCCAGTACACAACAGGATTCAATGTGAAGAAAGAATCCAGTATTGCTTTAGCTGAAATGGTCTAAGTTTTCTGACTCTTACAAGATAGGACCCACAAGTTTCCTGGGAATCAGCAGTAACATGCATGTACCATTTAATCCCACAGTGACTATGTTGTTGAAAGGTGAAAACTTTACTGGGAATTGGCCTAGGACGTTCCCATCAATTCTGGAGATACCCTAGTTAGTGAGGACTAAGTTTCTGAACTTACAAATATCAGGATCCACAAAGTACCTGGATCAAGCTTAACTTAAAAACAAACAAACAAACAAACAAACAAACAAAAATCAGGGCAGGAAACCAAGCAGGAACTGAAGCAAATATCAGGGGGAAATTTGCTCAGTCTTTGTTCTTATACAAACCCATAACCACCTGTCCAGGAGTGATAACACCCATATCAATAATTAATTAAGAAAATGTCCCACAGACATGCCCACAAACCAATCTGATAGAGGTAATTCCTCAACTGAGGCTCCCTCTTCCTAGGTGACAAAAGTGTGTGTTAAGTTGCCAAAACTAACCAGCATAATATCTTACAACCAATGTTCTTAGGAATTTCCCTCAAAATCCTGGGTCACCAGCCTCTACAAGAATGATAGGAAAACAACTGACAGAGCTGAAGGTGATTCACAATAACCCCGAAGACATCTAAGTGTGTGGAGTTATCAGTAAGAAGAAACTATAAGACACGGGATAATTGCTTTCACTCCAGCTCCTTTGGCATGCTGGAAATTTTTTATCAGAGGAGGATAGAACAATGTGGATGGTCTGGAAATCTTCGGACAAGGATTTTGGGTCGTGCAGTCCCTTGAGTTACAAACAGATGAGAAACAGTGGCTAATGACATTAGAAGTCCTGCTGGGGCATTACCCCTGTGGCAACTGGACCATTTGTCTTGTAGAGTCCAGAAAATCGTTCAAATTCTGCACCTCAGAAATCACACTTGACATCCAGCAGGCCCTTCACCATGCCACTGTGCGCTTTTTATCTTGTATACTATCACCATTTTTTTCCGATACAAGAAGAGAGGTGTGTAAGTTAACATCAAATGAGATCATATAATGCGCCATTAAACTGCCCCAGAAATTAAAAATATTCATTGCTGGCTTAGCATAGAGGTGTACACGCCCTGTCTAAATTTCATAATGAATTCATCTTTCTTCCTGAATGTTGGATTGCCTGATATTGGAGTAGGATGTTGTTTTGCTTTGGCTTAACTTTTTTTTTTTTTTCCCCAAGAACAATCATTTACTGCTACAGGTCAGGATAGAATGTGACCGGTAACAGCGTGACCTCACTGAGGCTGTTTAGCAGCTGTCTATCAGTCTTTGTTCCTGACTGGTCTGAAGAGAGATTTCTGGTTCTCGAAATTTTTTATGTCCTCTTCTTGTGATAGCAACCTTGTTTGTCAACTTGACTGCATCTGGAACTAACTAAAACCCAAGCAGCTGGGCATACCTCGGAGGGATTTTTCCTTTGTTGGATCAATCAGAAGACCCACCCTGAATCTTGTCCACCTTCTGGTGGCAGCCCACATAAAAGGACATGGGAAACAAAGCTTTTACTTTCTGTCCTCTTGCCCTCTCTGACTGGCAAGCTTATTTGTCCTTCTCCTAAGGCATCCATACTTCTTAAGATGCTCTGAATCCTGGCAGCTGTCTAGGACCACCCTGAGACTCCATTGCTAGATTAGGACTGCTGACACCCTGAACAGCTACCAGATCCTCAGCCATTCTGTCAGTAGACATCCATTGTTGTCTGTAAGCCTGTAAGCCACTCCAATAAATTCTCTCTCTCCCCCTCTTCCTCTCCCCCTCTCTCTGTCTCCATGTTTGTGTGTGTGTGTGTGTGTGTGTGTGTGTGTGTGTGTGTGTGTACATGCATGTGTTCAACTACTGGTTCTGTTCCTTTAGAAAACCCAAGAAAGAAAGAAAGAAAGAAAGAAAGAAAGAAAGAAAGAAAGAAAGAAAGAAAGAAAGAAAGAAAGAAATCTTTCGATTCTCAATCACTCCCTCACCCCACAGTGGTCCAAAGCTCCCACCCACGGCTTTCAATCTAGTTGCCTCACAATGATTCTTCTAAAACTCCAGAATCACCAAAGGTCTCCCATCAGGTAATACCACTCTTGTAACAAAGAGATAAGTAGTGACAGGTTCCAGAAAGGAACTAATATAAGACTCCTTTTGAGAATGAGCTTTCTTTTTTTTTTTTTTTCAGAGTTTGGTTCTTTTTTTTTTTTTTTAAATCTTTTATTTATTTTTTATTAATTACACTTTATTAATTTTGTATCCCCCCATAAGCCCCTCCCTCCTCCCCTGCCAATCCCACCCTCCCTCCCCTTTCTGCATGCATGCCACTCCCCA
>NW_026596073.1:15441438-15509958 GCF_907164565.1 Psammomys obesus | reverse complement strand
AGTCTATCAGTTCTCATCAAAAGTGGCTGCATTGTCCTCTACTGTGGCCTGGTAAGGCTGCTCCCCCCCAGGGGGAAGTGATCAAAGAGCAGGCCAATCAGATTATGTCAGAGGCAGTCCCTCTTCCCATTACTATGTAACCCACTTGGACACTGAACTGCCATGGGCTACACCTGTGCAGGGGTTCCAGGTCATCTCCACAAATAGTCCTTGGTTGGAGTAGGAGTCTCTGGGAAGTTCCCTGTGTTCAAATTATCTTGTTCTGTTGCTCTGCTTGTGGAGTTCCCGTCCCCTCCAGCTCTTACTATTTCCCACTTCTTACATAAAATTCCATTCACTCTGCCCATCAGTTGGCCATCAGGCTCAGCATCTGCTTTGACAGTCTATACTGCAGAAGCTTTCAGAGGCCCTCTGTGGCAGGTTTCAAGGTGGTTTCCTGTTTTCTTCTGGCTTTCAGAGGCCCTCTGTAGCGGGTTCCGAGGTTGTTTCCTATTTTCGTTTTCTTCTGATGTACATCCTCTTTGCCTTTCAGGATGGGGATTGAACATTTTAGTTAGGGTCCTCTCTTTTTCTTAGTTTGTTTAGATGTACAGATTTTAGTGGGTTTATTCTATGTTTTATGTTTATATGAGTGAGTATATACCGTGAGTGTCTTTTTGCTTCTGGGTCAACTCACTCAGGATGATCCTTTCCAGGTCCCACCATTTACCTGCAAATTTCATGATTTCCTTATTTTTCATTGCTGAGTAATACTCCATTGTATAGATGTACCACAGTTTCTGCATCCATTCTTCAGTTGAGGGGCATCTGGGTTGTTTCCAGCTTCTGGCTATTACAAATAAAGCTGCTACAAATATGGTTGAACAAATGTCCTTGTTGTGTACTTGCGCCTCTTTTGGGTATATGCCTAGGAGTGGTATGGCTGGATCTTGAGGAAGCGCTATTCCTAGTTGTCTGAGAAAGCGCCAGATTGATTTCCAGAGTGGTTGTACCAGTTTACATTCCCACCAGCAGTGGAGAAGCGTTCCCCTTTCTCCACAACCTCTCCAGCATGTGTTGTCCCTTGAGATTTTCATCTTGGCCATTCTGATGGGTGTAAGGTGAAATCTCAGGGTTGTTTTGATTTGCATTTCCCTAATGGCTAATGAGGTTGAGCATTTCTTTAAGTGCTTCTCTGCCATTCGATATTCCTCTGCAGAGAATTCTCTCTTTAGCTCTGTTCCCCATTTTTTAAGTGGATTACTTGGTTTGTTGCTTTTCAGCTTGTTTAGTTCTTTATATATATTGGATATGAGTCCTCTGTCAGATAGAGGGTTGGTGATGATTCTTTCCCAATCTGTAGGCAGTCGCTTTGTTTTGATGACAGTGTCCTTTGCTTTACAGAAGCTTTTCAATTTCATGAGGTCCCATTTATTGATTGTTGCTCTTAGAGCCTGTGCTGTTGGTGTTCTGTTCAGGAAGTTTTCTCCTGTACCAATGAGTTCTAGGGTATTCCCCACTTTTTTTTCTAGCCGATTTAATGTGTCTGGTTTTATGTTGAGGTCTTTGATCCACTTGGACTTCAGTTTTGTGCAGGGTGATAAGTATGGATCTATTTTCATTTTTCTACATGTAGACATCCAGTTGGACCAGCACCATTTGTTGAAGATGCTATCATTTTTCCATTGTATGGTTTTGGCATCTTTGTCAAAAATCAGGTGTCCGTAAGTGTGTGGGTTTATTTCTGGGTCTTCTGTTCGATTCCATTGATCCACCATTCTGTTTCTATGCCAGTACCATGCAGTTTTTATAACTGTTGCTCTATAGTACAGCTTGAGATCAGGGATGGAGATACCTCCAGAAGATCTTTTATTGTAGAGGATTGTTTTAGCAATTCTCGGTTTCTTGTTATTCCATACAAAGTTGAGAATTTTTCTTTCCAGGTCTGTAAAGAATTGTGTTGGCAATTTGATGGGAATTGCATTAAATCTGTAGATTGCTTTTGGTAAGATGGCCATTTTTACTATGTTAATCCTGCCAAGCCATGAGCATGGGAGATCTTTCCATCTTCTCATATCTTCCTCTAATTCTTTCTTCAGAGACTTGAAATTTTTTTCATACAAGTCTTTGACTTCCTTGGTTAGGGTTACGCCAAGGTACTTTATGTCATTTGTGGCTATTGTGAATGGTGTTGTTTCTCTAATTTCTTTCTCAGCCCTTTTGTCTTTTGTATACAGGAGTGCTACTGATTTTTTTGAGTTAATTTTATATCCGGCCACTTTGCTGAAGGTGTTTATCAGCTGTAGGAGTTCCCTGGTAGAGTTTTTGGGGTCACTCATATATACTATCATATCATCTGCAAATAGTGATAATTTGACTTCTTCCTTTCCCATCTGTATCCCCTTGATCTCCTTCGACTGTCTTATTGCTCTAGCAAGGACTTCCAGCACTATGTTGAAGAGATATGGAGACAGTGGGCAGCCTTGTCTTGTCCCTGATTTCAGTGGGATTGCTTTAAGTTTCTCTCCGTTCAGTTTGATGTTGGCTATAGGCTTGCTGTATATCGCCTTTACTATGTTTAGATATGTGCCTTGTATCCCTGAACTCTCCAGTACTTTAAACATGAATGGATGTTGGATTTTGTCAAATGCTTTTTCAGCATCTAGGGAGATTATCATGTGGTTTTTTTCTTTCAGTTTGTTAATATGGTGGATCACATTGATGGATTTCCGTATATTGAACCACCCCTGCATACCTGGGATGAAGCCTACTTGGTCATAGTGGATAATATCTTTGATGTGTTCTTGGATCCGGTTTGCAAGTATTTTGTTAAGTATTTTTGCATCAATGTTCATAAGGGAGATTGGCCGGAAATTCTCTTTCTTTGTTGAGTCTTTGTGAGGTTTAGGTACCAAGGTGATTGTGGCTTCATAGAATGAGTTTGGTAATGTTCCTTCTGTTTCTATTTTGTGGAATAGTTTGAAGAGAATTGGAGTTAGCTCTTCTTTGAAGGTCTGGTAGAATTCTGCGCTGAAGCCATCTGGTCCTGGGCTTTTTTTGGATGGGAGACTTTTGATGACTGCTTCTATTTCTTTGGGGGATATAGGACTATTTAGTTGATTTACCTGGTCCTGATTCAGCTTTGGTGAGTCAAATCGATCAAGAAAATTGTCCATTTCATTTAGATTTTCAAATTTTGTGGCATATAGACTTTTGAAGTAAGTCCTAATGATTGTTTGGATTTCCTCAGTGTCTGTAGTTATGTCCCCCTTTTCATTTCTGATTTTGTTGATTTGGGTGGTGTCTCTCTGCCTTTTAGTTAGCTTGGCTAAGGGTTTGTCTATCTTGTTGATTTTCTCAAAGAACCAGCTCTTGGTTTCATTGATTCTTTGAATTGTTTTATTTGTTTCTAATTGATTGATTTCAGCCCTGAGTTTGGTTATTTCCAGCCGTCTACTCCTTTTTGGTGTGTCTGCTTCTTCTTTTTCTAGGGTTTTTAAGTGGGCCATTAAGTTGCTTGAATGAGCTGTCTCGAATTTCTTCTTGAAGGCACTTAGTGCTATGAACTTTCCTCTTAGCACTGCTTTCATTGTGTCCCACAAGTTAGGGTATGTTGTGTCTTCATTTTCATTGAGTTCTAGAAAGGCTTTAATTTCTTTCTTTATTTCTTCTCTGACCCAGCTGTCATTTAGTAACAAGTTGTTCAGTTTCCATGAGTGTGTAGGCTTTTTGCTATTTCTGTTGTTGTTGAAGTCCAGCTTTATTCCATGGTGATCAGACAGGATACAAGGGATTATTTCAGTCTTCTTGTATCTGTTGAGGCTTGCTTTGTGACCAACTATATGGTCTATTTTGGAGAAGGTTCCATGAGGTGCTGAGAAGAAGGTAAATTCTTTTGTGTTTGGGTGTAAAGTTCTGTAGATGTCTGTGAGGTCCATTTGATTCATGACCTCTGTCAGAGATATTGTTTCTTTGTTTAATTTCTGTTTTGTTGACCTGTCCTTTGTTGAGAGTGGGGTGTTGAAGTCTCCCACTATTAATGTGTGGGGATCTATATGTGGTTTAAATTGTATCAATGTTTCTTTTACAAATGTGGGTGCTCTTGTATTTGGGGCATAGATGTTCAGGATTGTGATGTCTTCCTGGTGGAATTTTCCCTTGATGAGTATGAAGTGTCCTTCCTCAACCCTTTTTTATTAATTTTGGTTGAAAGTCTATTTTATCAGATATTAGAATGGCTACTCCTGCTTGTTTCTTGGGTCCATTTGCTTGGAAAGTCATCTTCCAACCTTTTACCCTCAGGTAATGTCTATCTTTGTGCCTTAGGTGTGTTTCTTGTATGCAACAGATTGCTGGGTTTTGTTTACGTATCCATTCTGTTAATCTGTGTCTTTTTACTGGAGAGTTGAGTCCATTGATGTTGAGAGAGATTAATGACCAGTGGCTGTTAGTTCCTTTGATTTTGATGTTGGCTGTGTTCATAAGTTTGTGTGCTTGGTTGCTTTTTGTTTTGCTGTAGTAAGGTTAATTATTTCCTGTGTTTTCTTGACAGAAGCTAATTTTCTTGGGTTGTATTTTCCCTTCCAGTGTCTTCTGTAATGCTGGATTTGTGTGTAGGTATTGTTGAAATTTGTTTTTGTCATTGAATATCTTGTTTTCTCCGTCTATGAGGACTGAGAGTTTTGCAGGGTATAGTAGCCTGGGTTGACATCTGTGTTCTCTTAGGGTCTGCATGATATCTGTCCAGGCCCTTCTGGCTTTCATAGTTTCTGTTGAAAAGTCAGGTGTGATTCTAATGGGTTTGCCATTATATGTTACTTGGCCTTTTTCCCTTGCAGCTTTTAGTATTTTTTCTTTGTTCTGTATACTTCCTGTTTTGATTATTATGTGGCGGGAGGATTTTCTTTTCTGGTCAAATTTGTTGGGTGTTCTGTAGGCCTCATGTATCCTTATTGGCTTCTCCTTTAACTTGGGGAAATTTTCTTCAATGATTTTGTTGAAAATATTTTCTGGGCCTTGGAGAAGGGAGTCTTCTTTTTCCTCTATTCCTATTATTCTCAAATTTTGTCTTTTCATATTGTCTTGGATTTCTTGGACGGTCTGTGTCAGGAATTTTTTGGATTTCACATTTTCTTTGACAGATACATCGATTTCTTCCATTGTATCTTCTACACCTGAGATTCTTTCTTCCATTTCTTGTATTCTGTTGGTTATGCTTACCTCTGTAGTTCCTGTTTTCTTCCCTAAATTCTTCCTCTCCATTATTTCCTCCATTTGTGTTTTCTTTAATTTTTCTAGTTCTATCTTCAGGTCTTGAGTTGTTTTGTTTACTTCCTTCACCTGTCTGCTTGTATTTTCCTCTTTTTCTTTTAGTTCCTTCAACTCTGTCTCTTTGATTTCTTTCAGTGATTTAATTATTTCTTCTCTGAAGGCCACAAGCTGTTTGGCTGCATCTTCCCGTATTTCTTCACGGATGGCCCTAATTTGCTTGTCTTTATCTTCCTCCATTTCTTTACGGATAGCCATGATCTGTTTGGTTTTATCTTCCTCTAATTCTTTACGTATTTTATTTGTCTCCTCTATTATCCTCTTCATCAACATAGATGTAAGGTCCTCTTCTTGATTTTCTATTATGCTGCATTGTTCAGGGCTGTTCGCCCCTGGATGGCTGGGTTCTGGAGATGCCATATTGCTCTGTCTTTTGTTGGTTGAGCCTTTACGCTGACCTCTACCCATTGGGCTGATTTAGGTTTTGGCTGTTAGTTTCTGTGCTTCCTGGAGTCCTGAGGTAGGGAGTATCCCCTTGGCCGGAAGATGATTTTTCCTGAAGGAGTCCTTCTCTGATTTTTGGTTATGGTCACTGTATGGCCAGTGTTTCTCCGGAGATGCCACTGCTCACCTCAGGTTTATAGCCCTGAGTAGTAGCTGTGGTCTATGTTAGGCAGGGGGGGATCTCCTCTTACCCATAAAATTTCTCAAGACAGCTGCCCCACTGCTGGGTTTCTTGTTATAAATTTAGTGTGCTGCTGCTCACTAAATTTCCATGTACAGTCCTCTTGAAGAAACTGCTGATTCCCTAGCTATGGGGTTTTCTCCCAACAGGGAAACTCAGTCTGTTATCCTGGGGCGCACAGTTCTGTCTGAGAAAGTGGGAGGTGCACTCAGCAAGTCTCTGGGCCAAAGGCTGATTGCTCTGCTCTGGACCTGGAGAATGTGCACCTAGGTTGATTTGGCACCTGGGGGCACTGTTCTGGTCTGGAGGCTGGGTGCCTCACTCTGGACCAGAAGCTGTGTGTCTCTGTCTGGGATGGCGGCTACAGGCACTGCTCTGGTCCAGACGCTGTGGGTGCAGCCCCCCTGAAGGATCAGGGATTCCTACAGTTTTGGCAGTCCAGCCAGGGACAACTGGCCGATCCCTGGCACAGTATCTGAGGGCTGCTGTAATGGCTCTTCGGCTCCTACAGGTCCGAGGATGCAGCTGTGTGTCCCAGTGCCCCAGGGGAACTCAACAATGGCGGCAGAGCACAGCGCTCCTGCCTGCACTAGAGTCTGCGTGAGTCCAGGATGTGTTTTGGTGCTGGGTGTCCTAAGCGTTAGAGCTGCTGACCCCCTCCGCTGGGGGTTTCCTCCTGCCAGAGACACGCAGTCTGGTGCCCTGTTGCCCTGGTGCCCACAGTTCTATCTGAGGCGGCGAATCACGCGCGCAGGCAGGGCTCTGTGCAGGCAGGCGCCTTTGTCCCTACCGGCTCTGGGTCCGGGCTGGCTCCTGGGGCACCCGCGGAACCCGAGTCTTTTCCAGGGGATGTCTGGGTAACCTGGGGTCGGTCCCAATTGTTTCCTGCTCCGTGGGGTTATCTCTCGACTGGGAGATCCAGTCTATGGTGTTGTGGGCCCACAGTTCAGTCTGGGACCGTGACCAGATCGCACTGGCGTGTAGCCCCGGGCTGACGACCAATAGCCTGGCGGAACCGGGATCTCTTCCGCGGTTTTGCCGGGTGAGTTAAAGCTGATCGAATCCCCCACCGTGGGGTATCCTCTCACCTGAGAAACACAACCACTTGTGTTTTATGGCCGCGAGTTCTGATTGCTGGTCACTGTGCCAATCCTGCTGTGCTGCTCCTCAGAATGAGAGTCCTCCCGGCGCTGCCATCTTGCCCCGCCCCGATCCAGAGTTTGGTTCAAAACCAGACAGAAACGCCATACAAGCTAGACACACCAGGCGCTGGGCCTCCGAAGCTTGGAGAGCGCAGTAAAGAGACCCCAGGACTTCCCAGAAAGCATCTGGACTCGAGAATGAGCTTTCTTAACAATCATGGGGACCATGATCAGGCCTCAAGGTGGCAGGGCATTAGGGGGAACAGTGTCTGGAAGAATCTTCATTAGGGGAGGTAGCTTGAAAATAGACAGTAAAAGAATCCATACTGGATACAGTATGGACGACATGATGGGGGACCTGCAGGAGAAGAGTGTTCAGAAAAATCTTGGGATAAAGGGGATGTCTGACTTTTATAAGTTCTTAGGGGCTGGTGGAAAATGTCACACCACGTGAATTAGTACATATAACTTTTGGCATATACAGAACCAGATAATACATTTTTCTTGCTGTTGCTCCTGCAGGAACATCCAGCTTCCTGCCCAGGGCTCTTCCTGCATCTCTGAGAACTCCTGTAGGCAACAGAATCTAATATCTAATGCCAGAAACAACCACATGGCTAAAAGTCAGCATAAAAATACAATCAACAAAGGCCAAAACAATATGGCATCCCCAGAACCCAGTTATCCAAAAGAAAGCAGCCCTGGAAGCCCTAACACAACTAAAACACAACAAAATGACCTTAAATCTATGCTTACAAATATGATAACAGGAAACAAATAAAATCTATAAGTAAATACAGCGATATAAAGTCAAACAGACTGAGGCCTTTAGAAAGGAAATAATTACATTACTCAAGAAAATACAGGAAAGTATTTTTAGGTGTTGCCTTCACAAATAGGTGAAGGAACTAGACAAATCATGAAAGACAGGAAAATACAAACAAACAGAAAGAGACCAACAGAATGGTTCAAGATCTGAAGATGGAAATAGAAAAATTAAAGAAAACACAAACTGAGGAAATCCTGGAGAGGGAGAACTTAGGCAAGAAAACAGGAACTACAGAGGTAAGCATCACCAAGAGAATACAAGAGATGGGGGAAAGAATCTCAGGTGGAGAAGACACAATGGAAGAAATCGATGCATCCAACAAAGAAATGTTAAATCCAAAAAATTCCTGACACAAAATATCCAAGAAATCAAGGACACCATGAAAAGAAGAAACAATAGAAAGGAAGAGAGAAGGTTCCCAGCTCAAAGGACCAGAAAATATTTTCAACAAAATCATAGAAGAAAATTTCCCCAGTCTTAAGAAAGAGATGCCAATGAGCATAAAAGAGGCCTACAGAACACCAAATAGATTAGACCAGAAAAGAAAATCCTCCCACCACATAATAATCAAAACTCTAAATGTACATAACAAAGAAAAAATATTAAAAGCTGCAAGGAAAAAAGGCCAAGTAACATATAATGGCAAACCTATCAGAATTCCACCTGACTTCTCAAAGGAGACCATAAAAGCCAGAAGGGTCAGGGCAGACATCTTGCAAACCCTAAGAGACCACAGATGCAAGGGAAGAGCAGTCCTGCTAGGCCACAGAGGAGGACTTTGCAGCCAGTCCTGAAGATACCTAATAAAACAAGGCCAGACAAAAGGGGAGGAGGTCCTTCCCAATCCATGGACTTGGAATGGGGCAGGGAGAAGCTGAGGGAGGAAGGGTGGGATTAGGAAGGAATAAGGGAGTGGGATATAGCTGGGATACAGAGTTAATAAAATGTAACTAATAATAATAAACAATAATAAAAAATTAAAAAAGAGACCACAGATGCTAGTCTAGACTACTAAGCCCAGTAAAACTTCAGTCACCATAGATGGAGAAAACAAGATATTCCAATACAAAAACAACAAGTTAAGCAATATTTATGCACAAACCCTACAGAAGATGCTAGAAGGAAAACTCCAGCCTGAGGAAGTTAACCACACCCCAACCCCCCCCCCAGAAGCACAGGATATAAGTAACTTCATTACAGCAAAACCAAAAGTAGACCAGCACACAAACACACTACCACAACCAACATCAAAATAAAAAGGAACTAACAGTCTCAGGTCATTAATATCTCTCAACATCAATGAATTCAACTGTTCAATAAAAAGACACAGACTATCAGAATGGATGAGTAAATAGGACTCATCATTTTGCTGCATACAAGAAGCATACCTCAGCCACAAACATAGACATTACGTGAGAGCAAAGGACTGGAAAAAGGTTTTCCAAGCAAATGGACCCGAGAAGTAAGCAGGAGTAGCCATTCTAATATCTAATAAAATAGATTTTCAGGAAGAAATAAAGAAAAATTAAATACTTCCTATAATTCTATGCCTGCTCCTTAGTTGATGTCTGGGTCTCTGAAAGCCCCCATGGGGCTGGGTTAGTTGTCTCTGTTGGTCTTCTTGTGAGGCTCCTGTCCCCTCCATGTCCTTCCATCTTTCCCCCAACACTTCCACAGGAAGTGGAAGTTCTGCCCCATGCTTGGCTGCAAGTCCCAGCATCTGCTGGCTGGAGCCTCCCAGGTGACAGTCAAGTTAGGCTCCTGTTAGAAAGCATAGCAGAATTATTAGCGTCAGGGGCTAGTTCTCCATTTGGGGGGTTGGGAGGTGAGAGGGTGAGTCTCAGGTTGGGCCAAATTATTGGTTGGACTTGCCCTCAATCTTTCTTCCCTCATTATCCCTACACTTCCTGTAGGCAGGGTCATTTGGGGGTCACAGGTTTTGTCTGTGGGTTGTTCCTCCCCTCTTTCCGCTAGTCCTGCCTGGCTAGGAGGAGTCACTCAGTCTTCATGCCCTTCTTTCTGTTAGGAGTCTCAGCTAGAGTCACACCCATATCCTCCTAGGCGCATACTCTGTCACAGGCCTCCAGCTTGACAAAGAGATGTCGTCCCCTGCCTCCTAGTTTCCCTTCTTGTTCCCAGTCTTCTCACCTCCCAACCCCCTTCTCACCACATCTGATCCCCACTCTAATTTCTCCTCCCCATTCCATCTCCTCCTTAGTTCCCTCTCTTCATCTACTTCTGCTGTCTATTCTATTCCCTTCTGAGTGACCTTCTGGCTCCCTCCCCTAGGCCCTCCTTGTTACTTGGCTTCTTACAGTCTGTGGATTGTAGCATGATTCTCCTGTACTATCGTTCTAATATCCACCTATAATTGAGCACATACCATGCACCTCTTTCTGGGTCTGGGTTGCCTTAATCAAGATGATCTTTTCTAGTTCTATCTATTTGCATGCAAATTTCATGATTTCTTTGTTTTTAATAGCTGAGTAGTATTCCATTGTGAAATGTACCTCAGTTTCTGTATCCATTCTTCGACTGAAGGACATCTAGCATATTTCTAGTTTCTGGGTATCATGAATAAAGCTGCTATGAACATAGTTGAGCTAATATCCTTGCAGAGTGGAGCATCTTTTGGATATATACCCAGGAGTGGTATAGCTGGATCTTGAGGTAGAATTATTCCTGATTTACTGAGAAAGTACCAGATTGATTTCCAGAGAGTTTGTACAAGTTTACATTCCCACCAGTGATGGAGGAGGGTTCTCCTTTCTCCACATCCTCTCTAGTATGTGTTGTCACTTGAGTTTTTTATCTTAGTCATTCTGTCTGGTGTAAGATAGAATCTTAGAGTCGTTTTGATTTGCATTTCTCTGATGGCTAAGTACACTGAGCATTTCTTCAAGTGATGCTCAGCCATTTGATATTCTTCTGTTGTGAATTCTTGGTTTAGCTCTGTACCCCATTTTTAATTGGATTATTTGATTTGTTGGTGTTTAATTTCTTAAGTTCTTTGAATAGTTTAGATATCAGCCCTCTGTCTGATGTAGAGTTGGTGAAGATCTTTTCCCAGTCTGTATGCTACCATTCTGTTCTATTGACAATGTCCTTTGACCTACAGAAGCTTCTCAGTTTCATGAGATCCCATTTATTAATTGTTGATCTCAGAGCCTGTGCTATTGGTGCTCTGTTCAGGAAGTTGCCTCTTGTGCCAATGCATTCCAGAATTTTCTCCACTTTGTCTTCTACTAGGTTTAGAGTCTTTGGTTTTATATGTTTGGTCCACTTGGACTTGAGTTTTATGCAGGGTGATAGGTATGGGCCTATTTGCATTTTTCTACATGCAGACATCACAACCAGCAGCATTTGTTGAAAATGTTTTCTTTTTTCCAATATATGGTTTTGGCTTCTATGTTGAAAATCAAGTGCTCATAGGAATGTGGGTTTATTTCTGGGTCTTCATTTCGGTCCCATTGATCAACCTGTTTCTATGCCAATACCATGCAGTTTTTATTACTATTATTCTGTAGTACAGCTTGAGATCAGGGATGTTAATGCCACCGGAAGTTCTTTTATTGTACAGAATTGTTTTGGCTACCCTGGCTTTTTTATTTTCCATATGAAGTTAATGGTTGCTCTTTCCAGGTCTGTAAATAATTGTGTTGTAATTTGATGGGAATTGCATTGAATCTGTAGATGGCTTTTGGCAGGATGGCCGTTTTCACTATGTTAATCATATCGATCCACGAGCATGGGAAATCTTTCCAGCTTCTAAAATCTTCTTCAATTCTTTTTTCAAAGATTTGAAGTTCTTGTCACAGGTCTTTCACTTGCTTGGTTAGAGATATACCAAGATATTTAATATTATTTGTTGCTATTGTGAAGGGTATTGTTTCCCTAATTTCTTTCTCAGCCCTTTTGTCACTTGTATAAAGGATAGCTACTGACTTCTTTGAGTTAATTTTGTATCTTGACACTTTTCTGAAGGTGTTTATCAGCCATAGGAGTTCCCTGGTAGAATCTTGGGGGTCGCTCATGTTTACTATCATATCATCTGGGAATAGTAGTATTTTGCCTTCTTCTCTTCGAATATCAACCCTATTGATCTCCTTTTCTTGTCTTATTGCTCTAGCTAGAACTTCAAGTTCTATATTGAAGAGATATGGTGAGATTGGGCAGCCTTGTCTTGTCTCTGATTTTAGCAGAAACACTTTTTCTCTCCATTTAACTTGATCTTGGCTATTGGCTTGCTGTATTTTGCCTTTATTGTGTTTAGGTGTGTGCCTTGAATCCTTGATATCGCCAAGATTTTAAACATGAATGGGGTCAAAGATTTTATGGGTAAGTTGGTGTCCTCTTTCCACTGGAAGTCCTGCCTTGCTACAAGAGGTGAGAACTTCAAACTCCATATCAGTCTCAGCTAGGTTCCCCCCCCCCCCCATAGACTCCTGTCCCTGAGATGCTTCCCCACCTATTTTCATTCTCTCTCCTGGTCCATTGGTCTTCCCCTCTCTTCCCTCTTCCCCCACTCTCTCCACTCATGATCCCCACCTTTGTAACCCTACCCTCCCCCTCTCCCACACAGTTCCCTCCCACCATCTATTTCAGATGTCTATTTTATTTCCTCTTTTGAGTGAGGTACAGGGATTCCCCCCTTGGGCCCTCGTTGGCTTCTTTAGATCTGTGTATTGTAGCATCGTTAACCTGTACATTAATGACTAATATCCATTTATAAGTGAGTATATATAAACCCACGCATGGGTCTGAGTTACCTCACTCAGTGTGATCTTTTCTAGTTCCATCCATTTGCCTGCAAATTGCAAGATGTTTTCGCTTTTAATGGCTGAGTGGTATTCCATTATGTAAATGCAGTACATTTTCTTTATCCATTCTTTGGTTGAGGGAATCTAGGTCTTAAGAATAAAGCTGCTATTGAACAGAGATGAGCAAGTGTCCTTGTGCTATGGTGGAGCATCGTTTGGGTATATGCCTGGGAGTGATATGGCTGGGTCTTGACTTAGAACTATTATCAATTTTCCGAGAAACCATCAGATTAATTTCCAAAGTGGTTGTACAAGTTTACATTCCTACCAGCAATGGAAGAGGGTTCTCCTTTCTCCACATCCTCTCCAGCATGTGCTGTCACTTGAGTTTTGCCATTCTGATGGGAGTAAGATGCAAACTCAAAGTCATTTCCCTGATGACTTAGGACACTGAACATTTCTTTAAGTGCTTCTCAGCTATTAGATATTCTTCTAATGAGAATTCTCTGTTTAGGTCTGTACCCTATTTTATAACTAGGATATTTGGTTTATTGATTTTTAATTTCTTGAGTTCTTCATATATTTTGCCCTCTGTCAGATATAGGGTTGGTGAAGATCTTTTCACAATTTGTATGTTGCTGTTTTGTCCTGTTGACAGTGTGCTTTGCCTTACAGAAGCTTTTCAGTTTCATGAGATTCCATTTTGATATTAGAGCCTGAGCTGTTGGTGTTCTTTTGAAGTTGTTTCCTGTGCCAATAGTCCAAGGCTGATCCCCACTTTCTCTGGTTTTATGTTGATGTCTTTGGTACCCTTGGACTTGAGTTTTGTGCAGGGAGATAAATATGGATCTATTTGCATTCTTCTACATGAAGACATACAGTTATACCACCACTATTTCTTGAAAATGCTTTCTTTTTTATGTTGTATGGTTTTGACTTCTTTGTCTATAGGTGTGTGGGTTTATTTCTAAGCCTTTGGTTTCATTCCATTGATCAACTTGTCTGTTTTTATGCCAATAGCAGCATATATATATATATATATATATATATATTTTTTTTTTTTTTTTTTTTTTTTACTAATATTGCTTTGTAGTATAGCTTGAAACCCAGGGATGGTGATACCTCCAGAAAATCTTTTATTATACAGGGTTGTTTTAGTTATCCTGGGTTTTTTTATTTTTCCATATGAAGTTGATCGTTGTTCTTTCAAGGTCTGTAAAGAATTGTGTTGGAATTTTGATGGGAATTGCACTGAATCTGTAGATGGCTTTTGATAAAATGGCCATTTTAACTATGTTAATCCTGCCAATTCATGAGTATGTGAGAGCTTTCCATCTTCTAAAGTCTTCTTCTACTATTATATATTATTATTATATTATTTATTATGATTATTTATTTTAAAATATCACAAATTATTTAATTTATAATTCTGGATGTTGATAAATTAAAAGTCAACATGTCAGTATTCCTGAAAAGACAGATATTCCAGATCATTCAAAATGCAAGAGACAGATTAACACCAATGCTGAAATTCAGAACATAGATTAAGTTTGCTAGCCAGTGAGCCCTAGCGATCAGCCTAATACCACCACCATAGCACTGGAATGGCCAGTGGCCACTGTGTCTTGTTTTTTATGTAAATCCTAAGAAAACTCAGACAGGCAATTTACTGATGGGGCTATCTTCCCAGCCCTATGCAGAATCTGATGTCAAAAACAAGTGGTAAAAGAAAATAATTGGAATTCAATGACATTGGTTAAATGAATAAAAGTTCTTAATGTGTACATTTTATGACGTGAGCTCATTAAACTCCTCACTATTCTATAAATTAGACAGGGGAGGGCAAACAAAGATTTCCATAAGTTGCGTTCCGAGACTGTACAGAGTCCTAATGTTTGACAGTACGTATGGTTTTTATGTTGTAAAGCATGAAAATGTTGATTTCAAAATTTCAAAGAGTGAGTGTTGTTTACTTTCAAAAAACCTGATAAAGAACTACCCCAAACAACATGATTTGGTGAGTCCTGAAGAAAGAGACAAGGAAGGCCACTAAAACTGCTGGCTAAGATGAAACTATAATCCTTGATCTTTGTGTAAACATACTTTCAACTGTGCAAAAATTGGGAGAAAAAAAAACCAATTCTAATCTAATCAAGAAACAGCACAAATTTAAATCTCCCACAAGTGCATTTTTTCAAGACACACATTTTTAAACAACACATCAATAACTATTTTTTAAAAACACATCAAAAATATCTTTTGCTTCTGAGAAATATTAAGAAATCACTAATTCTTCCCAACCACATTTGAGACCATCTAGACAAGAATAAAGAGAAAGAGGCAAAGCAGGAACATTACACAACTCATGTATTCCCTTGTTGAGCTATGCAAAGCAAGCTGTACTCCTAATATTCAAATAGATGTCTGGATCTTTTGATTTTCAGCTAAAATAAGCCAATCGTATGCATCTAAAATAGCTCTTTCATTTTAAAAGTTGGGTAATTTTTCAAAAAAAAATATTATTTTCTCATAGAAAAAGAATACGTATAAGATTTCAACTCTATGACCCCAGATCCACTCCTTGAACATGAACCACGTCAGTGCTGAGTAATACAAACTAGTATGCTGATTCTTTTTAACTGGACTCTTAAGCACATGAACATTTAATGAAACATTTTTTTTAACCTCAGCCACAAAAACTACAATGTCTTTCCCTCAATTTCCTAAAGGAAAAACAACATAAATTGAAAAGAAAAGTGACTGTGGAGGTTTGCTGAGTATGAACGGATTGTAGGGCACAGGATAAGCCCACAATTTCTGTTACAATGCATTCCTCATTTGATTCTTATAAGGTAACCAAACTGGCAACTACCCTTCCCCAAACTTTCCAAGTCCTTTGACATGAAAACACCGGCATTCTCTCAAAATGTTATGATAGAAAATTAATTTATATAAATATATAATATTTGTGAAATATGAATTTCACAAAGCTTTAATAATCCATTTCAAAATTATGCTATGAAAAATTATCTCCAACATACCATGTTAATTCTTCATTCCACTCTGCTTTGTTTTGCTACCTTTTATCTCACACACAAAGCATAAGTATGAGACACCTTATTAAGATATTTTTTCAAAGCCTCTTTTGAGTTTTGCATCAAGAAGAGCTAACCGTGGCCCTTTATTAAACTTTTTTTAATGTAAGATATCATGTTCTTGTTCATGTCTCTTTGTGTGATGACTGCCAGTATATAGATTTAATGATTGTTCATTTAGTCTTCTAAAATATAATCACTCTACATATAATATAGGATAAACATACTAAAATCTATAGTCCTAAAGAAGCTAAACAACAAGGAAGACCCTAGGGAAGATGCTCAATCCTCGTTCAGAAGGACAAATTCTATAGACATTGGAAGCAGAAGAAGACAAGACACAGGACAGGAGCCTACAACAGAGGGCCTCTGAAAGACTCTACTGATCAAGGTATCAAAGCAGAGGCTAAGACTCATAACCAAAATTTGTCCAGAGTGCATGGAATCTTATGGAAGAAGGGGGAGATAGAAATACCTGGAGGTGACAGGAACTCCAAAAGGAAACCAACAGAGAAAAAAAAGGGGGGGCATCTGGGCCCTGCAGAGACTGATACCCCAACCAAGGACCATGCATGGAGAGGACCTAAAATGCCTGCGTAGATGTAGCCCATAAACTCAGTCTCCAAGAGGGTTCCCTAGTAAGGGGAGCAGGGGCTATCTCTGGCATGAACTCAGTGGCAGGCTCTCTGATCATCTCCCCAAGCTACAGAGGAAGACAATGAAGCCAGTCCTGATGAGACCTGATAGGGTTTGGTCAGAGGGATTAGGGGAGGGTCAGTGGACTAGGGGAGGAGCATAGGGGGAGAAGAGGGAGGGAGGGATTGGGAGGAGATAAGGGAGAGACCACAGCAAGGATAGTCAATAAATTGTACTAAATTCTTAATAAAAAATTGAAAAATATATAATCACTTTAAAAATTGACTTCCTCTATTTATTAAAAAAACAAAACTATAGACCTCCATGTATTATGCCCAATTTGGGGGTTAAACATATTTAACAATCTGCTGGTTAAAAAGGAAGTTCTTATGAGAAAGGCTCTCACAAAGCCCTGCCCCTTCCTGGGATATATAAGCAGCTAATAATTGATGAGAAAGGAAGAAAAAGGAGGAAAAGACACTTTCTACAGTGCAGGCACCCAAGCTTCTTTAAGATAATCTTTCATTCATATTTTTATAAGCAACCATAATGAAACTGATTGGAAACCCCACAGACACACACACACACACACACACACACACAGAAAACAAGAAATTAGTTGGGAAGAGAAAGAGAATCATTGGAAGTGGAAGAGGAAAAGAGAAGGTAGCTGCAGGTGACAATGAACACAGATGAAAATGTCATCATCAAACCCATTATTATACATAATTAGCATATGCTAATAAAGCATTTCAAAAGAAGCTCTGTTTATCTTAACACTTGCCTTGTAAGACTCAAATGGCCGTGTCAGGGATTTGAATACATTTGAGACTGAGTATTTAAAGGAGTTGGTGGAACTGACATTATGGAGGCACCAAACTTCTGCCACGGCATCTGGGGAAGTTCTACATGTGCCACAGCAGGAACCAGCTCTCAGTGGGCTTCCAAGCGCAGGTTGATCAGTTATGTAGC
Source organism: Psammomys obesus (assembly GCF_907164565.1). NCBI lineage: Eukaryota > Metazoa > Chordata > Mammalia > Rodentia > Muridae > Psammomys > Psammomys obesus. Next base: position 15,492,592 of record NW_026596073.1, on the reverse strand, counting down.
TTTTGGAGGAGACTTGATGTGACAGCTATGAGGTGAAGCTATATGGGCATCCCAGAATAGTACATCGGCCTTCGGAATGTGCCCTCGTTCTGCTTGGATCTCACTGGAAGAAAATGCTCAGGGTCTCAGCTTGGTTCAGCTCAAGTTAGTCTGAGAGCTTTGCCAGGTCTCAGCATCGGCGTAGTCTCCCCCCAGTGTCCCGGCTCCACCATTACCCAGAATCAATGTACTGTCTGCACACGAGCAGGCTTTGCTTGCAAAGCAGTGAGTAAGATAGGCTCCTGAGCCTTCTCTGGATGTCATTCGCCCTGCTGTTATGAATCTGGCTGGACTTCAATTAGAAAAGCCACGTTTCTTTTACCTTTGAAAAACGTTAAGAGCATTTTTAAACCTTACCCCACTCCTCTCCCCCTCTCCTCTTTACTGTCCTCCCTGGTTACTTTTTCAGCTGATAGAGAATATCGACAAGTTTCTGCCTTGCTGTAAACAGGTGGCATGGCTTAGGGTGTTCTCCCCAGTAGACCAAATATAGTGAGCCCAGCGAAACTCTGACTTCCATAAATATGTCGAGGGCCCGGCTTGTTCCCAGTATCCGTTTCTGTTCATTATGCCGTCAGTCTCCACAGCACTCCCATGAAAATCTGCAGCGTGGCATGGTTTGCTCCTGGCTTCCCCACTCCACTTCTAAATAACTGTCACCAAAATGAGTGACTTGCTGCACTGGGCACCGTTTTAGATCCAGGACTCGTGTTTCCTGAGCCACATCGGTGGGCCGGCCATGTAAAGCGTGGACCCTAAAAAAACAGAAGGCAAGAGATGGCTTAGAGGGCAAGGGTACTTGTAGCCTAGTCTGATGACACGAGTTCAAATTCCCCAGCCTCACGGGGCAGAAGGAGAGAACTGGAGAACTGCCGCCTGTACGTTATCCTCTGACCTGTAACTGCACCGTGGCACAGCACAGCTCTCTCACTCTCTCTCTGTGTGGGGAGGGTGCGCAAGCATGTGTGTTTGTCCCTGGGTCTCTGCCTAACACAAAAACATACAAATAAATAAATGCAAATACAGTTTTTTAAAAGAAGATGAACTAAGAGAAAAAAACAGTATTTTTTTTTTAGCTGTGCCTATTGAAGAGGAAGAATAAGAGGGGTAAGAAAGGACGGAGTAAAATAAGACAGAAAGCTAATTTAAAACTACCCAGAGAAAGAAAACTAACAAAAACTGATAGGATTTTAAAAAAAAAACAATTTTTAGAAAAATCTCTGCCTTTAAATATTGGTGAAGTTTATGCTTTAAAAGTTAAAACAAAATACATGAACAAAACCCTTCAGAACGGCCAGCCTCTCATTGCCCTGTTTTTGCTGCTGTTTTCAATATATCTAGGCCCCAAATGATGTCTTGCCAACTCCAAGCAGCTGGCTGTGACTTGCACTATATCCAGGGCGCCCCTTGACCTTCCATTTTCAGGAAGCAGTTACCGAATGCTTTCATCTTTCTGGCGTGCAAAATGTTTGCAAGCTGCCTGTATGAAGTGTGGTGCGAACGATTTGACCAAACTATCAGTTTTGGCATTCACATGTGCATCTTTGAATTTTTCAGTTCGTCCTGCTAAGTGCTGATCAGAAATTGGTTTTGTTTCTTGTAGCCAAATTACACAGGAGCATAAATATTTAATATTCTTGGCTCTCTTTCATGACCTTGCCTTCTCCTAGAGCAGTCGGAATACCTCTGAAAGGAGTGCTGGATAAATTCCCAAGATGCCAGGCCATTGACAAAAATACCCAAATATGATAGGGTTCAGAAGCTTCATTCCAAGGGAAAAGATGAAGGACACTGGATACTCAACAGATGTTTGACTCAACTCTGCCTTCTTCCATGGAGATGTTTAAGAGATCATGTTAAAGTCACACAGTTATCTAGGCCTAGGTTTTCTGGTATAAATAAAGTAGTATTCAAAACCATGTGCTATAAAATCTAATATAGAAAGTTACTTTAAAAAAAATCATACAGTCTATAGGTCTGACCTATAACCTTCATGATAAAGCCCTGTGTTGGATTTTGTCACTGTCACAGAGATATGATATAATATATAGATATATATTATATATATATAATATATATATATATATATATATATATATATATATACAATTTGCTTCATCCACTGTACCTGTTCCTATAATGAGGTGAAATAGATCTGAAGAAGGTAATGGCAAAGTGGAAATGCTCATTTCATGGCAGCCAGGAAGCAGAGGGAAAATAGAAAGCAACCCTGATTTGGTGAGTTTCTACTTCCTACTTCCACTTTATCCTGCCCTGCTGGATAGTGCTGACCATATTCAGCTTAGAAAGTTCACCCTCCATTTTTTGTTTGTTTGTTTGTTTTGTTTTGTTTTTCCAGTACATCAAACAGCTTGGGAAACACCTTCACAGACACATTTAGAATTGTGCTTCCCTGATCCCTAACCATTTGCTAATCCAATCAGGTTGACAGTCTACAATAACCATCATACACCCCTACAAAGTAAATGAATATTTTGAACCCTTCCAGAATAAATATCAAACAAAGTAAAAAATCTCTGTAAGAGATAAAGAGCTACCACAGCCCATAAACAAAATGCCAACAGTCCAACAGGAAAACTAGAAAAGGATGCAGGGAGGAACTAAATGACCCAAACACAGGTGTAAAAGAGAAGTAAATCAAAACTTCATGCTAACAGAAAATGGTGATGCATGCCTACAGTCCCAGCCTCGAAGACACACAGGCAGCAGGTTCATGAGCTGAGGCTAATGTGATCTACAGCATAAGCTCTTGTCTCAAGAATAAATAGATAAAAACAAAAACAAAAGTTTACACTGAAATACAACTGTCCAAATACATCTCATATGTTATTGATGTAAGATTTATCTGGCATAACTCTTATGGAAGGTGGTTTAACAGTCAAAGTAACAAATCTGTAGATAAATAGATAGATACATAGATACATAGACACATGTATACATAGACACATATACATATATATATGTATACATAGAGGGATGTAAATATAGGTGTATAAATATATATGATTATTTAGAGAAAATAAAATCTTTTACTTTCTATGAATTTCTTTTTCTTTTATGAATTTGCACATATGGAAAATAAACAATAAATAGAGTAACACTATTCACTATAGTGTTATTTGTATTAACAAAAGATACACAAATAACCTAAATATCCACCAAAATGGATCAGTTTGATAAATAGTAGTATATCCTTACAATAGAATACTATGAAGCCATAAAAAAGAAAGAGAAAAAGGGAGGAAGAAATGAAGGAAGAAAAAAGAACAAGAAACAAAACGTTCGCTTTCAGGTCAGTGATAGAAAACTCCACAAACTATTTTGCACATGAGGGAAAGTGTCCCCAGCAAAGTAGGAATAGATGGGTAACCTATTCAACTTGATAAAGAATATTGACCAATAAAATTATAGATGGCACTGATAGACAGAAAAGTGAAGCTCTTCACTAAGATCAAAAATAAGGGAGGAGGTCCCTTCCCACTACCGCTTTTTAATACTGTATTTTAAGTCCCAGCTAATGCATAAGACTGTAAAAGAATGAGAAAGACACAAACTGTCATGGGTGAAGTAGCTACTAAACAAGATAAATTTATCTCCACAGTTCTAAGACCTGTCATCAGACAACTGAGATGAATAGAGATGGCATTTGTAAGAGACCATTTCCTGAGTCACAGGCATTGCATTCTTGCTATTACCTCGAGGGCTAAGACTTTAGTACAAATTCTTGGAGACGTGAACATTAACATGTAAGAGATTGACCCAATATGTCAAGGTTACTGTTTTACATAATTTGATTTATATATTCAATGGATTGTCTGTCAAAATCTTAGCAAGCTATGTTATGGCTATCAACATAATAACATTGTATCAATATAATTCTAATGGTTGTATACACTGAAAGTCAAAAAGCACAGAAAATCCACTTCAATGTTGAAAAACAAATCTGAAGTACTGGAAGGTACCTGGCTTGAAGACTTACCATAAAGCTACTGTAATCAAGACAGCATGCATGTGAAGAAGAATTAAACTAGGTTTCTATTATTTGCCCTATTAAAAATCAATTTCAAGTGGCTCAAAGAACTCATGTAATACCTGAAGCTTTGAAACGAAGAGTCCTGAAAGTTTATGGGTCAAGCCACAGCCTGAACCGTGTCCTACTTAGTTTTTTTTTTCCTTCTTTTTTTTAAAAATAACATCTCTCTCCAAATATCACTTTTAATCTCCCCAGATGGGGCTTCAACGTCAGAGCCTTTATTGCCAGACTTACAAGACAAACATTTCAAGATATTAAAATTACAAGAAAATTTCAAAAAAGAAGTATGCTTACACAGAAAATAATCCCAAGAACTGATGTAGGATTACATGAAATTAGAACCGCATAGAAGACCCAGAAATAAACCCACACACCTATAAATACTCAATATTTGACAAAGAAGCCAAATCCATTCAATGGAAAAAAGACAGCATCTTCAACAAATGGTGCTGGTCCAACTGGATGTCCACATGCAGAAAAATGAAAATAGATCTCTATTTATCACCCTGCACAAAACTAAAGTCCAAGTGGATCAAAGACCTCAACATAAAACCAGATACTCTAAATCTGTTAGAAGAAAAAGTGGGGAACAGCCTAGAACTCATTGGCACAGGAGACAACTTCCTGAACAGAACACCAACAGCACAGGCTCTAAGAGCAACAATCAATAAATGGGACCTCATGAAACTGAACAGCTTCTGTAAAGCAAAGGACACTGTCATCAAAACAAAACGCCTGCCTACAGATTGGGAAAGAATCTTCACTAACCCTTTATCTGACAGAGGACTAATATCGAATATATACAAAGAACTAAAGAAGCTGAAAAGCAGCAAACCAAGTAATCCACTTAAAAAATGGGGAACAGAGCTAAAGAGAGAATTCTCTGTAGAGGAATATCGAATGGCAGAGAAGCACTTAAAGAAATGCTCAACCTCATTAGCCATGAGGGAAATGCAAATCAAAACAACCCTGAGATTTCACCTTACACCCATCAGAATGGCCAAGATCAAAAACTCAAGTGACAACACATGCTAGAGAGGTTGTGGTGAAAGGGGAACCCTCATCCTTTGCTGGTGGGAATGTAAACTGGTACAACCACTTTGGAAGTCAATCTGGCGCTTTCTCAGACAATTAGGAGTAGTGCTACCTCAAAACCCCGCTATACCACTCCTAGGTATATACCCAAAATTTGCTCAAGTACACAACAAGGACATTTGTTCAACCATGTTTATAGCAGCTTTATTTGTAATAGCCAGAACTTGGAAGCAACCCAGATGTCCATCAACGGAGGAATGGATACAGAAATTGTGGTATTTTTACACAATGGAATACTACTCAGCAATCAAAAAGGAGGAAATCATGAAATTTGCAGGCAAATGGTGGGATCTAGAAAAGATCATTCTGAGTGAAGTATCCCAGAAGGAGAAAGACAAACATGGTATATACTCACTTATATAGACCTATAAGATATGATAAACATAATGAAATCTACACACCTAAAGAAGATAATCAAGAAAGTGGACAAGGGCGAAGATGATCAATCCTCATTTAGAAAGACAAATGGGATGTGCATTGAACGTATGACAGGAGTCTACCGCAAAAGGCATCTGAAAGACTCTACCTAGCAGTGTTTCAAAGCAGACACTAAGACTCATAACCAAATCCTCGGCAGAGTACAGGGAATCATATGAAAGAAGGGAAGTTAGTATGATATGGAGAGGATAGGAGCTCTACAAGGACCAAATATATCCGGGCACAAGGGTCTTTTCTGAGACTGACACTCAACCAAGGACCATCTATGGATATAACATAGAACTTCTCCTTGGATGTGGCCCGTGGTAGCTCAGTAACCAAGTAGTTTTCCAAAGTAAGGGGAACAAGGACTATTTCTAACAGGATCTCAAGGGCAGGCTCTTTGACCTCCACACCCCCAGGGGAGGAGCAGTCCTGTTAGGCCACAGAGGAGGACTTTGCAGCCAGCCCTGAAGATACCTGATAAAACAGGGTCAAATGAAAGGGGAGGAGGTCCCCCCTATCAGGGGACTTGGAAAGGGGGAGGGAGGAGACCAGGGAGGGAATGTGGGGTTAGGGATGGAATGAGGGAGCAGGATACAGCTGGGACACAGAGTTAACAAAATGTAACTAAAAAGAAAAATAAAATAAAAAAAAGGATTACATGAAATTAGAAAAAAAAAACTTTACCATTGCATGTCACACATGGGCTGAATATCTAGGATAATGATAAAAATAAACTCAAACACCAAAAACTCAGCTCATCCAATCAATCATGGTTTGGTTCAATGGACAGATAATGGCCAGAAGAATACATAAAAAAACTATGTACACTGGACAAAGAATACAACACTACTTGTCATCAGGGAACTACAAATTAAAAAAATGTGGGGACAGAGGGACCCTTATCCATTTATAGAAATACAAATGTGGGTAGCCACCATGGAAATCAGTATGAAGTTTCCTCAAAAACAAAACAAATTAATAACCTGAAAATTAAAAACTATGACCAAGACATGCTATACTTGGGAAAATGCTCAAATGACTCTAGGTCAGCACACAGACACTTGCTCATCTGTGCTCACTGCAACACTGTCAGCAAGAGCCTGAAAACTGGGCCAGATCAGATGTTCAGCATGTAAATGGATAAAGAAAATGTGGTATACATACATAATGAAACTTTATGCAGCCACAAAAAAACAAAATAAAATCATGACCATTGCAGGAAATTAATACTGGAAATCATCATGTCAAGTGAAATAATATCACAATAAAACATACAGTTTAAAATGAAATATTTGTGTAAATTATATGTAATTGGTGTATTTATGTCTGTGTTTTGGTCATGAAACTAAGAGGGGGGTCATAAAAAGGGGAGACAAGATCTTGAGGGAGATTGAAAATTAGAGAAAATGATGTAGTGCATGAAAAAACAAAAAAAGGAAAGAAAGGGAACCTAGAGGGAAGAGATAGAAAGGGAGGGGAATAAATAAGCTATAGTGACCGTGTTATGAGGATGTCACAGTGAAAGCCTCAACTTTATGCATCAAAACTAAAGAAATGAAATTTGTAAAAAGTGAAGAAACTGAAAATCAGAGAGAAAAAAGAGAGTGTAACTTTGGTGGGGGAATAATCGTACAGATCAATCAGCACACAAAGGAGTCTAGAAATAAACACACATAAACAGTCAACTGATAGTTTACGAAGGAAAAGGGCAGTTTAAGAAAGAAAAGATGATACACACACATGCTCATATACACACACACGTGCAAGTGAACCTAGACCTTACGACCTTTACAAAAATTAACTCAGACCATACACATATGCATGAAATGCAAAACTGTAAAATTCCTAGACGATAACCCAGGGGAAAATTTTGAGTTTGTTGATAATTTTTTAGTAATTATACTACATGGACAGCCACAAAAGGACAAGCCCTAAAGGCTAAGCTTCATTAAAATTTAAAACTTTCTACTTTGCCAAAGCCATTGTCGAACTAAGCACAGTCACATGTGCCAGTAGTCCCAACGCATGGGAGATAGAGGTAGGAGGTTGGGGAACTCAAAGATACCCTCCTTTGCCACATGGAGAGATCCAGGCCCGCCTGAGCCACATGAGAGATGCACGGTCAGAATCATGACTGTGTCAATACAGACAGAGACAGACAGGCAGGCAGGCAGGCATAAACATTCAAGAGACTGAAAAGACAAACCGCAATCTTGAACATAACCGTGAAATGCATAGAATACCTGTTCAAAAATCAAATCAAATAGTTAAATACATACAAAGCAACTTTTTAAAACTTTTTTTAAATTTTTTATTTATTTGTTTATTTGTTTGCTTATTCACTTTACATCCCAATCGTAAGCCCCCTCTGTCCTCTCTTCCTGGTCTCACCCTCTCTCTTCCCCCTATACCTCCTCCCCTACCTCAAAAAAGGGGAGCCCCATCCCCCAACCCACCCCACTACATCAAGTTGCATCAGGACTGAGCGCACCTTTTACCCCTGTGGCCTGGCAGCCCCGCCAGGGAAAAGTCATCAAAAAGCAGGCAGCAGAGGCCATGTCAGAGACAGTCCCCACTCCCACCCCATCCCCCACCCCACTCCCTCCCTTAGTAGGCCACCCATATGAAGACCAAGATGCCCATCGGCTACATCTGTGTAGGGAGCCTAGTCCAGTCCATGCATGGTCCTTTTGTTGGTGCTTCACTCTTCATAAGCCCCCCTGGGCCTTGGTGAGTTGGCTCTGTTGGTCTTCTTGGGGAGCTCCTGTCCCCTCCTTTGCTATGGCTTGGATATGGTCTGCCAATCGAGTTTGTGTTCCGGAAGCTGGGACCACAGGGTGGCAGTGTTGTGGTGGAAGAAGTTTAAAAGGTGTTGGGGGGGGGGGTCGTCTAGCGGAAAATAGTTATGAGGGATCCACTGTCGTGAATGGATGGGTGCTGTCTTTCAGAAATGAGCCAGCTCTCCTGTCTCTAGAAGTTCTCATGAGTTCAAGCTGGAAAGCTAAACTACCCAATATCGCTGTCTTTTCTGCACCTGATGTGTGGAGTTGGAATGACCGTTCCCCCGTAAGTCTTAGGAGTCTGAAAACTTAATTCCCAGTCGGTAGCTGTTGGGGAGGCCGTGCTGGAAGAAGTTATGTCACTGGGGGAAAGGCTGAGATTTCACAAGACTCACACCATGTTGAGCTGCTCATTATGCTCCCTAATTGCAGTTTGACGTGTAGTTGCGCTCTCAGCTGTCTCTGCCCTTGTGCCTGGTGATTCCATGGGTATGGGAGTGGACAGCTCTCTGGAACTGGAAGCTCCAAGCAAATCCTTTCTTTTATAAGTTGCCTTGATTGTGGCATTTTATCACAGCAACAGAAAAGTGGCTAAGACTGATGGCAAGGCCTCCTCCTGCTTCCTTGCCTTGCTGTGTGGAAGCCACAGGTCCCTTGGCAGGCGCCCCTATTAGGCTGTTGCCCCCTACAGCCACAGACTGCAAGCCAAGGAAACCTCTTTATGTATGAACTGCGCAGTGTTTCCTGTAAGAGTTACCTGGGTATCTTTTTCAAATGATAAAATTAATTTCTTTTCCTTCACAGCTTCATGGACTGTCCTGGGTCCTACAGCCCCATAACCCTGGCTTTGCCACTGTTGGCTGAAGAATCCAGGTTTCCGGAGTGCCTGCTCCCTTGTCCAGAGCTGCACTGAGCCAGCTCCCTCCTGACCCGATCCTGTTCCCACAGGCAGAGGGCGCACAGGTTTCCCTGCCGCCAACACGGACCTGCCGGTGGCAGCAAGGACTGTGGCCTCCTGGGTGCCTGCAGCACCAATCGCTGTGGGCTGGAGTGGAGGGGAGGTCTGGAAGGAGGGTGTGGTTCAGTGCAGAGAGCTGTTGCTCTGTTCTTCAAAGGCCATTTTCCCCAGGAACTGACTGTCCGACTCTACCCGACTCGCAGGCAACCGGAAGAAGTTCATTTCGGCTGCCAAGGCCGCCACGGCAGAAAGGTCCTGTCCAAACTGGGCTCGCAGCGTCATGTCCATTTTCTCCGGGTTCCTCTTGAGCCTCTTAGCCTCACGCTCTCGAATGAGTCAGACTGCTGCTTCTCTGGGGTTCCGTTGGCCCCCTTCAGCCTCGTGGCCTCCCCATCTCGCTGGAGCCAGCAAGCTCGCTGCTCGGCTGTCTCCCGCATGCGCTGTAGGCGCTTGCCTTCAAGGTCCCTCATGCATCCTACCTCCCGCTCCTCTGGGGTCTCATTGTCTTGCCGACTCTTCCTGGCTGTTCGTTCTCATTCAAGCCGTTGTAGCCTTGCTTCCAAAGGTCCGTTCCGTCGCCAAAGGGCCCACTCGCGTCCACGGGGGGTCTGTGTTTTCAGTAGCTTGCGGTAACAGCACAGTCGGTGCACACAAGCAGAATTCCAGCAGGGTACACTGGAGCCCCTTCCTGCAGCATGGAGGGGCCCTCGCTGAGGACTTGGCGTAGGGATTCCATATTAAGTACCTCGGGAAGTTTCTCGCTGTTGAAAGTGGCATGGCTAGGAAAACGGGCTCCACACACAGCACAGTCAGACCGCTGGCCTTCAAATGGATTAGGAAGTGGCGACCCAAAGATCCTGGGGAGCTGAGGGCCCGTCCACAGACAGGGCACGGGTAACTCTTGGCACTGCTGCAGGATGCTGGGACACATGCGCAATCAGCTGCTCCCGACACCCACAGTCTAGCTGGCAGGGGGACACTGGCAGAGTTCAAGCAAGGGGTCAGAACTTAGGTTCTCTGTGACCTCGTGCGCTACTACTTCATTCCCACTACCAACAGGCTGTTCTGCGATTTGTCTCCGCTTTGACTACCTCACTGTCTTCCTCCGATGTATGGGAAGAGACTTCGTCTTGTGTGATCTCCTCTTCGTCGCCTTCACTGTCACCAGAGGGTGCAGAACTCACCGCTCCTGGAGTCCTGATCTCTTAGTTGTTGGATAGCTTGTCGCTGACTGCCAAGGTCTCCAGGAAAATCTGTTTTCATCATCGCCTGTCGGGTTTATTCCTCTAGCCCAGCAAATACTTGGTCCCAGTGAACTTCATTTGGATTTGTCTGCTTCCTACGGGATATGTTTCCCTGATCCAAAAGCTTTGCTCTTCCTGGGTTTCACCACTGGACATGTCACCAGCAACTTATAAGGTGCTGACCAAAAGAAAAAAACCCTTATGGCAGTAACAGGCCTCCGCAGGAAGTAGCAAATGGAGCAGGTTTCAGGCAGTCTTCTCTCACATCTGCATACCAAACACACTTCTTTTCAGACCTCCTGCTCTGGTGAGATTCCCACCTCGCAAAGGAAACTTGCCCGAATCCTCTCCTCCTGCCCCCTGACCTCTCCTGGCTCCTGAGGCATGTTCCTCCCTAGGTATCCTTTATAGCAACACAAAATGGACTAATACATCTCCATAAGTCAGTTATATGCCCATTTCTATATATTTCTCAACATAGTTAACGTTTTAATTTTTTGAACTGACAAAAATCACACAATAGTTTTTCATTCTAATCCTGAAAGTTTGATTCCAAACTCCTTGAGGCCAACAAAAGTATTTTTTAAAATCACCATATTTCCAAAGGGATTTGAAAAATCAAATCCTAGCACATATGAGACTATATACCAGATCTGCATTCCTGATTAACCTCTATTGTTCATGGTAAACATCAGCCCACAGTCTGGATACACTTGCTGTCTGGGAGGTTGGTTTCTGTGATGGTTCATCTTCTACCTCAACTTGATTAGGTTTGCCGTCACCATGGAAACACATGAAAGTGTTTCCAAAGAGGCTTCACAGGGAAAGTGAGAGCTACCCTGACTGAATGTGCCACCATGGTAGGCTATGAACTTTCAAACTGTAAATTAAAATAGACCTTTTAACTGGGCTTGGTAGCACACACCTGTAATCCCAGCACTCAGGGAGGCAGATGCAGGCAGATCTCTGGGCGTCCTAGGCCAATTTATACCAAATCGAAGAATATGTCTACCCTATAATTGTCTTCAAAGGCACTCTACCATCTTGGTCTTAGCTGCACATCGTACCACCTCACCTAGCCAAAGTGTAATCGACCATTACTGTACCAAAGAGGCATATTATTCCTTACCACGTGAGGAAAAGTGGCTATGTCATGATTGTTCCTACTGATTCTCCAGCCTCATATGATTGCAGAATTGCAGGGGACATTCAATCACTCCCCTCCAACTCATTTTAGAATCATTTGGTACATGTTCATGTGCAGACTGTGTTGCATGGCTTTCCCTAGAGAGACATTAAAAAAAAAAAAAGCCTAATCACCTTAGATACGGTTCAGTCTCAGTTGTATCACCTGTGACAAAGGCAGGGTGATCCTGAATGCACTAAAGAAAATCATTTTTTAACCCAGGGGAAAAGAAACACAACATGCTGTTTCCAAGCATGTTATACGCCAAACGTTCATCAACCTCACCTAAACTCTAGGGGTTGAAACTGGACAATGAACTTCGGTACAAGCACGATTCAGGATTCAACCTGAAACTGACTTGTTTCAAGCAAAATATTTGCTAGTGTTTAATGGCATTGTGACGATGCCATGCTTCCAAATAAATGCACTAAGGAATTGTCTTGAGTATCACATAGAAGAAATGTTACAGGAATCTTTCTAGAACAAGCACCTCAGCACTAATGAGGGCAGAAGAGGGGAAATGTCACCAGTGGACTAAAGCCAGATAGCTCCTAAAAGTCCCAGTCTAGTTTATATTCTCATTTTATATTCTAAAGCCACAAGATGTGGCAAGAAAGCAAGATTTTACAGAAACCTAAGTGGCAGTCAGCAGACTGCTAAATGAGCAGTGTTCTTGGCTATTCTTTTAGGTCATTCTTTTCCAGGTAGGAAGGGAAGTCGTGTTTGGCAAATAGGCAGTGTAAACAGTGCTCTAAATAAACCACTAAGGAAATCAACATCTAGTGGTCTGCTCGTTTCTACCTCGTTCTCCTTCATTGACTCCTCTTCACCTTCACAGCAGCTTATAAATTTATCTGGAAGAAACAGTCCTGTTGTATCGTCCGTGCTGTGCTGCGCTGGCTCATTTGTACCTTTAGCCTTAATCTTTTAAGACAGCATTTGGCCTTTTCTCCCCTTGGTCCTGGCTGATTAGTGCAAACACAGCATGTCTCATTTTAAACCACATATATACCTTTATAAAAGCAGTTATCAAATCTCGTCCTATATGATTTTGGAGGGCCATTGTTGTTAGTGAATCTATTTTCTAAACACCATGTTTTCTTAAACAATAGTTAAGTTTTTCTTATCTGAGTAGAGAACTGGCTTTGGTAAGCTCATTAGAAGCCTACTGTTGGGCCTGTGCGAGGCATTCCTAGCAGGGGTGGTTGAAGTACAGTTCTCTTATTTCTTTAACCTAAGGAATATAAGTATTTCTGGACCTCACTACCTGGGAACACATCTAATTAGGAGCCAAGAATACCAGTCTGCAACTGTCTCCTAGGCAGCTGGCATAAATACCCTTAGGGCAGGAACAGTTTATACCGTTAGGAGCTACTGATCTTTTAGCTAGTCTAACACAACTCCTCTTTCTTTCCTTTTTTCCTTCCTTTCCTTTTCTTCCTTCCATTCTTCCTTTCTTTCTCCCTTCATTCCTTTCTTTATTCCTTCCTTCCTTTCTTTCAAATATTGGACCTTTCCTATGACCTGAACAGGTGACCTAGTTCACATGTTTCTTCTGAGTTGACAGTCAGGCTTTGGTTAGTCATTTCTACTTGAATACACATGACCTTGCTTGCATGTGAGCACATCCTGCAGTCCTGATCTAAGTAAGAAAATGCATGGCTGGCATTTACTACAACACCCCAAAAAATTTTTTTTTGGAATGGTCTCATTATGTAGTCTTGGCCGGCATGGAACTCAACTTTATAGACCAGGCTGGTCTGTAACTCACAGAGACGCACCTGTGTCTGCCTTCTGAGTGGTGGAATTAAAAGCATACACCACAAGTGCCTGTCTAAAACCAGCATTTTAAGACATGTCTTTTAATGGTTATTTTCTATATTCTACTTCCCGGGCCCCCCTACAACCATTTGGCCTTAGTTCCCTCTTCTTCTATGGGAGCCCTTTTTCAGGCCCCTTTCAAATCAAAGTCTATTTGTGCAGTATTTAGGTTAAGACCAACAGGTTCTCACACAACCCACAATCATTCTTTTGTCTTCTGGCTATTTGTTCATAGCCTGTCATTATCTGTGGCCATCTCGAAAAGGAATCACAGTCTGTTTAATTGCTGTGGGCAGTTCCATTACAGCTTGATGAGGTCTGAGAGATGGCCAGTAGCTGGCCTATTCCTCAGTAAAAGTCCTCTGAAAGAGAGACAAAAATCCCTCTGTGGGCAGATATTTATACCGATAGGTGTCCAGGACATGGCGTGGCCCTGAGATAAGCTTGCCCTCCAGATAAATCTGTGTGACAGGGTCAGAGCGGCTAAGTGGAGACTGTACAAAACCATGTCCACGGGATCAGGGAGGACATACAAAGAAGAGTAGGACCTGACCTGTTGTCTCCACCCTGAAATCATTTTGAGCTAGTCAGATTGAGAGGCTGGTCTGGATCAGATATTAATAACCGCTCCTGCCTCATGTGCACAGCAGCCTGGATGTGGTTGGGGTGTATCCTATCCACAGCTTGACACCTAAGACTTTAAGAACTGAGAGAGTGGTGCGATTTTCATTCAGTGTTAGCAAAATCCTTCCAGAACTACTGGAGATACGTATGTCCATATTCTCAGGGGTCCTCTGGGCTAAATAGTTTTACAGACACAGCTAGAGCTATCTGAAAGGGGGGAACCTCACTTGAAAAATTGCCTGCGTAAGTTCTAGTTGTAGGACTTTTTTTTTGGAAATTAGTGATTGGTGGGGGAAGGCCCAGTTTACTGTGAGTGGTGGTGCTGGGTTCTATAAGGAAGACACCTAAGTAAGTCATGAGCAGGCAATAGGCAGCACCCACCCCGTGGCCTTTGCATCAGCTCCTGCCTCCAGGCTCCTGCTTTGTTCTACTTTCTGTCCTGACTTCCTTCAGTGATGAACTACAATGTAAAAGTATAAGGCATATAAAGCCTTCCCTCCCCATCTTGCTTTTGGTCTTGGTATTTATGACAGCAATAGAAATCCTAACTAAGACAGAACTTGAAATTGAATCCTTTTTTCCTAGGGCTTTTAGGTGTGCCATTAAGTTGCTTGGGACAGGAGCTCCACAAGGAGAGCAACAGAACCAAAAAATCTGGGCACAGGGGTCTTTTCTGAGACTGATACTCCAACCAAGGACCATTCATGGAGATAACCTAGAACCCCTGCACAGATGTAGCCATTGGCAGCTCAGTCTCCAAGTAGGTGTCCTAGTAATGGGAACAGGGACTGTCTCTGGCATGAACTCAGTGGCTGGCTCTTTGATCACCTCCCCCTGAGGTAAAGAGCAGCCTTATCAGGCCATAGAGGAAGACAATGCAGCCAGTCCTGATGAGACCTGATAGGCTGTGGTCAGAGGGAAGGAGAAGAGGACTTCACCTATCAGTGTACTTTGGGAGGGGCATGGGAGGAGATGATGGAGTAAGGGTGGGGTTGGGAGGAGATGAGGGAGGGGGCTACTGAGATACAAAGTGAATAAACTGTAATTAGTAAAAAATAAATAAATTTTTATTAAAAGACAGAACTTGATACTAGGAGTGGGGTATTTCAGACCTGACCATGTTCTTCTTCTGACAATCTTATTCTTCATTCTTGAATGTTGGTGATGGCTTTATGACTGTGATAAATTCACACAGAAGAATCCTACTTAGAACTAAAAATAAATGCATTATTAATAAAATCAGCAACAGGAACAGAGCCTAAAAGCCATAAGCTTGACGAAAGAAGCCAGATACAAAAATACATATTCTGTTTGAATCAGTGAAATTCCAGAAATTAAAACCTGTATAGACACAGATCAGAGCTGTCCCAGGTAAGAACTATGGGGATGACTTTGACCATGAAGTCAGAAGAAACAAGCTTCTGTAATGATTTAGGTGTCAGATTTAAGACTATGTGTAGCTCGTAGCTACATCATTGAAATGTATTCATTTAGATTTTATTATATGTAAATTTTAATTAATCAAGATGATCTTAAGGAAAAAGTTAATCCCCCAAATTTGATGATCCCCAGCGTGGCAGCAGAACACCTATGGCAGCCTTCTCTGTCTCCTGTTACCATCTCCTGTGGCTCTCACTCATCTTCCCCTTCCACCCTCCTCTTCCCGCTTACTGCTTTGCCTCAGCCCCCAACCCTAGCAAGCACTGCCTACTAACCCAAGGGCTGCTCCTGCCAAAGAAACAGGTAGGCTCATAATGGGTCCACACTTTTCCTTCTGCTCCTCTGGATCCAATCCCTCCAGTCTCATCTCTAGCTCTGTAGCAAAAAAAAAAAAAAAAAAAAAAAAAAAAATCATTGTCTCCTTTTCCTCTCTGACACCATCCCCAATGGATCACAAAGAACTTCTCCTCCATCCTTCCTTCTCTCCAACTCACGCCATTATCCCAGCCTCCAATACCAACAGACATACCCTGGGAAGACACTAGCTGAGCAGGTCATGGAAACAGGTCTACAGAAAATTTTCTACCAGACAGCACATAGCCACCAGGCTCTCCTAAAGTCCAGGGAGGAAGCAGAAACCAAGGAACAAAACACTCACCTAAGAGAGACAAAACCATATATCATCACTCACCTATAATCATCCCAATCCCAGATGAATAGACATCAGCAGAAAAACACAATCAACAACAGCCAGAACATGTCTCCACTAGAGCCCCAAAACACTACAACAACAGGCATGGAATATTTGAACAGAGCTGAAGCACAAGAAAAGTACCCTGTATAAATATCCTGCATAAAGATGAGAGAGGCCCTTAAAGAAGAACTGAATAAATTCCCTAAAGTAATTCAAGAGAACACAAATAAACAGTGTAATGAAATTAAAGAAATCCAGGAAAACACAAACAGAAAGTATCATTCAAAGAAAATCACTTCTGTTTTGTTTTTTAATTAATTGATTTTTATTAATTATAATTTATTCATTTTGTATCCCAGATGTAGCCCTTTCCCTCATCCCCTGCCAACTCCTCCCCTCCTCCCACTTGTCCTCCCATGCCCCTCCCAAAGTACACTGATAGAGGAGGTCCTCTCGTTCCATCTGACCCTAGCCTATGAGGTCTCATCAGGATTGGTTGCATTGTGGCCTGATAAGGCTGCTCCGCCCTTAGGGGGAGGTGATCAAAGAGTCAGCCGCTGAATTCACATCAGAGACAGCCCCTGTTCCCCTTACTAGAGAACCCACTTGGAGACTGAGCTGCCATGGGCTACATCTGAGCAGGGGTTCTATGCTATCTCCATGAATGGTCCTTGGTTGGAGTATCAGTCTCAGAAAAGACCCCTGTGCCCAGATTTTTCGGTTCAGTTGCTCTCCTTGTGGAGCTCCTGTCTCCTCCAGGTCTTTCATCTCCCCATTCTTTCATAAGATTCCCTGAACTCTGGCCAAAGTTTGGCTATGAGTATCAGCATCTGCTTTGATACCCTGCTGGGTAGAGTCTTTCAGAGGCTCTCTGTGGTAGACTCCTGTCCTGTTCCCAGCTTTCTTCCTCTTCCAATGTCCATACCATTTGCCTTTCTGAATGAGGATTGATTGATCATCTTACCCATGGTCCTCCTTCTTGCTTAGCTTCTTTAGGTGTACAGATTTTAGTATGTTTATCCTATATTATATTTCTAATATCCACTTATAAGTGAGTATATATTATGGGTGTCTTTCTGCTTCTGGGATATCTCACTCAGGATGATCTTTTCTAGTTCCCACCATTTCCCTGCAAATTTCAAGATTTCCTTGTTTTTAATTGTTGAGTAGTATTCCATTCCGTGAATGTGACAAAATTTCTGTATCCATTTCTCCACTGAGGGACATCTAGGTTGTTTCTGGATTCTAGCTATTATGAATAGAGCTGCTATGAATATGGTTGAACAAATGTCCTTGTTGTATACTTGAGCATATTTTGGATATATGCCTAGGAGTGGTATATAGTTGGATCTTGAGGTAGCACTAGTCTTAATTTTCTAAGTCAGATTGATTTCTAAACTGGTTGTACAAGTTTACACTCCCTCCAGCAATAGAGGAGGGTTCCCCTTTCTCCATATCCTCTCCAGCATGTGTTATCACTTGAGTTTTTGATCTTAGCCATTCCAATGGGTGTAAGGTGAAATCTCAGAGTCATTTTGATTTACATCTCCCTGATGACTAAGGATGCTGAGCATTTCTTTAAGTGTTTCTCTGTCATTTGCTATTCCTCTATTGAGAATTCTCTGTTTAGCTCTGTTCCCCCTTTTTTTAATTTGATTACTTGGTTTTTTGGTGTTTAACTTTTTAAGTTCTTTATATATTCTAGATATTAGCTCTGTGTCAGATATAAGGTTGATGAAGATCCTTTCCCAGTCTGTAGGCTGTCATTTTGTTCTGACTACGGTGTCCTTTGCTTTACAGAAGCTTTTCAGTTTCATGAGGTCCCATTTATTGATTGTTGCTCTTAGAGCCTGTCTTGTTGGTGTTCTGTTCAGGAAGTTGTCTCCTGTGCCGATGAGTTCTAGGGTTTTCCCCACTTTTCCTTCTAACATGTTTAGTGTGTCTGATTTTATGTTGAGGTCTTTGATCTACTTAGAAAATCTTAAATCCTGACATGGCACAAAATATCCAGGACATCAGGGGCACTATGAAAAGACCAAACCTAGGAATAATAGGAATAGAGGAAGGAGAAGAAACCCAGCTCAAGGACCCAGAAAATACTTTCAACAAAATAACAGAATAAAATTTTTTAAACCTACAGAAAGAGGTGTCTATCAAAGTACAAGAAGCATAGCAAACATCAAATAGATTAGACCAGAAAAGAAAGTCTCCTTAGCACATAAAAATGTAAAAATGTACAGAATTTTTAAAGGGAATTTTTTTTTAAGCTGCAAGGTAAAAAGACCGAGTAACATACAAAGTCAGACCTATTAGAGCCGGGAGTGGTGGTGCATGCCTGTAATCCCAGAACCCTGGGAGTCAGGGCAGGTCAGTCTGTGCGTTTGAGGCCAGCCTGCTCTACAGAGCGAGTCCAGGACAGCCTAGGCTACACAGAGAAACCCTATCTCAAAGCAAACAACAAAAAAGAAGTGTACCTGACTTCTTAACAAAGACTCAAAAAGCCAGAAGGGACTGGACAGATGTGTTCCATACTCTAAAGAGACCACAGATGCCAGCCCAGACACTATACGCAGGAAAAGTCTCAATTACCATAGATGGAGAAAATAAGATATTCCATTATCAAACCAAATTTAAACAATGCAGATCTACAAATAGAGCCCTACACATGGTGCTAGAAGAAAAACTCCAACCTAAAGAGGTTACCTGAGATCATGAAAACACGGGGAATAAATAACCCCAGATTGGGATTTCCCAAGATGGCGGCGGCCAGGGCATACTGTATCTGGGTGGCCGAAGGTCATAGACTGCGGTTACGGTGAGTAACCGATCCATCAACCCCAAAACACTGACATTGGTGCTTCCCAGGAGGGAACATCCCGGATGCAGGGAACACACAGTTCCAGCCAAGACTGTCTCCAGGACATGGTTCAGGATACACAGTGTTTTCTGCCTACCACTGTCGAGGTCTGGCAGCACCTGCACATGGTTTTCAGCCAACCTGAGTGTGGAACTCAGATCCCCATCCAGCAACCAGACCTCGGATCACTCTCCTGCCTGGTTACTGAAGCCAGCATCCCAACCCCAGTTCATCGGGCCCAGTGGCCACGCATAGCTCATGGTTTTCTGCACCTACACGGTGCTTTCTGCCTACACGAAGGCCGGGCCTGCTTCGTTCCATAAACCAGACCAGTTTTTTGATCACTTCCCCCTGGCAGAACTGCCTTACCAGGCCACAGGGGAAGAGGATATGATGCAACTTGATGAGCTGGGGTGGGTGGGAAAGGGAGCTCCCTTTTTCTGAAGAGGAAGGGGGAGGGGAGGGTAGGACTGGAAAAGGAGGAAGGATGGGGCCACAACTAGGATGTAAAGTGAATAAAAAATTAATTAATTAATAAAAAAATAATCCAGACCACCAAAATTGAAGGAAGGGGAAACAGACACACCATTACTAGCACCACTACCAATAACAACGACAAATAATAAGAATTAACAATCGTTGGTCACAATATCTCTCAATATCTATGGCCTCCATTCTCTAATAAAACAACACAGACTAACAGAATTGATGCAAAAACAGGACCCATATTTTTGTTGCATCCAACAAGCACAACTCACCATTAAAAATATACATTACCTTAGGGTAAAGGATTGAAAAAAGAGATGCCAAGAAAAAAGATTGTATAGACTTCAAACCAAACTAATCAGAAGAGATGGGGAGGGACACTACATTCTCATCAAAGGAAAAATACACAAATATTGTATTGCAATTCTTAACATCTATTCCCCAAACATGAGGGTACTCATGTTTTTAAAAGAAACATTTCTATAGTTTAAATCACTTCTTGACCCACATACACTGATAATGGGAGACTTCAGTACTCCATTATCACCAAGGGAAAAAAACTAGACAAAAAAAAAAACTAAACAAAGAAATGCTAGATGGGAAATGCTAATGGGAAATCAAGATAATCATAAAGATAAAACGTTAAAAAAAATGTACCCCAGCAAACTGGAAAGTCTAAGAGAACTGGACAATTTTTTTTTCATTATGTACCACTCACCAAGGTTAAATCAAGATCAGATAAGCAATGTAAATTGACCTATAACCCCTGTTGAAATAGAAGCAGACATTAAAAGTCCCACTGCCCCTCCCCCCAAAAATCTCAGAGTCAGATGGTTTTATCACATAATTCTACCTGACTCTCAAAAAAATAGTTAACACCAAATTCTCCCACAAAATAGAAACAGAAGGAACATTGTCTAGTTCATTTTACAAGGCCACAGTTATTATGATACCCAAACCACACAAAGACCCAACAAAGCAAGAGAATTACAGACCAATATCCCTTATGAACATAGATGTAAAAATACTCAATAAAATATTTGCAAACCAAATCTAAAAACACATCAGAAAGATGTGATCAAGTAGGTTTTATCCCAGAAAGGCACCTCAGGATTGTTGAACATACATAAACCAATAAATATAATCCACCACATAACAAACTGAAAGACAAAACCACATCATCATCTCATTAGATACATAAGAGGCTTTTGACGAAATCCAACACACCTTCACAATACAATTCCTGGAAAGATTAGGGTTAAAGGGCCATACTATAACATAATAAAGGCAGTATCCAGAAAGCTGACAATCAACATCAACTTAAATGGGAAGGAACTCAGGGCAATTCCACTAAAACCGGGAACAAGACAAATTTGTCTACTCTAACCATATCTATTTAATACAGTACTTGAAGTCTTAGCTACAGCAATAAGACAGCTGAAGGAAAGCAAAGGCATGCAAATTAGGAGGGAAGAAGTCAAAGTAACATTATTTGCAGATGATATGACAGTATACATAAGTGACCCTAAAAGTTCCACCTGGGAACTTCTACAGTTGATAAGTGTTCAACAAAGTAGATAGATACGAATTAATTCACAAAAATCAGTAGCAGCCATATATACAAATGACAAATGGAATGAGAAAAAAATGGAAACAACACCTTTCACAATATAATATAATAATATATATTCAATAATATAATATAAAATATCTTGTAGTAACTCTAACCAAGCAAGTGAATGATCAAGTGATAAAAGTTCAAGTAACTGAAGAGAGAAATTGAAGAAAATACAATATAAAAAGATCTCCCATGTTCATGGATGATTAGGATTAATATAGTGAAAATGACAATGCTACCAAAAGCAATCTACAAATTCAATGCAATCCCAATCAAAGTTTCAGCATGATTCTTACCATTCCTGATTTCAAATTATACTACAAAGCGACAGTAATACAAACGGAATGGTTTTGGCATAAAATGAGACATGTTGTTCAATGGAAAGAATCTGAAGACCCAGATATAAACCTATACACCTGATTTTTTTTATTATTATATAAAGAGGCCAGAAAAAAAAAAAAAAGACAGTGTCTTCAACAAATGGTGCTGGTCAAACTGGATGGCTGCATGCAGGAGAATACAATAGATCCATTCTTATCACCCTGCAAAAAACTCAACTCCAAATGGATCAAAGACCTCAGCAATATACCACATATACTGAGCCTGATATAAGAGAAAATTAGAGATAGTCTTGAAAACATAGGCACAAGAGAAAACTCTCTGAATAGAATACCATTAACACACTAAGGACATTTAATAAATAGGACCTTATAAAACTAAGACGTTTCTATAAGGCAAAGAACACTGTCATTCACACAAAGTAAAGGCCTACAGAATGAGAAAAGATTTTTTTTTTAGCAATTTCACATCTAATACAGGGATAATATCTAAAATACATAATGAATTCTAGAAACTAGATAACAAAAACAACCCAATGTAAAAATGGGGAACATATCTAAACAAATAGTTCTCGACAGGTAATCAAGACCCAGAAAGATAAATATGGTGTGTATTGCTTCTATGTGGATATCAGCCATTAAATAAAAAATAGCTGAGGTACAATCTATAGACTTAAAGAGGTTAGGCATAGAGGAAGTGACTAGAATGGACACATGGAACTCCCCAGCCGGGAAAATAGAACAGAATTTAGGAGTGAACTGGAACCAGGATGGGAGGATCGAGTAGGAAGGTGAAGGGAAGATGGGACTGAGGGAGGGAATGAGGGGAGAGACAGCTGCAACTGAAGAGCACTTGACAGTGGTATGGAAACCCAGCACAGTGAAAACTTCTTATAATATATGGAGGTGATCCTTATTACATTTCCAAATAATGAGATGGAACCCCTATTGGCCATCTTCTGTCACCGAAGAAAGCCGCATGTGCTGGGACTAGGTTTCATCCGCTTAAGTTGTAGGCTAAAAAGGTCCCACGGAAATCCCCTGGACTACCCAGGCCATGGGTTGCTCTTTACAAACTGACAGCAAGGTTCCGTTACTGAAGAAAATACCCACACAACTCATTGGACATGGAAAAGTTGAGCTGATGCCTACATACAACCTTCACCCTCATGTTGTAGTATCTATGACACAGAAAAGATACTCTGCAGGCTACCGAAAGAGAAAAGTAAACATCAACCCAACAATAGAACCTTTATCTACAATCTGTCCTGCATGCAGAATATGTTTGACCAATGGTGGCACAAACCTTGTGATTGTAACCAACCGATGTCTGATTTGACTTAAGGCTCACTCTCATGAGAGAGAACCCATACCTGATAGTATTTAGGTGACCAAGAACCAGAGTTAAAAAAAAGAAAGAAAAAGTAACAGTTAAATGACTCCTAATGATATTCTGCTCTACTCACAGATCTGTGCCATGGTTAGCCGTCATCATAAAGACTCACTCCTGAAGTAGATGCAAAGAAATACGAATGCCCACGGCCAGACATTACACACATAGAGAGTCCTTGGAATGTGCGGCTCTAAATGAGATGTCTCCATCAAATCCCTCCCTTTAGAGCGCAGGGAATCCCAGAGAAGAGGTAGGAGGGAGGACAGGAGGACACCTGGAAAACAACTAAACAACTGGGCAGAGCTCATATAAACTCACAGTGACCGAAACAGCAATCACAGGGCCTACACTATCTGCACCAGCTCACTCTAGATACTATAGCTTTCAGTTTACTACTTTTATGGGACTCCCTGAATGTGTAAATAGTGGTCTCTAATTATTGAGCCTTCTCTTGATTCTCGTTTATTTATTTGTTGGCTTGTCCAACTCTGATGTGTTGATTTTTACTTTATCTTATTTTGTTATGTTTCGTTGTTACCTCCTGGAAGTCTGTTTTTTTCTTTTCTAATAAGAGAAAGTGGATCTTTCTCTTATTAGAAAGTTGGAGAAGGGGTGGGGAGGAACTGGGAGAACTAGAGAAAGGAAAAATTGTATTCAGTTTATGAAAAAAGTACCTAATAAAGGGGGGAAAAGAAAAAAATCTACCTGTGATAGTAATTTCCTCAGTTTGGCAAAATCTAGTGTCACCTGCTAGACAGGTCTTGAGATTATCTTACTACTCTTGTAAAAGATTTTTTGATTATACTAATTGAGGTGACAAAACTGTTCTAAAGTGAGCAATGCCATTCTCTGGGCTTGGGACCTAGCATGCATAAAAGAGAAAGTGAGGTGAGCATTGATACCCATTGCTTTCTAATTCTTGACTGAAAATGCCATGTGACCAGATACATCCTGAAGCTTCTGCCCGCATGACCTCCCCTCCATGAAGGACTGTGTTCTCACACCATGAGCCAAAATAAACCCTTTTCTCCCCAAAGTTGGGTTTGTCATATATTTTATCTCGTCCAACTGCAAAGTAACTAATACACTATCAAAGAGGTCCTTTTGAGTTGTTGTTTTCTGTGAATTAAACTGGCGTAATTAAATGACTTAACTCACAAATTGAAATGTCACAAATATCCTAACTAAAATCTGGAAGGTGAAATATAATTGAAGTATTCACAGACACCCTAGACAAAATATGTGTGATAATAATTGTGAACACACTAATCACTCAGGTATTCTGTGGGGGAGAGAGGGAAAGGATACCTAACCCCTTACATGTGTAAAGCGTATGCTGCAAAGTCGTCCAGGAAGCTGAATGATGTATCAAAGAACTTCTTAGCGTTGACTTAAGGCTCCAGTTGTTCATTCACTGACTGAGAAATCGCCCAGTGACTCCAAATGAAGAAAGTCATGCAATTCAGCACCTTTGGCAGCAGCTGAATGACAAGGTGGGTGCATGCAAGCACATTCAGGAGCTTTCATGGTGAAAGAAGCAGTCTGATGGGACATGCGTTCATCTGAGGAGCTCCTGCTGACAGCACTGACAGCTCTCTGCACGCCGGGGAGCTAAGGAAGGCATGGGACTTTGTATAATATACAAGATTAATGTATGCTATAGTAGCAGCCAATGCCTGTTTACTAAGGATGCAACAGTGTCAAAGCTGTCCGTCCCAGTGTTAAACACATAGGGTGTGTTAAGGGAGTGGCCAGCTTGAGCACTCTGGCAGGCCTTGCTCTTCTCCCTATTCCCTCTACCTTGCTTTAAAACAAAACAACAAAAACAAACAAACAACTCTTAGATTACATTCCTAAAGCTGGCCACCAAGGTCTATTCCCTTATTTAGCCACTTTCTCCTCATCCTAATATGAGGATTCCCTGTGAGGCCAGTAAGCCGTGAGACCAAGGGAGCTGGTCAGGAGCAAGAGGCCAAGATGTGTCCAAATCCTTGGTGGCCGGGTTACAGGTTAAACTTCCTCTTTCCTTATAAGGACATATCCAGCTATCACCTAGAATCCCTCCTCACACCTCCCCGCACCTCGGCCCCAGCCAATGATGTACACTCACCCCGAAAATGCCTACCCACTCTCCAAGGTTTATATAGTTCTGCTCACCCCCAATAAAGAGAGCTGTTTCACAGAAAACCGTCTCCAGAAAAGTCTAGTTCTCCCACACTCAGTGCTGACTGAGATCCTGCCTAAACCATCTGCCCGTGCACAGTAAGCTTCATTCCTCCAGGCCAGCCTGGTACACAACAGTGCCCAGATGCACCAAGGGGAAGAGCAGATTGGGGTGGCGTTTCCTATTGTACCTTTATAAATTTCCATTTTCCTGTGTGCCATGTCTGTCTCCTCTCTATCCAAAGGCAGTCCTCTGTCCCTCCAGAACAAATTCCCTTCCTCCCTCTCGAGTGTTCTCTTCCTCTTCTCCCGTGTCCTCTACCTCCTGTCTTGGTCTCTTATTCTCTGCCCTCTGTCCCTCTGTGGCAAATAAATCTCCTTTGTGCTGAGAACTTGTTCTTGGGGGTCCTAAGCCAATGTTTTTTTCTTTTCAGTAGTCTCCAAAGCCTTCAGTTCGTTGTGAAGGGGTGAGCTGGATGGCACTTTCTGAGAATTCTGAATTCTAACTGGGATAGTAAAAACGGCACATAACAAATTCTTTGAGTTACCCTCAGTGATCCATCACCCTCAAAATCCGTTCCCACTGGGTCTACAAACAAGTCTACAAGCAGCGGGACAATATGGGGAATGTCGAGGAAAGCCTTTCGGGGGCTCTTAGGGAATGGCGAGTGAAGCGTCAGCAAGTCTTAGGACTCCTCCAAAGGTCCTGACCCACTGCGCACAGTGTTGATTCAGTAGGACTCCTAGCTCGCTAGTGAAGTCTCCAAATCAATCCGAAGCCAAGGTGATGACTGCTTTCCCCTTCTTTACAGAAGTCTCCTAAGTTTGACCTTGCCCCCACTCCACGTCCCCCACATTTGCACCAACCTGATTGCTTCTGGGCCTTGAGGATAGCATGGGATGGTCCACTTGGCCTTTCAGTCATTTAAGGGCTGTTACACTGAACAATGAAGTTAGATCTGCAGCTCTCAGTTTGGTCTCCGGAGTCTGATTCCCGGGATTCTGCGTGGGCTCCATCGCCCCTCACTCCTCTTCCCCCGGATCCTGACCCCCACAGGAGGACGTGCAATTGCTGACTTCCGCAGGCTGCAAAGGTTGTTCATTCAGAACAGGCTCCAAGTTCCACCAAGCAGCCAGCTGTTCACGCTGCAGTTTGGAGAAGGGGACGGAAACTTCAGCTTCATCGTTACCACTAACAGAAGTAATGTTGGTCAGATTCAAACCCAACAAATAATTTGAGAGAGGCGTATTGTCTTGAAGCTGTTATGCACTTATTAAAATTATCCTGCAGGTCATCTGGCAAGTGCTTTGTGTAATTGCAGAAGCTAACGTGTAATAATGCTAGAAGATAGCGGTGGCATGCCTGGCTCTGCTTTATCTTACCAGAGAGTTTTACACCCGTGTTTATCACACACTTTGGTGCACAGTGGGTACCATATGGGTCCTGCAGATGTACTCACACTAGCCCTGTAAACCTCTTTGGTGCACATGACTCAAAACATTTTGATTAACTCAACTAAAATTGAGTCTTCCCAGTACTGTAATAATTCAGTTGGGTGAAAATTTCTGGTTCACTCATATGACGCCATGGAAACTAGAATTCTGAACCTGATGCATATGTTGCTACTGACATTTACACTGATGCACTTTGGAGCTTACAGAGGCTGAAAATGAGGTAACTTATTTATGTTTAGGCTTGTGAACGAATAACGAATGCCCTGGCTAGAAGCTGGCAAACCAGTGGCCAATTAATAACATCCAAATGTGAGCTTAGAAAAAGTTTTAGCCAAGATATTAAGAACGTCTGTAACATCAGTTCTTGACTCTTTTGAAGCCTCTGCCTACACAATGGGGAAAGCACGATTTGCTCTTTAACAGAGTAGGTCTTTCTCTGTTCAGTTCAGTTAATTCTTCTTGGATCGACTCATTTTATCTAATCCAACAAGGCAATTAAGCTCGTGGTTTCTAATCTAGCCTGATAGGCTATCCATTGTTAATTTTCTCATCCCTGGTCAAATTATTCTCAAAATCTTTAACACTTCACAAATTTAAGTTCAAGTAAGCACACCATCATGTTATTTTATTTCTGTATCATGTCTTGTAGTAGATTAAGTTGTTGCCAGGAAAACAATGAATATGGAGGAAATATAGGAAGAATTTCCCTTATTATAAATTTGGGGTATGCTACCTTAAGGATATGTGAACTTTATAAAATGAACAAATTAGTCTCAAAAAAAACATAAATGACCAATAAGTAAGTTATAACTTATATATTATATATAATAAAAATATATAAAATATTTTATATATAATATATAATAAAAAAGAGATGGAGGGAGAGAATGAGAATGCTGTCACAGTATGTTCCTCATAGTATGTGTAGGGTCACAGGACAACTTGAAGAAGTCAGTTCTCTCCATCAACCATGTGGATCCTGAGGATAAAACTCATATAATCAGGTTTGGCTAACAACTGCTTTAGCCACTGAGTTCCCTGAAATGTTTTTTTAAAGTCATTCAGAAGAGAGCCTTTCTCATCGCAAGAGAACATACTTCCTGATCCCTCAACTATTTCTACTTTTTGTTTTTGAGATTACAATTACAACATTTCTCTCTTCCCTTTCCCCTTTCCACACCTTCTCATACACCCTTCCACACCCTCCTCCAAATTCATGGCTTCTTTTTTCAACAGTTGTTACTGCATACATATGTGTATATGTGTGTGTGTGTGTGTGTGTGTGTGTGTGTGTGTGTGTGTTCCTAAATATAACCCATTGAGTTCATATAATGTATTTGTATGTGGATTTTCAGGGATGACAATTCGGCAGGGAACAACCAGTTGATGTGCTCCCCCTGGGGAGGACTACCTCTCCTGGTCCCACCTTAACTTGGTTGCTTATAGTCCTTTGTGTGGAGTTGAGGCCTTGTGAATTTTTCCCTGTTCCTTTTAGCGTGTTCATTTGGTGCCACATCTGAGGCTCAGTATTAGTCTCTGCTGTTAGTAGATCTGGCGATCAGCAGCAGCTGTAGCCAGGTCAGTCTCGGTGAGTGGAAATCCATGTGGTCAAGCATTACCCCATCTCTACCACCAACACAACGCCCCTTTGTTTAT
Organism: Psammomys obesus; assembly: GCF_907164565.1. Lineage (NCBI taxonomy): Eukaryota > Metazoa > Chordata > Mammalia > Rodentia > Muridae > Psammomys > Psammomys obesus. Next base: position 15,464,268 of record NW_026596073.1, on the reverse strand, counting down.
GGGCTCATTGGGTAATCATAGGAATAGCTGGGGAACAAGGCTGGCTGTCCACAAAATGGGTTATCCTATCTACATGATTGTTGACTTCCTCTTCAGCTGAAGTTACCTTTTGATATCTTCACATCTTTCACCCATTTGGAACAATCCATTCACATACTTCTTCCTTGGATGTCTCTCTCACAAATTTTTTAATCATGCTCTTTCCAAATCCCTGATCATCCAGCCAGTCCATTTACTACCATCCATAAATCAGTGAACAAGCACATATCTAGCCATTTTTCCTTTCAAACAAAAATGTGTGCTTGTGTGTTCTGCCCACTGTGAAGATTTTTCTTCATGGTGTCTTTCAGGGTTTTCTCAGAAAGGGGTTTGATCCTGCATCTGTTGACTTCTGGCTGGTACCACAGTTCCCACTAAGGCCAAACAGCAGGCCGAGAGTTGTCTTTCAAAGGAACAGTACTTGTCTGCAGATGATGGTAGAGCCTTGCTCGAAAATTCCAAAGGTCTCTTTTGTGATTCACTTATAGGGGCCTGCTAAAGGCTGCAAACAGCACTCCAATCTACTGCTCAAACCTCAAGCACCATTGGGTCTGCTGGATCATACGAGCCAAGTGGTAGAGAGCAGCCTGCACAGCAACCCGGACCTGCTGGAGAGCTTTCTCCTGTTCCAGGCCCCACACAAAGCTATCAGCTTTCCAAGTCACTTAGTATATGTGCCTTAGTAACACATCCAAGTAAGGAATATACTCTTTCCAGAGTTCAAATAGGCCCACCAAACACTGAGCTTCTTTTTTGGTGCAATAATTTATCCAGATGCAATAATTTATCCTTCACCTTGAAAGGAGTATCTCCACATGCTCTACACCAGTGGACGCCTAAGAATTTCACTGAGTCTGTAGAAGGCTCCTGAATTTTGGTTGGATTTGTTGCCCATTCTCTGATGTGTATATGTGTTGCCAGTGAGTCTAAAGTAGTTGCCATTGCCTGCCTACTTGGTCCAATCAATGTAATATCACCCGTATAAAACACAAATGTAGTATCCCATTGAAGAGACAGACTATCAATATTCTTTCTAAGTTATGACACAGGACTGTGGAGTTAACATATCTATCCTCAAGGTAAAACTAAATGTATCGTGTCAGCCATGCCAACTAAAAGCAAATTGCTTCTGGTGCTCATGGACAGATAATGAGAAAAGGGCATTTGCTAGATCAATAGCTGCATGCCATGTAACGAGAGATGTGATGATAATCTGCTCAAGTAAGGACACCACATCTAGCACATCTGCGGTCTGAGCCACTGGTTGAGTTTTCAATAGCCAGCTGTCATTCTCTGTGATCCATTTGTCCTCTGCATTGGCCAGGTAGGAGCGTTAAAGGGAGATGTGCTGGGGACCACCATCTCTGCATCTTTCAAGTGCTACTTTCTGAAACTCCTCCAGAGATGTGATACTGTTTTCAGTTCACTCTTGTCCTTAGCAGAGGTAACTGTAAAGACTTCCATTTAGCTTTTTGAACCATAATAGCTCTCACACCACAGGTAAAGAAATCGATGTAAAAATTCTGCCAACTTTTTATCAATCCCAGCTATACTGTCTAAGGAAATAACCACAGGATAAATTTAGGGAACCAGTGGCCCTACTGTGAGCTGGACTTCAGCCAAAACCCCATTAATCACCTGACCTCCAGATTGGATCACAGTGCTTCTTGGAATCTCCCAGAATCAGTATCAATTCAGAACCAGTATCCAGTAGACCCTGGAAAGTCTGATTGTTTTCTTTCCCCCATGAATGATTAACTAATACAAAAGGTCCATATGAGTCATGCCACCTTAAGACTCACTTTTCCTGTGTCAAGGCCATTATGAACTCTGTTTCATCTTTGCTGTCCATTATAATAACTACAATTGCCTTGCCTTTGATGATTCAGTAGCCCTTGCTATCTCGGAGCCCAATTAAACCCATTTAATTTGTCCAATGGAGCAGCAGCATCTCTGATCCTAAAGTCTGGCACAAGAAAATAGGTGACAACAAAATTCTTCAAATGTGTTGGTGCTCCTCTTACCATTTTGTGTCTTACAGGACTTGTGAAGGACATGTCTTCTGGGCCTTCTCACTATGGAGTGAGAAAGTATTCACTCTATCATTGCAATTTTCCTCACCCTTAAAATGCCTTCATCAACATTAAATCAAGGGATATCCAGCATCTCCAGCTCCTTTTCAGTAGACCATCTATCTTGTAACAAATGCTTCAGGCAACCATTTAAACATACTTTTGATACTTTTTTTTTAACTGTGTGAGCTTCCATATTCTCCATTCAGAGGGCCCACATCAATAAACTCAGCCTGATCCAGTTTTATGTTCCTTCCACCATTATCCCACACTCTTTTTGTTGATGTTGGTGTTTTGGTTTTGGTTTTGTTTTCAAGACAGGGTTTCTCTGTGTGTAGCCCTGGCTGTCCTGGAACTATCTTTGTAGATCAGGCTAGTCTCAAACTCAGAGAGATCTGCCTGCCTTTGCTCCACCACGCCTGGCTTATTCTGCACTCTTTTTTTAATTAATTTTTATTTTTTTATATTAATTATAGTTTATTCACTTTGTATCCCAGCTGTAGTCCCCTCCTTCCCACCCTCCCTCTTTCATCTCCTCCTATGCCCCTCTCCAAGTCCACGGATAGGTAAGATCCTTCTCCCCTTCCATCTGACCCTAGCTTATCCTGTCTCATCCAGAACTGGCTGCATTGTCCTCCTCTGTGGCCTGATAAGACAGCTTCCCCATCAGGGGAAGGCAGTCAAAGAGCTAGCCTCTGAGTTCATGTCAGAGACAGTCCCTGTTCCCCTTACTAGGGAACCTACTTGGATACTGAGCTGCCATGGGCTACATCTAAGCAGAGGTTCTAGGTTATCTCTATGCATGGTGTTGGCTTGGAGTATCAGTCTCAGAAAAGACCCCTGTGCCCAGATATTTTGGTATCCTGCACTCTTAAAATTGATTCCCACACGTATTCTCCAGAATTCTGCTAGAGAGAATTAGAAAATTCATTAAGCTCTTTATGTAGTATAGTGCACCTCCTCGTGGACTACTCTTCGTACCTCTCCTCTATGAGCCTTTCATGTCTTACTTCTGGTTATATTGTAGAGGCAACGACTGGGAGGTCCTGATGGACATCAGTATTACCTTTGCTTGTCATTTCAGAGAAGGAATATCAATGATTTAGCAAACAATGAATTATTAATTTCCTCAGCCAAATGTGAAAATGCAATATTTCAGGCAGTGAAATTGAGTATACCTTCTGCTGAGGTACTTCTTCAGGTAAGAAACTGAGACTTCAAAGTTCTCAGCTTCAATAGGATCCTCTCACACATCTCTATTCTCAGTTACAGGATCCCATTCTTTACCAATGGCTCCCCTGACTTTAATAGCCAATATCCTCCAAGCATGGGACTTGAATTTTCACTGTAATTCAGCAACCTTATAATGAAGGTTTCAGTCTTGTTTTCTGCAGCTTGAGCTTTGTGGCAGCTGGAGTGAAGATTCTCTTCCAGGACATACTTAGACACCTTTAGCCTGCTTATGCACATCTGGAGCGCGTCAATTTTATCACTAAATTCATTGTCATCCTTCATCTTCCACGCTAGAAGTCTGTTAATTTATCACAAAGCTCATTCCTATCCTTTGTCAATATTAAAGAATGAAAATCCTTGTACAACCACTCAAGAAATCAATCTGGCACTTTCTCAGACAACTAGGAATAGCGCTTCCTCAAGATCCAGCCATACCACTCCTAGGCATATATCCAAAAGAGGCTCAAGTACACAATAAGGACATTTGCTCAACCATGTTTGTAGCAGCTTTATTTGTAATAGCCAGAAGCTGGAAACAGCCCAGATGCCCCTCAACTGAAGAATGGATGCAGAAATTGTGGTACATCTACACAATGGAATATTACTTAGCAATGAAAAATAAGGAAATCATGAAATTTGCAGGTAAATGATGGGACCTGGAAAGGAGCATCCTGAGTGAGCTGTCCCAGAAGCAGAAAGACACACATGGTATATACTCACTCATACAGACATATAATATAGGATAAACCTACTAAAATCTGTACATCTAAAGAAACTAATCAAGAGAGAGGACCCTGACTAAAATGCTCAATCCCCATCCTGAAAGGCAAAGAGGATGGACATCAGAAGAAGAAGAAAACAGGAAACAACCTAGGAACCTGCCAAAAAGGGCCTCTGCAGATTATCAAAGCAGATGCTGAGACTTATGGCCAAATGTTGGGCAGAGTGCATGGAATCTTATGAAAGAAGTGGGAAATAGTAAGATCTGGAGAGGACAGGAACTCCACAAGGAGAGCAACAGAACAAGAAAATTTGAACACAGGGGTCTTCCCAGAGACTCATACTCCAACCAATTACCATGCATGGAGATAACCTAGAACTCCTGCACAGATGTAGCCCATGGAAGTTTAGTGTCCAAGTGGATTACATAGTAATGGGAAGAGGGACTGCCTCTGACATAATCTGATTGGCCTGCTCTTTGATCATCTCCCTCTGAGGGGGCAGCAGCCTTACCAGGTCACAGAAGATGACAATGCAGCCACTCCTGATGAGATCTGATAAAATAAGATCAGAAGGAAGGAGAAGAGGACCTCTCCTACCAGTGGACTTGGGGAGGGGCATGCGTGAAGAAGGGAGAGGGAGGGTGAGATCGGGAGGAGAGGAGGGAGAGGTTTATGGGAGGATACAAAGTAAATAAAGTGTAATTAAATAAAAGTTAAAAAAAAAAAGAATGAAAATCCCAAATCATTCAGTTTTGCCAGTGAAGACTCAGTAGCCAGATACTGGGGTGAAAACCTGCTAGCTCCAAGAGTCAGAAAAAGCACCCAGCTCACCTTCTAACTCAGCTCACATCCCAGAAGGAAAAAGTCAAATGCCTGCAAGCTCAGCTGATGGCCCAGGAGGAAAAGCCCTGCTAGTTCACCCAGGCAACATCTAAAAGCCCAAGAGCTAGAGAGCTAAAGCTAAAGGCCAAGAAGCTGCAGAGCTAAAGAAATGAAAACTTCTTCTCCTCCATGCTATCTTAAATACCCTTCAACTCAATGCCTCTCCTTACTACTTAATCCCTGTCAGCTGGTTTCTTGCTCCATCTCTTGACCTAGGGTTAGCTTTATTAAATCTGTGAACAGAAAACTCTAGTATCAAAGGTGTGTGTTAGGACTGAACCACACCACAATCACCTGTTTACAATAAACAGAAAGTTCTTTGATTGAAGGTATGTGTTAGGGATGAACAACACCAAACAAAAGGCAGGTTTTTACCGTTCACAGCCTCAGGGTTCACAATGGGATCAACTATTCTGCAATAGTCCAGAGATGCTAAAAGCAACCAACCAACATAGTTTTCCTTATTTTTATCACAAACTGTCAAAAGTTTGAATCAGAATAATCAAAAACATTTATTTCCTTATATTTATAAAATATTTCACACCATTGGGCTTTTATTATTCTCTGGGCCCTCAGGAGAGGCTTCAGTAACTGGGGGGGACTGGGTAACTGTATGTGTTGGCAAATGGAAAAGCCTATTCCAAATACGTTAAAGAGTTATCCTTATACTTCTAGAAGAGCAAAAGCTATGTTATTCCGACCTCTGGTACCAAAAATTTATATTATTCAGTTTTCTAAATGATTAACAGGATGTGTGTGTGTGTGTGTGTGTGTGTGTGTGTATGTGTGTGTGTGTGTGTGTATTAGAATAACTTATAGGTTGTAGTCCAGCTAATCCAACAATGGCTGTCTATGAACAGAAAGCCCGAGAATCCAGTAGTTGTTTGGTCTACAAGGGTGGATGTCTAAGCTGGTCTCGCATATACACTGGAATCCTGAAGTAGGCTTTAATCTGGTGAAGCAGTGGAGTTGCTGGTAAAGAGGAAGCAGGCAAAGAGCAAAAGCTTCCTTCTTCCATTTCCTCCCCGTCTCCAGATCCGAATGAAAGGTGTGTCTTTCCACATCAAGATCCTGACTAAAAGTGGATCTTCTTACTTTATATTAAGCAAAAACCCCTTCGAAGTACGCCCTCCATTTTTGGATTTCATCTCATTGCAGGTTAGTCAATTTGCTAACCAAGGGTAGGTATCACAATTAGGCAGGTGAGCACCCTGGAAAAAAAAAATTACATGATGCATTTAATTATATAATTCTGCACTAAATGTGCTAAATACTTTCATTTAACATGGTTGCAGTAGGTTAATACTTAGGCACACCCATGTATAATGTAACTTAAATCATTTTTGGAAAGAGTTAATTCTGCTAGCTCAAGTTTCACAAGAAAATCAACAAGCTAAAAATCTCAGAGTATATCTATACTCTTCCACCAATGTCTAATAGTCCAAAATGTTCATCTACCTCACTATTCCAATTTGGCCCACAAAGTTGATCTAGAATTACCTGGGAGAGTTACTTTAAGCCACCAAATGAAAGTCTACTTTGTACTAGGGTTTCCAGTCAATTGGCATGTACATTACAGTTTAAAAGGCTATGTCATCTCATCCAATAGAAACTCAAAGTAGAGAGGACTCGGGTGGCAGATCACTTACTAGGAGTATAAATTGAGAGAAGGCTGTTAACAGCAATCTCAAAATGTCCATATTTAGTTCAACGTGGTAATGTCTGAGGCAGTCGATTATAGGGCAAGGCTCTGTGTTGCTGCTGGGGAGTTTTGTTTTTGCCCCCCCTTCCCCAGTGGCCTTGACCAAGGTAAAGCCAGATGCTTAGATTCTTTACAAACAGAATCTCAGAACAAGCCAGTGTGGAGCACGGCTGAAGGTTATAAAAAGATATTTTTAGGGGATGGAGAGGCGGCTCAGAGGCAGCTCTTCCAGAGGGTTTGACTCCTAGCACCCACATGGAAGTCACAACTGTCTGTAACTGCAGTACCGGGGGGTGGGGGGTGGGAGGTGTCCCAACCCTGCACTTCTGGCCTCCATGGGCATTGCTCATGCATGGTGCACAGACATACAAGCAGGTGAAACAGCCACACGTAAAATAAGAATAAGTTAATCTTTTTAAAAGGCAGTTTCAGCGTAGATCTTAAGCACAGAGGTTAATAGGTGCTCAGAACAAGAACAAGCCGTACCCTTGTGTGTGCTTCTTAAGGGAGGCTTGAACTTTATTGTCTTGTATTTACGATCCTGGGGTTTTCTGAGGTCCTGTTTCAGGAGCATAATTTACGACAAGACTTGAAGATTATGCAAAAGTTAAAATGTAAGAAAATTTTAGAAATGAACTAAACACATACAAGTTTATTTATTTACGTTAAAAAACTTTGTTTTGCAAATACAATTATAATTTTTTCTGTGCTTTAATTTTTAAACTACATTTTTTTTAATTTAATGTATTGTGGAAGGGTGGAGGGTGGGAACTTGCTATAAGTATGATCGTAGAGATTAGAGGACAACTTCCAGGAGCAAGTTCTCTCCTGCTTTGTGGTTGCTGGGTATTAAACTCAGCTTAAGTTTGGTGGTAAGCTCCTTTCCCCACTGAACCACGTCACTAGCCCATAAAGTAGTTTTTACACAGTGTTTTTTAGATTTAGAGATGAGACTGGAGTGCTAATATAGTAAAACACAAAGTTGCAAATACTTCTTCCCCAAGTAAATACATTGTTGCCTTCATACCCTTGTTTGGGATGTCTTAAATATTCGTGTATTTTCTGGCAGATAATTTGGTTTTATCAGCTGTACTGAAGTTTCCTTACAAACAAGATCTAAGAGTGAAGGGCCTCTTTCCCTTCCAGGGTCCGTTTCACTTTTTGTCTTTCTAATCTGTCTCAGTAAAAGATGTAAACCTTATTGATTGTGTCATTAAACAGCACGAAGGTAGAGGAACTGCTCCTAAGGAACGTCTCCACTTTCCAGTTGTCTCTGCATTTTCCTCCTGGCTTTGCCTTCTGAACTCCAACACTGCATCTTGAGACACTCAAATGGGAGCAGAAAATGGTTAAGGGCTACACTGATCGCACAAATATCCTGTGTGGGTTTTTTGTTGGTGGTGGTGGTTGGTTGGTTGGTTGGTTGGTTGGTTGGTTTGCTTGTTTGTTTTTTTTTGTTTGTTTGTTTTGTTTTGTTTTAATGGTTCATCCATTATCCTGGAAAAGAACAGCTCAGACTGTGAAGCACCTACTTCTGTCTCCCTTTCTCTGCTTAGGCACAGTTCAAGCAGATCCTTTATATCCCCTGAAGAGAGCAGTTCTCTTAAGCACACAGGGTTTGAATAGGTGGCAGACTGTGCCTTCTCTGTGGCCTGCATTATGACGTATAATGCTTTCTGAAATCATGTCAAGCACTGGAAGGTGCTTACATGGCCCATTGGCCTTCAAGCCACAGCAGGCGTGGAGAGATTAGGAAGGACTCAAGAGAGACTCGTGAAAAATAACACTTCAAAAGTTAGTTCTTAGGTTCTGACCTTAGATTCTGATTCTACGTGTATCCCTGTATTCCCACTCATAAAGCTGAGGGAAGAGATTCATTTTAGGTCAGGAATATGAGGCCAGCCTTGCCTGCAGAATTAGACCTTGTATCAAACAACAAAGAAAATAATCACCTTAGTTTTGGATGTAGCTCAGGGGTGTAGCTCAGTGGTGCAGCACTTATCCAGCATATACAGGACCCTGTGTTTAACCCCTAAAATGGCCAATACAAGAAAAAAAAAAGTCTATTCTGGTAATAGATATGCTAATTACACTGACCTGATCATTACACGTTGTAAGCCCCACTGAAATGGCAAACAGTACTGCGCAAATGTACAAAGTCAATGTATATCAGTTAAAAATAGAATGTACTTTTCAAAATGATTCCACTCTGGGAGACCTGGACTTACGCCCAAACATTTACATCTTAACTCCTGTCTGTTGAGACTGTTGGAGGAGGTCGAGGCCCACTGCCCTGGAACACCGATGTAGACGCGGCCATAGATATGCTGGGTGTGGCACTGTGTCTTCACAGACTCTTTCTGAGGATCCAGGGTGCCCTGCTGATCAAGTACCCAATGCCTCAGCCTGGCAAAACAAACCTTCGTTTGTTTACCTCAATGATCCCGCTGCTGCCTGGGAACTGGGGCAGCTGTTTGGCATCACGAAATAATGTTTTACGTATCGCTAGCCAACGAAGTATAAAGATTCAAAGCCGTTTCTGATGACGTATAATGCTAATGCACCATTATAAAGTTGGAAATTGGAAGCTCAGCAACTACTCTAAATTGAGGACTATTTTGAGGACCCCGGCGCTGCCTTTACTTATTCTTCAGCATCAGTTTCCGGATTTGAATTGATATAGCCACCGTTCATTACGGAGGAAAGATCTGCAGAGCACTGAACGACCATTGCTGGCCCATTGCTGTGCTTGGCCTGTGTGTGGGACAGAGAACTGTGCAAGGTGTGGCTACACTAGAAAGCTATTTCTCAACTTCCCCCCCAATGACAAATTGACTTTCAAGATTTGTGAAATAGGTTAACGGAAACAACTGAATTATCTAAGCAGAATTACTGGAACTTACTACCTTTTATCCAGAACCAGTATGCCAGAGGCGCTGGGGCTTTCTATGGGATGTGTTGATCTGAGACTGCTAGGGTCCAAATCCTACCTCTCCTCTTGCAGCTTATTATCACAGCAAAGTAAGTTAACTTTTGACCCCGTAAACCGACCATATGTAAACCCTATGCCCTTGACTTGGTAAAAGGAGCTTAACTATCTGATAAAACCAGTGCTAAGGTTCTAAATATTTGGCAAATGCCTATTTTATTTTTGGGCTAGTGCCACAAACCAATTGTGACAAGCAGAGCGCGGTGGCGCATGCCTGTAATCCCAGCACTAGGGGAGGCAGAGGGAGGCGGACCTCCGGGAGTTCAAGGCTAACAAAAAAGCAAGTCTACAAAGCAAGTCCAGGACAGCCAAGGCTACCCAGGAAAACCCTGTTTTCGAAAACAAACAAACAGAAAACACTGGAACCGTTTGGGAAGCTTCCAAAGGCAGCGTGAAAGGGAAGAGCAGAAGCAAATGCTCTCTTCTTTCAGGCAGGTCAAATGAGTTACTGTAACCAGCCTGACTTTCCAGGGGGCTCTGTCGGTTGAAGGTTCCTTACCCTTCGTTTTCATGCCGCAGACCACACAGCTGTGCCCCCTTCCCTGCCCAGGCCCCCCGGAAAGACTGGACGAGACGCAGCCCCCAGCAGGTGTCCCCTGGGCACAGCAGCCCGCGGGTGCCCGGGGCCGCCCCGCCCTCCCGCTCTCGGTGCGCCCCACGGAGGATGCGGCCTGAGCCGGAGCCTGCGCGGCCACGTGACGGCCGCTATAAGAGCTGCGGGCTGCGGACTCCCGCCCTCCCCCGCTGGCCGCCGTCTTCCACCGGCGCCCGGCTCCGCCGACCCACCGGCCGCACCATGACAGGTACGCCCGGGTTCCGCAGCGCGGCCGCCGCTCGTCCGGGAAGCCCCCGGCAGCTCGGGAGCCGCGCCAGGGTCCGGCTGCCGCCCGCGCTGCGGACCGAGCTGCGCTGCAGAGCGGCTGCTTCCGCCTCCGGCGTCCGGGAGAGGCCGGGAGGGGTGGGGCGGGCGCGGGGCGCGGCGGGATCCACCGAGCCCCGGCTCCGCGTTCTGGACACGGTGGCGGCGGGCGCCCTGCGTTAACACCAGGCTGGGGCCCTGCTCTGGCCTCTGCGCTGAGCCTATTTTTAGGCCTCAGGGCCCCAGTGCTGCTAGATGGAAGCCGGCTAGCGCCCCGGGCGGGCCCCGGTGCCACTTGTTGCTAGGTGTCGGGCCCTGGGCGAATGTGCCCCAGAACTGGGCACTAGGGGTAACTTGGCCCTTCCGAACACTTGAAGCTGTAGCCTGGGTCATGACAGCAGCTGACCTGCCATCTGCACCCAGCTGTCTGTTGGTCTTTCAGTCCATTTGTAGAGTTAGCTAAGTCTGGTGTTCCGGCCCCTCTCTCCCTTTGGTAATTTAATCTTAAGAAAGCATAGTTGGTGTTGCTTCTCGTCATTTTTTAATCCTACTCATACTACACTTTTCTCCACCACCTCCTGAAGTCTGGGGCCTGCCACTTTGGGGCTAAGACACAATTCGTGCTCACTTTAAGTACTTTTTGGGGGACAGAAATGGTTTTGAAATGTTACTGTCTCAGAATGTTTTGAGGATAACAGAAGCAAGTACACGCCGAGGTTGACGGATGGGTCAGGTGTCATTACAGGGCATAAATGGCTTGAGGTAGGGAATTTACAGCTTTCTACACCTTAGCATGAGTGGAAGTGGCTTTCGGGTCAGCTTCTCCGGGATGCCCCGGTTAAGCAGACAGCCCACCACGCTCCCTGCGCAGAGGAATTTCCACTGCTTCTAGCAAACACGTTGGAAAATGGACAGGGAGACTGAGGAAACCTGAGAGTGACAGTGACAAAATCTCGTAGCTCCTCTTGAGCAGCAGTCCCTCCCCCTCCCAAATAACCGCTGCCCGAGTGAGAATTGTTCCATGAGGGGAAGAATGTTCCGGCTGGGGCTCTGGGGAAATTGGCTTGTATGTCCATGTCTCTGTGAGGGGAGCAGAGGAGAATGGGAGGAGGGTGACATGGCTGATTTTCCCAGAGAAGTGGAGGCAGCTGGCCATGGTTTACACCTGTAATCGGAGTACTTGGGGAGGCAAAATTTGTTGTTTGGTCCGCTGGGTCTATACAGCCAGACCCTAGCTAAACACATCCCCTAGCTAAGCTGGGGATGTAGCTTGTTGGTAGAACACATGGCTAAAATGTGGAAGGGTCCAGGAGCATGTGGACTGGATCCCCAGAGAAGAATATGGGTAAGGATGAAGAAAAGCGAGAAGAGAGCAGAGAGACAAGGAAGCAGACAGCAAGAGACAGGTTTGTTAAGAGTTGGCTTCTAAGCTTGGTCACTAAGGGGCAAGGCCACTGTGGAAGGTTCAATCTAGGCAGAAGCTCGTTGCTTTCTGAGGTGGTGGGTAAGGGGGCCCTTGCTTGGATGAAAACGCCACTCATCAGTTTCTTAAGCTTCACTCCTATGTTAAACTGCAGCTTGATCTAAGGATTTGTCTATACTCTGAGATTTGGGCTCTGTGGTCAGTGATCCTTTTGAATGTTATCTGGCTAAAATTCAGCCTTGGCCTACCCCTAGAGGACTGTGTGAGTTCTCCCACCTAAAGGGGCTGCTGAGGAGATGATTTTGCTGATCTATTGTTTGAGAGTAGACCTGGGAAAAGTCCTTTTCCAGCTGAGATATGCTTCTTTTTCTTTGTATTAAGATCAGGCCTTTGTGACCCTGACCACAAACGATGCCTATGCAAAAGGTGCTCTGGTCCTGGGCTCATCTCTGAAACAGCACAGGACTACCAGGAGGATAGTTGTGCTGAGCACTCCACAGGTTTCAGACTCCATGAGGTAAGGATTGCCTGCCTATCTGTCTCTTTGTCCTTGGGGCACTGATAGTCTTCTCCCTATTTCTAGCATCAGTGGGCACTGAGCCCATATATTCTTAGGGAGCTGAGACAGATCAAGTGATGCTAAGCTAAAGATTACTGAATTTGAAATCTCTTCCTAGCTTTTAGGAGATGTCTCAGGATTCCTCCTGGGAGATGCCAGTCTGCCCTCCATCTTCCTGATTCCTTCTAAGGATAAGAGAACTGCTCCCTCGTTGAGTCTTCTGCCAGATTTATGTCTGTCCTCACTCATTTGTACTCCTTTCCCCAAATGAAGCTAGGATTGTGTTGTTTCCTATAGACAAGGAAACCTTCAGGTGATGTTGAACAATTTTCATTGCCAACTGGCATTTGTCACCTAGTAAAGTCCTTATTGTTAGTCTTTCTGAAACTCTTACAGAATTTGTTAGGAGACACACACTAAGAGGTGCAAGCTACTTGTTGCCTGGGTTGTTTCATTTTGAGTTTTTGGCATTCAATTTTGTGATATCTGGGTACTAACATTAAAAATCTCTTGGTGTGCCAGCAGCTTTGTGTTGGCCTATTTGTACAGCCCCCTAGCCTTCTTTGAAACTGAGAACACCTTACATTTTAAAAATGTAAACACACGCCTAGGGCCTTTAAAACTATGTATACATTATATACGTGTATCTTCCACATTATTTACATTGATCTTAACTAGCTCTTAAAAAAGGTGCCCCCCAAAAACTTTTCTCCTGTTATATCCAGTAGTGAGAATTGCACAATACCCAGATCTAATCTTGGATTCTACTACTGTGATTCACTATCATCACTGATGCCACTGACAATTTCTTGTTTGTTTGTTTGTTTGTTTGTTTTAAAAAAAGATCAAGTTTGCTCTGTGATCTAAAATGTATTTTTATCTAACTTGAGAGATAAAATGTAGCATCAGTTTCCTTCTGTTAAATGCTTCTCAGTGATATATTTGTATCATTCATTTTTTTCCTCTAGCTAGGCTTAGTGTCTAGTTCATTAGCATACCAACAAAGATATGGAAACCTGAGTTCAGTCCCCTGTACCCATATAAAACTCTGGGCACGGCAGTGCTTGAGGTAGAAAGTTGGATCACAGCAGCTCACTAGCCAGCCATCCTAACCTAGTCAGTAAGTTTCAGGTCCCAAGGAGAGAAGATTTCTTAAAAAACAATTCCCCCTACCCTCCCAAAGGCAGGTAGCTTCTGAGAATGACCAGTGACTTCCACATGGACATGCTGTCACGGGCACTCAAATGCATGAGAGCACACACACACACACACACACACACACACATTCAGGCAGCTTTCAACCTTGAAACCTCTTATACCTCATAGTCCAAAATAAGTTCCTCATAGTCAGGTAAGTGCTAAATGCCTACTAAAAACAGTTACATTGTGTTCCAAAACAAGGTTGACCTCATAGTTAAACCTTGTAGTTTCTTTTGGGACAGTCTTCTAGTTTGCTTTCTTTTGCTTTGATAAACACCATGACTTAAAAACAGCTTGGAGGGCTGGAGAGATGGCTCAGAGGTTAGGAGCACCAGCTGCTCTTCCAGAGGTCCTTAGTTCAATTCCCAGCAACCACATGGTGGCTCACAACCATCTATACACCTGGCATGCAGGTGTACATGCAGGCAGAATTGTATTTTATTATAATAAATCTTTAAAAAAAAAAAAAAAACAGCTTGGAGAGCCAAGGGTTTATTTTGGCTTACATCTGACAATCTGTTATGAAGGGAAGTCAAGATAGGAGCTCAAGGCAAGGAACTGGAAACAGGAGCTGAAGCAGAGGCCATAGAGGAATGCTGCTTACTGGCTTGCTTTCCATGGCTTGCCTGGAATAGCACCACCTACAGAGGCCTGGGCCCTCTCACATCAATAATCCATCAAGAAAGCACCCCCACAGACTTGTCTATAGTCCAGTGTGATGGAGGCATTTTCCCAGCTGAAGATCCCTCTTCTCAGATGACTCTGCCATGTGTCAAATTGGCAGCAACTTAACCAGTAGAGACACAGAGCTTCAGGAAATCCTTGGTTTATTCTTTTAGCAAAAGTGATTAGTTACAGGCTTCATATCACATATTATCCAAACATTACCCAGCATCATTTATTTAAAACACGCAAAAGTCAGTCAAGCCAATTCTAATTAAATGTCATAGTCAAACAGGTGGGCTGGTATAACATGTATTACTCACATGTTTCAAAGGTATTTTCATGGCTTGCTGGGTGAACAGTGCATTCAATAAGAGATAAAAGTTCTCCTATGATAATGGGTTAAGTCAAGCGGCACCATAAACAGTTATCATTGCTTATGGAATTAACTGCATGTGCACATGAAGATATAGTTTGTTCTGAAGAAAATCAAGAAAGATTTAAGAGGGTGTACAAAGCACCAATTGCCTCAGGATTGCTGGGTAGGGAAATAAGGGAACAGTCTTAAAGTAAATGGGTCATGTGCTGGGTGATGTGATTCTATGTGATGTTTTCTGGAATTTACAGAAAAGTTTTAGAGACCATCTTTGATGAAGTCATCATGGTAGATGTCTTGGACAGTGGCGACTCTGCTCATCTAACCTTAATGAAGAGGCCTGAGTTGGGCATCACGCTGACGAAACTCCATTGCTGGTCCCTTACTCAGTATTCCAAATGTGTGTTCATGGACGCAGACACTCTGGTGAGTGTGGCTTTAAGGGCTGAAGAGAGGTGCTTGTTAATGGAGACCTGCTACTCATTTGAGAAATGCTGTCAAGACTTTACCGTAAAGTTCAGATAAAGCCACTATCACAAAAACTGTCGCATGAAGGAGAGTAATCACAGGCCGCCTTACAGCTGTCACCATCTTTTGTGTTGGGTGACAGAGAACCTAGGAAGTGTGTGCCACGGCAAAGCATTCTTGTAATGCCTTTCTTTGTCTCTCTCCTTCTTGAATCAGGTCCTTTCAAATATTGATGACCTTTTTGAAAGAGAAGAACTATCAGCAGCACCAGACCCAGGGTGGCCTGACTGTTTCAATTCTGGAGTCTTTGTCTATCAGCCCTCAATTGAAACGTATAACCAGCTGTTGCGCCTCGCATCTGAGCAAGGTAGTTTTGATGGTATGTATCTGCTCTCATGCACTTGATAAGCTATTTCACATACACACACGCACGCACACACCACATTTTCTATTGTTGCATCAGAGTAACCTAAACTCCTAAACTAAGATAGACAAGTTTGTGTGTGTGCGTGTGTTTGTGACAGGGTCTCATATTGTCCCAGCCGGCCTCATATTGTCCCTACCCATCCTGTGTAGCCAAGGATGACCTTGAACTTTGGATTCTCCTGTTTCTACCTCCCCAAGTGGTAGTTCATCACCACAACTGGGTTTGTTGTTCAGTGGTGGGATCAAACCAAGCTTCCATCATGCTAGGGGAGGACTTCTCCAGATCCAGGTTGATGCCGTGAGTGACTCTCCTTTATCTTCATTAGGGTGAGTTTTTAGAGTCTAACAGAAGATCAAGGAATGACACGCTCCTGTCCTAGGGCTAAGGTCAAGCATAGTGGCAGCTTGCTTGTTTTGCATATGTGATACCCTGGATTCAATACTCAACAGTGAAGAAAAAAAATACAACTTCTGGTTTTGAATCTAAGTAGACTTCAAGACTGTTGGCAGCCAGAGTGGTGGTGCACGCCTTTAATCCCAGCACTTGGGAGGCAGAGGCAGAGGCAGGTAGATCTCTGTGATTTTGAGGTCAGCCTGATCTATAAAGTGAGTTTCAGGACAGCCAGGGCTACACAGAGAAACCCTGTCTAAAAAAAAAAATACAAAAACAAAACAAAACAAACTGTTTGGCAGCCATTGCTAACAAGGATTCATTGTTTTGTCCATGGCAACTTAAGAAACAAGCCTGATAATTTGGCATTCTTTTGTGAGTTGTTAAAAACAAGGTTTATGTAAACAATCTCTACTTCAAAAGTCTCATTTTCTATAACGCTATGTATTGAGTAAAATGGTGTCTTCGTGGTTGATGTGCGGAGCATTGACTAAGTTGGGAGCATTACCTTGTGCATGTAACTGTATCTATAGATGGCATAGACTCATGTGGGGGTCTCAGGCAGTGTAATGCATGTGAGGCAAGAAGGAAGTCTGGTTCAACACGACTCAGTAGCCAGTGTTGGTCCAAACTTCTAGAGTATGGCACCAGGCATTTTATATAAGTACAGAACAATTTGAAGGAAAAAAAAAGTTTCCTAGTATAACACAATCCCCTGTGCATAGTAACTTTTTTCAAAGTAGTGTGACTCCTTCCATGAAGATGGATTCTATGCATAGGCTACATAGGGAAGATTCTAATGTGGCCTTAGTCATGCAGATAGGACAGAGCTCGCCTAGGCTGTTGGGCATGTCTGCTCTTGTATGAGGGAGCTTCGCCTTCATTTCCAGCCTTCTGGGCAGCACACAGGTTATACACCTCTGCCTCTGAAGAGACAACCCAGGTGTTTCATAATCCCGGTTTCCATCATGCTATCTCTGAGCACCAGGACCTTTGAGCTCCCAATAGGCCCACATGTCTTAGAAAATTTTTTTTCACTTTCCTTTCTTTTTTCTGGTGTCAGAGATTGAACCCAGAGCTGTGAACATGTTAGACAAGTGCTATCAATAGGGAAGTTGACCAGGTGACTTAGGAGGTATATTTCTAGTTCAGGCCAATCTGAAGTAATAAGCCATTTAAAAAATAATAATAATAACAAACATCACAAGACAAGACCAGCATGCAAAACCAGCATGCAAAAACAGTTCTCTTTTAAACTGCTCGTAGTGGTTCTCTAGAAAAAGTCCACGTTAGCGCAGACAAGAAGGTACACTCCACAAACCTGTGCAGGAGTGACTCAGTGTCAGTCAGACCTTTGACACTGTGTTAGAGTCGCAAGCAGGAAACATGGGAATGGCCACCAAAGCAGACCCCTGCCCACAGCTTCTTTCTTCCTCTTCTAAGAATATATCTTGGATTTGAAGTAACCGGGTCTTTCAGAATAAGCTGAACCAGGCTTTCTCATTAAGCTTCAGCCCTGGTTATCAACAGAAGATTCATTCTTGGATCTGGGGAGATGGCTCAGTAGGTAAGCGCACTTGCAATGCAAGTGGGAGGTCCCGTGTTCTCATCCCCAGCACCCACGTAAAAGATTGGCCTGTGATCCCAGTGCCAGGGTTGGAGGAAGACACAGAGGTTCATTTCTGTTAACTAGTTATAAAAGTTAACAGATCCTAAATGTCTTAAAGCTTAAGGTGAACATTTGTTAGATTACTGAAGTCAAGCTTGAAATTTGACAGCATTTCATGAGGTTGGTTTATTTTTTTCTCTTCATAGCCATCAAATTCTGTATAGTCATTTGCCTGAAGATCTGAAATTTACGAATATCTATAAACTCATTGCCAAGAATAAGGATGTTTAAGTTTCAACCATGTTTTACTATTTGGCTAGTTCACATCCTGAGCTAGTGGTTTCCAACCAGGAATGATTCTGTGTTGTACCCCCGGTTCCCCTACCCTTCCACCCCAAACCAAAAGATGTGTAGCTACTTCTGGAGAACTTGTTTTCTTGAGACAGAGTGGTCTCATGTAGATAAACTGTTATGCAGCCCAGGTTGGCCATGAACTCACTATCATCCCGCCTCAGCCTTGGGCAGATTTGATTGTCTCGGCTGAGGGAAGCCAGTGCTCCTGGCATCTGAAGGGTAGAAACTGCAGCCGCTGCTGAATAGTTTGCCGTGCACAGGACAGCGCCTCACAATTAACCGTCCAACCCACCATATCAGCAGTGCTGAGGTTAAGAAGCCCTGTTCTCTATGCCAGAGCCTTACATGCCGCACCCATGAGGAATATAGTCAGGCTGGGGAGATTTCTCGGTGGGTAAAGTGCCTGCCCTGCAGGTAACTGTGAGGACCTAAGTTTAGCTCTCCAGGCACAAGTGAGAAACTAGGGGGAGCTGAGAGTGTTTCCGTAACCCCAGATTTAGGGGATCAGAGACAGGAGGATCTCTGAAACTTACTGTGTGGCCAGCCCCGCTTAACTAATGAGCACCCTCAAGATGAGTGAGAGATCTTATCTCAGAAACGGAAGGTGGGTGGCAAGCAGTCAAGGAGCGTACTAAATGTCGGTCTTGAACCTGCACGTGCACAGGGGCATGCCCACATTAATGAACATAGCACTTGCACACACAGAATGGAAATGTGGTGAGATTCATGTTTACCACATGTAGAACATTTCTGTTCCTTGCACTGAAGACAGTTGCCTTTGCAAAGAAAGAGGGGGGTGATTTGAGCAGAACTCCACTGTGTTTCCCACCCTTTGCTTTAGGTGTTTCCATTTACTATACTCTAATTGGAGGAAGTTTGGTCTCCCAGAAAGCCAGCACAACCACTCTCAAGTTTAGAAAGTGAATCAGATTCTAAAATGTATCTGATGGCCTGCCAGCTGCCTAAAAGCTACATGATTTTTATCATGTAAAGGGAATCTAGCTTCTAGTCTAGAGGCTGGAAGTTTAGACGTCCACAGTCAAATGCCGTGGTGAATTTCCTTAGGATACACCTAAGGAAAAGGGAATGTGTTAACTGCTAGAAGGCAAGCTGCACTGTGCATTATGGAAGCCCCAGGGACTGAGGGTGTGCGAAGCAGCTTGACTGTGTGCAAAGCGTTCCTCTGGAAAGTATTTGTGCTTTTTCAGAACCTGAACCACTAAGATTCTCTCTGTGCTGCCAACATGGTCCGTCATCTAACTGCAGCTTTTCAGACACTGGCCTCATTTTCACTTGTTCCAGACAAAGGAATGTGTTTTCTTTGGTGTTAAAAGTAAAAAAGTTAGAGAGTTGGCTGCTCTCTAACAGGTTAAATAGGAAAATAAAGTAGAAAGTCTTAACTAAACAGCTTTTCTACTTGAGGTGTGTGTTGCTGAGTTTTCTTTAGCCAGGATATCTCACTCTATACCGAAGGAACCCTTCCTTCTCGACGGGGCCACTCACTGTGTGCCAGTGATTAATGTGACTCACACCTAATGCCAGTAACAAACAGCTGCTGTGTGGGGGCAGTAGCTATGATGTGCCCCAAAATTTAATATATCTTATAGCTTGTAAAAATCGTGCATATAACTTGCATTTGAAGACATCTATTTGTATGGTTTGAATTTTTGTCTGCGTGAGTGTGAGTACTGCCTGTGTTGCTTGAGCGACTGACGGTTCTGAGTCACCGTGTGGTGCTGGGTACTGAACCTGGGTCACGTGCAAGAGCAACACGCACTCCTATCTACCGAGTCATTTTTCCATCCCAGTACATAAATATATTTTAATGTTATTTGAAAGTATTTCTGTCTCTGGGCATGATGGCACACACCATTGATCCGAGATCTCAGGAGGGAGAGGCACAGATCTGTGAGTTCAAGGCCAGCCTTGTCTGCATAACAAGTTCCAGACCAGATAGAGCTACATAGTGAGACCTTATCTTAAAAATTTTCGTTGTCATTTCGGTGTTCATCCATACGCGTGGAGACAAACATTTTCAGGTATTTCTTTCTCTTGTGTCCATCTTCTAACACCCAAGGGTGCCCCTTCCCTTTGCACATGTACTTATCAGGGACTTGTGTATCAGCAGACTCAGGGTGCTGCCTCAGAAAACTTGTTAGCAGATGATTGTATCTGTCTAAAGTATCTTGAAAGTCCTGTTTAATCTCCTGCTCACAGTCAGAAGATTGGAGCCTGTTGTCTCTGACACATGGGCCGCTGATGGCTGAGCATTTGCAGCTGCTTTTAAGCTCTAGTAATGAGAAGGAATGTGCCTGCTATTCTTCTAATCACTATCCTTCAGTCACATCCCCCACCAATTGCCTCTGGCCAGGAGAAGCATCCTAATATGGCAAACCATGCTTGACTTCTCTTTTTTTTTTCCCCTATCAGAATTTAGAACCAGTGACAACATACTTCATTCATGACTAGCACCTAATTTTCCTTAGGAGCAAGTGTTAAGTCCAAGTTCCTATAGAGTTTTGTGTATTTTTAAATTATTTTGAAACTGCTTCTTCATTGACATTTCCGGAAAAGCTGGACAGTAGCTATTGTGAAAATCCATTAGATTTGATAGGATAATGCCCAAGCATTTTGTAGGAAGAAGATGAAGTTCAGGCATTTTAACGAAGGAAAGAAATCACTCAGCAGGGGTGAAATGAAGCTGACACACTGGCCTTTAAATATGAACTCAGTCTGAACATGTTCTGGAATGTACTTTCTTTCCTGTGTCTCTAAAGTATACTAAATTAAGGCTGCTTATGTATCTGTATATATTAGTTTTAAAAACTCACTACAAGAATTCATATTGGCCAATCTAGAGTGCGCTATTGTTTATTTGTTTAATGTTAATATTTGCTTTAATTTTTATAATCAAAGTAACCATAAATTTTTAATCTCTATGCTAGGAGTTGGGTTTAGAATAAAATGTTGGAGAAAATAGAGAATGCGTATTTGTGGCAGAACACTTAGGTTTGGTTTTACTTTAAGCTGACTTAAGGATCTGTAGTAAACTTGGTATCCCTCCAGCTTCTTCGTTCTCACTGAAGTCCTTAGAGTCTGATAATGTTTTAAAATGTTTTACAGATTCAGTGCACCTTTTCTAATCCTTGTAGTTAACCTGGCTCTGTATTGAACTTGCCCAACAAAAGAATGAAGGAGTCAGACATTTCAAAGAGTACATAATATGCTTTTTCTTAGACCTGTTTGCTTTTCTCATTGTACTCATGAGCTGTTTTCTTAGCCATCTGTCCGCTGTTAGCTTTGCAACCAGGGGAAATGAAGGACCTGTGAGAGACAGGAGGAGGAAGGAACTAACACGTTACAATGCTTGCAGACTCTAAATCTGTTTTACATTCTCATTTATTTCTCCACAGTCCTGTGAGGCACACACTCATGCAGGCATTTGTCATGTACTCAGTGAGGCCCTGCCATCTAACTAGCACTGAAAATTCATGCTGCTAAAAATTTCAGGAAAACAGCTTGCCTGTGGGCTCTGAGCTGCTGGCAAAGCCAGGTCTGACCAGAGTCTTTCTCGGTTCTGCCTCAGTATACACAGGAGGAGGGAGAGAGAAGAGGCACTGTTGAGCTGTCTGTTTGCTTGTTGTGTTTCTTTCTCAATTATTTCACACTGAAACTTTTTCTGGAATAAATTCTAAAAATGATTATACATGAAAAAGAAATCCTTATTACCTTGTCCACATTATAGATTAATTTCTTAAAATTCACTTTGATTGAGTAGACAAAGTGCCTTAATAGTTTTATAGACAAAGTTAAAGGGATTCAGGTTTTTTCTTTTGCAGCTGTGTTCCTTACCCTCTGATCTGCAGAGCCTGAAGAGGCTGTCATTCTAAATGAGCAGCTTCAGTCTCTCCTGCTATTCTTGGACGTTACTGGCTGCCCTCACCTGTGTTTCTGTAATGGGTCCATTCACCTGATACCTCAAAAATTATCTGAACCTCTCATTGAAGCAGGACACTAAATTGAAGGGGCAAGAATAGTCCTGAATAGCACCTGTTTTGATTCCTGCCTCTGTATAGCTTACAGTATTTGAGAGCTTCTGGGTGCTTGACAGGTAGTTATGCAATCATGGTTCTGTCCCAGATCATCACTCTAACGAGTGGACCAGGAGGCACTGCCTGAGACTGGGAGTGTGTAATTCTTGCCAAAATCAGCATCTTAAGGCATATGTGTAATATAACTTTGTCATTAACAATCTTCTTTTAAGTGAAAAGACCTATAGCATGGAATGTTAAGTCAGTTGTTCTTGGTTTAAATGGGTGGAGGCCAGCGAAATGCAGGACTGCCTAGACCAAGAGCCTGGATTTCCCTAAGCCATGCAGGGTTAATCCACTGGTGCCCAATAACCCTCCAGAGGTAAGCCTCTCATCTCGAATCTCCCCAGAGCACTAATAACTGTCATTTGGTAATCCTTGGCCTGCTGCTTTGGGCAGCAGTAATTGTATTTTCCAGATACAATGATTTAAAAAAAAGTTTTGGAGAGTAATTTTTCTGTCATTTCAGTACCTGAATGTTAATTGTTGGAAAATTTTCTTTATTTGCTTAATATCTATCTGTCTGCCCTCTTAATGAATTAAGAACCACTTGAGAGTTGGACCTTCTCATTGATCATATGTAGTATACCTATACCAAACACAAAACTTTACATGTTTTATATAGAAATGAAAATTTTAAGTGTTATGCCCATTGATATAGTAAAACTTAAAAGGAGCCCTTATCCAAAAGACTATAGACCAATGCTCCTCAACTTTCATATATATATATATATATATATATATATATATATATATATATATATGTACATGT
>NW_026596073.1:15412947-15441338 GCF_907164565.1 Psammomys obesus | reverse complement strand
TATATATATATATATATATATATATATATATATATATATTACATGGTAATGAAAATGGATTCTGACTCTGTAAGACTGGGGTGAGGCTCAACATTCTGCTTTCCTACTGAGCTCTTGGGTAAGAACTATGCTACCAGAGCCTGGATCACAAATGAGGAGCACAATGGTGGGAATATTCTTAGAGCAGAGATACTGGGATTGTTGTTTAATCTAGAACCGATTTATACCTTCCTCTTGTGACAGTGACCCAGCAATCTTCCAACTAATTGGGCAGTCCCAGGAACTAGACAGCATTGGGCACAGGTACAAACTTCAAGACAATACTCTCTGACTTCTAAAGCCATTAGAGCCCATGTCTCCTCATGATGTGTCTGTGGTTACCAGGCTCATGACCCTACTCAAAAGTGCTATGAGGGCTATACGGCCAGCAGGTTTGGGTAGCCTAGTGGAAGGATGATGCAGAATTGAGTATTCGTGTCCCTTGTTGCATGTTCTTGCTCCCTGACTCACCCATGTTGCCATCCTCCGGCTTTCCAGATCACAGCTGCTAGTTCTCACTGCTAATCATGCTTGTAGGTTCTGACATGACTGAAATTAAAGGGCCTTAACCTGCCAGATAAAATCAAGCTGCCTCTAAGTCTGACTAAATAGTACTGACAAAATCCTGGTTTTTTTGTAGTATATTGAAAATTGAGCAATCTTCTTTGCATCTTTATGTGTTTTGTAGTACAGATGTATTTGTATGCACGCTCTGCTTTGAATGGTGCTCTTCATGTTTCTTTTTATAAAAGGGTCTTACTGACACAGCATCTAAATCTTTCTGAAGTTCTTGCATCTACTTGACTGAAATGTTAAACTATGTGTTTGTAAAAAAGATGACTGGGACCCCAGACTACTCATGTAAAGTATTGCCTGAAATCAGGTGTGGTGCCGCACATCTGAAACCACAGCACTCAGGAGGTGGAGATGGGGAGAACAGAATTTTTAAGGCCATCTTTAACTACAAAGAAAGTTCAAGGCCAGCCTGGGCTACATGAGACCCTGTCTCAAAACATTAGATAGTACTTAATTCTATTTTTAATCCACTGTTTTGGGGTAAGCAGTGATTTGTTGTAGTCATATGATGGAGTCAGTAGCCATGGAACTTACTGAGCATTTCAGGTTTGTCAGCATAAAGTGCACTGCTGATTCACCAGACAGTTTTATTGACTCTTGTCCTCACTGTTTCCTGATGCCCCCATGCCCCTCGGTCTTCCCTCAGCTAACGAGCTGGGAATGATTTCTGGGGGCCTGACAGGAAGCAGAAACAGCCTTTCATGACCAGAGGCCACCAGCTGTGGCTTCACAAGGCCAGCAGCTCTGACTCCTGTCACCCAAGCTCACCTTGGTCAGACTTAGACATAAGAAGTACTAGTCAGGCCTCTGTGGGGTTCAGTTTTTTTCAATGCTTTATATACATAGCCAATATTCATTTTAGAAGGATCTTACAATGTTCCATAGAAAAGCATAACTCGGGCATAAAAAGCTTTCCCAGCAAGCACAAGGTTCTGGGTTCTATCCCTAGGTCTGCCAACAAGCAAACAAAACCACTGCAAAGGACAAATAAGCGGTTTCCTAAAGTTGAAAATAAGAGCAACTGCTTGTACATGTCTGGTGTACATACGTAGTAAAACAACTATGAATTTTATTTGTAATTATAACTTACCTATGGAGGAGAGGCAATGAGATTGGATGGGTATGCCCTTATAGAGAACACAGATGCAACATTCATGCTCTTAAATTGGATGTGTAGAGTCTTATTATTAATGTTTTATCATCTAAATGTATATTTTTCTGTTGATAATAAGAATACATATTGAATGCTTAGAAAGGTCTTAGGACAATTCTCATTTCCTGCCCCTTTGTATTGATTTTTTTTTTTAATTACTAAAATAATATAAGGAAAATAAGAGAGAATCACCTATAGGGTTTTTCACTTTTTATTCCTATGCGTTTAAAGTTTATGTGTTGGTTATAATTGCCATTTATGCAGCTATGAATATTGATAGTACACAGCGGGCTGATGGTTGGTTTTAAGTAGCATATGGTAACAATGACTGATTAGTAGCATAATTTACTGTCCCTCCAGGGTATGATGTTACTTCAGCGTCTCTGCTGTGGAGAAGGTTCTTGACTATCCTGAAGGTTTTTGCATTTATTCAGGAAATAGTTTTCCTGTATTTCTGACATTCTCTTATCTGGGAGGGTGACCCGTGATAAACAAAAAGAGGCAAAAATCTCTGTCCTCGAGAAATTTAGAATCAAAATGACCAACAGTTTTTACTGTATTTTGTATTTTACTTACATGGACCCTTGTTAAGTTTTATGTTTTTGTATTTTAGTCTGTGTTATTTTTTTTATCATGAGTGAATTGTAAATTCACAGACATTGCTATGAGAAACAATAGAGATTCCCGCTACTTCTCATCCATCTTCCTCAGTGCAACATCCTATATAACTATGGTATAATACTAAAATAAGGAATTTAACAATGGTTCAGCCCACCGACATTACTACAATTTCATCAATTTTACTTCTGCACTGACTTGTATGTTTGTATGGATCTATTTCTGTTCCATTTGATTACATGTAACTTTGTTGTGACCCTACCACAGGCAAGAACAGAACAGGCCCCCTCATGATAGGCCTTATAGCCACAGCTCCCTCTTGTCTCTCTCCTGTTCTTGTGTCCTCTGTGGTTTTATCACTCCAAGGACATTATATAAATGGAATCGTGCTGGTTTTCACTCAGTATTAGTTCTCTTGAGAATCACCCAAGTCCTATGCATCAGTTTCCTCCTTTGTTTTGAGTGACAATCTAATTATGGTTATATTTGTGTACCTGTTGAATGACATCTAGGTTATTTTTAATCCTGCGCTATAATAAATAAAGCTGTTATGAAGATTTTCTCAGTCTTTGGTTTGATACCTATGTGAAATAGAAAATTAGTAAGACTGAAGACCCGTATCCTTGGCCATTTAGTGTCTGTATTCCCCACATTTTGATGATTTTTGTGACACTCAAAATAAGTCTCAGAGTGGTGTGTTTGTGTTTTAA
This sequence comes from Psammomys obesus, assembly GCF_907164565.1. Taxonomy (NCBI): domain Eukaryota; kingdom Metazoa; phylum Chordata; class Mammalia; order Rodentia; family Muridae; genus Psammomys; species Psammomys obesus. Next base: position 15,438,242 of record NW_026596073.1, on the reverse strand, counting down.
TCCTGCACCTCAGAATCCATGTTTATCTATACAGATAGGAACACCTTTTGTATTGATCTTTCATTGCATGGTTTAGGAATATTATTGACCAGGGGCCTATGAACAGCAGCAATTTATTTCTTATTTGGGATACTAGGAAGGCCAAGGTCAATCTGGAGGCAGATTTTCTACAGAGATCCAGCATTCTGCTCTTACACACCATCTTTTTCCTGTAACCTAAAACAGTAGTGGGGTGACGGGCCTCCTAGAACACTCTTTTATGACATCAGTTCAGTTCTTCTTAGATATTAGGGTTTCAACATGTACATTTGAGGACCATAACCACTCAGTCTATTGTATCTTTAAAACAGTGAACCATATTCTATTCCATTTCTGATTTTTATCTCAATTCTGATTTTTATCTCAATTGTTCAGAAAATGGGATGTGTCAGAGTCTCCTAATACAGAGAACTGTCTCCATAGATGTTCCCTCAGTGGATGCCATTGGTCTGTTAATTGGATGGATGGTATTTGGAAAGAATCAGGTATACATAGTGCGATAGGCATGTTTGGATTTTAAATACAAAGCCCCTACTTGATCTTAAAGTTACTCAGATATCCATAGTTCTGAAATCTTCTAGTCCAAAGGAAACCAAGTAGCCCAGATAGACTAACAGTTGGACTTTTTGGATGGTGAAAAAGAATACTGTATCTTGACACAAAGCAGACCCAGGACAGGACTGCAGTGTGCAGATGCTCACCTCACACTTGAGTATGCTCATTTCCTCCACCACCCCACCGCACACCCACACCCCAGATGTCTCCCCACACCACACACGCAGAGACCCCATGCATCTCTGTGCACACTCCGTGTGTCTGCTCAAGATTCTGGGTCTAAGTGTGTTTTCTGAACTTTCAGTGGCTGAAACAATAAGCTACTGGACTCAAAGGAAGATTGTGCTTTGAGATTGTCTTGCTTTTACCTGTTTGTTTAGGACTTAGGTCAGGTGCTTAGCTTTTAGATTTGTTTGTTTGCCTCTCCTGTTTGTTTTGAGACAGGGTCTCACTCTCTAGACTAGACTGGTGGCCTGGAAGACTATGTGGCTTGGGAAGGCTCATCATAATCCTTCTACCTTAGCTTCCTCAATGGGGATATTATAAGCAAAAGGCTAGGATTACAGGCAAAAGCCACCATGTCCAATTTATTTTCCTGTAAAATGAATGGTCATGTCTTCGCTTTCCAAGGAAGGTGTGGAAACCTTAAGTAAGAATACCTTGCTACTTCATGGATAGCCTTATCCACAGTCATGACTGGCCAGTACTTGGCCAGAGACCAGGTCAGCAGCACACCCCTGATGCTTTGTCACCATGCTTGCTAAGGTCATCACAATTATAGAGTAAAATGCCTGCTTAGCCCTGGAGCTCCTGGACTTCATGCTTTGTTCTGAAAGTGAGGCCATTCTTTCCAAAGGGAAGTTACCCAGGAATGACAAGTCAGAAGTTGGGGACGCCAGAAGATAAGTCTGTATTCTAGCTTTTGCTCTTTGCTTCTTTTTCTTCTTTAGTCTTAGGGGGAAAGTCTAAAATCTCATCTGAAAACTGATGTGCTGTGGTTCTGTGGAACTGTTTGCCATCCCACAAGCCCTTCACCTAGGCCACTTCCATGTCTTTTTGTAGCCTTGTATTCCTGCCTGCCTCTGTGCTGAGTGTGTGCTGTCCAGATTTCTGCCCTGTCCAGATTTCCTTTCTGCTGCTCTTCTTTCCTGAATCTGTCAAGTACTCCCCAGTGGACCTCAGGTCTTAGGTCAAGCACAGCTTCCCCTTGGAAAACTTCACTGAACCATACCCATCTATCCCTGTAATACTTGTCCTTTTTTCTTCTTCACCCTCACCCCATCTTTGATTGTTTTTATTGACTTTAACTTGCTAGTATCTGCATCTGCTATCCCACTCCAGACCCTTGTGAAGAAAGTGACCATATGTCTTATTCACATTGGCTCCGCAGTACCTGGTACAATGTGTGACGTCTAGTAGCTGTTCCTTAAGTATGTGTTGAAAATAAATCAGAAAGATAGCCATTCACTCCAAAATGTCATGAACGATATGACTTGGAATTTATTATTTAAAACAGATTAGTAAATCTTTTAAGATTCCCATATATTTCTATATAATTCCTAAACTGCCTTAGAGGTTTATAAACCGTAATTCCTGTTTGTTTGTGTGTTTTCTGTTAGGAGGGGACCAGGGCCTACTGAATACGTATTTTAGTGGCTGGGCAACGACAGATATCAGGAAACACCTGCCATTTGTGTATAACCTGAGCAGCATTTCAATATACTCCTACCTCCCGGCATTCAAAGTGTAAGTACAAACAGCTTAACTGCTTTTGGTCAATGGTGAAGGTAGGGGAGTGGACTTTCATTCCATTATCTTTTGGGGAAAAATAATAATTAGGTACTTTGAGGAAGCCTTGCAATAATAATAATAATAATAATAATAATAATAATAATAATAATAATAAAAACATGGCTGCAGTTTCTAGAGGCTTCATGTTAGCCACTGCTCTATACTTAAAGCAGCCCAGAGACATTTTACTGCCTTCTGGAACAGATTCCTCTCCATTTCTGATTGGAACAAAAGAACATGGGTCCACTGACAAGATGTAAGCCCATCTTCTGTACCATACTTGTTGGTCTTCCCTTCTCCTCACTCTCTTCCTTCAGAAAGAGGATGTCACTGTTCACCCACTCCCCATGGTTTTGTGGGGACTTAGAGCAGGCAGCAGCATGCTGTCGTGGTTGAGAGGGGGCTTTGCCACTGACTGAACTCAGCTCACATCCTGGAGCTGCTACTTACAGTTCCTGACACTGGACTAAAGCCTGGGCTGTCCTGCCTCCATGTCTTCATGGGGTTATTGTGGCCACTGAGGACTGTCACCGTGAAAGCAATTAGGAATCTGGCCTGCACTGAGCGCTGAGTGAAAGTCCTTTATTTAGTTCCATTTTGGAAACTCAGTGTCACCTCATTGCAGTGTCTATCAAACTGTGAATGCCTGAGACCGGCTCTGTAGCTTCTGACTCATTTGTGTTGAACTGAGACGATGATTCAGACTTCTTGGTCAGGGCCCTCCGTCAGGGTGATCCTGACACATAGACGTAAGAGCGAGGCCCTTTTGGGAGTCGGTCTTATCTCTCCCATCCCTGTGTGATGTGGGTATTCCTGAGGGAGCAGAACAAAGAGGCTTTTAGCTCTCGTGTTTCAATATCCAAAATCTTCTCTGCACATCTTGTACCACAGCAGTAAGCATGTCTGATATTTGTGGCTGAGATGTTTCCTTTTCAGAGTTTTTGGGCAGACTCTGTGGCAGATAGAGTAGCTTTTGCTTTTCCTGTTTTCTTGGCACATCTCTAACATGGTGTTCGTTCTTTCCCTGTCTACAGTTAAGATAGGCAATTTCTTAAAAACACCACTATTCTGAGTAAAACAAAAAGAATAGGATTGACATCATCAAGAACACAAATATTATTTTTACTCCTAAGTCCTTGGGATTGTAAAATCCAATCTGTCTTGTGTGGGCTTGTAGACCTGGTTTATTTTAATCTTTATTGACTCAAAACTAGTCCTGCCAGCTTGACCAGTGTTCCTACAGATCATGATAGCTTGACCCCTATAGTAGAGCACTTACTATAATCTGACTGAATAGATGAGTGTAACAAGAAAGAGCCATGTGAGAGGGAAAAAAAAGTTAATGGCATGATCAGTGCACAGGTATTTTGGAATGAGCACAGTGGGGAGGAATAAATCTGACGTCATCTGTTTAGCTTCAGTTCTTGAACATGATGAACTTGGTGTTCATGAAGTGTCTGTTTCCCTGTGGCTTAATCTGCTTTCCATCTAACTTGCCAACATCAGACACTTTCCACTCTTCTGGGACAGTTTGGTTTGCTTGAGCACTGCTTATGATTTTTTGTTGTGTTTGTTTGTTTGTTTGTTTGTTTGTTTTTTACCACAGAAGAAGCAGGGAAAGCAATCTTAGTGCTGGGAAAGAAGGATTTCTTTGCTAGAATTTTGGTCCCTATCTCCCAAAAATCCTGCTGTGTCATGTGCTCTAACTGAAGTTCCCAAAGTTTGAGGTCTAAATGATCATGATGACTCCTTCCTAATACAGCGAATGATGCTAGCTTTGGCAAGAGCCTTGATTTGTTACCATTTCTGTAGAGTGTATGACACATTGATCAGTTCCATTGGTCGCTTACGCAGTCTGGAGGCTGACAGGAGTTTTTACCTCCCTAGAGTAGCTTGCCCTCAGTGAAGCCAGCTCTTCGTTTCTGTGATATGACTCCTCTAATCTGGACCTTATTTCCTCCCACTGCTGCCTGTTTAAGAATGTTGAAACTAGATCCAGAGCTCATTTTCCCTCCCCTCTGCCAAAAAATGTTTTTGTTTTTCTTCCAGAGACCTTGCTTCATTGATATATTCCTCTATTTCCTTACACCAGGGAAGGGATGGCAAGATGTAGAGTTCCATTTCCTTTCTGTTTAAAGTTAATGTATCAGTGTCAGAGTCATTTTTAGCCTGAACTAGCCTGTCATAAATACCTGGGCCACCACAGCTTTCCGCAGAGAGGCCTCTAAAGATGAAGCCGACTGGGTTCAGAATAGACTGGTGGCATCTAGGGCTAAGTAGCTCTGGGACATGCTGCCTCCCATGAGTGACCAGGGGTAACGGCAGGTAGAAGGAGACTGAGGAATGGCTTAAAGCAAGGGGTTTCATTGGAAAGAATGAAGGTTTTGTCTCAAAACTTGACATAAGCATTTGCTACAATATCTCCAAAGCCTTTAGTTGTTTCCAAGAGTTGGGCACAGAAGCCATTCAAAAGTAGACTATTAACATACATGTTAATAGTCTATTAACATGTTAATAGACTATTAACATACATGTTAATAGTGCATGTGCACTATAGTACATGCCTGTGCACCCATGTACACACACATATGTATTATGGACATGTATGCACACACACCTTTGAAACCTGTGCTACTATATGCATTTCAACTAAGATGACCTCATGGGAATTAATATGTTTTCAAGCCATTAAGTAGTAAATCTAATGTCTTTTCTGTATTCCATCTGGATAGAAGAAAACAAAGAAAAAAGACATAGTAGTTTTATCACTTTTTATACTACTCAACCATCATTTCTGAAAAACAAAAGTAGTATCTTTTAGAAAATCTTCTTTGGCGTAATTTGAGAACCAAAACGTTTGGTTTAGTTATTTTAAGGTCAATTTTTAGTGCCATACATTATAAAACAATTTATTAATGTTTTTTCTATTTAAATTGTGATGCTTAGCATATAGAGTTACTTTTTTTGACGATTTTTCTTTATTAATTATAGAGTAACCTTTTTAACTATAGCTTTAAATAACACACACATATATATAATTTGTATGTATTATGTATAGAAGTGATTTAAATGTCCACAGTTCATATGTGTGTGCTCATGGGTTTAAAACATGTTTTCTCTAACTAGGAGGCCCATTTTATTCATATAGTATAAATTTTGATTTGAGCATAGCAGTTGGAAAAATATCTGTTGAATGTCACTGTGTTACTGCCATTTTAGATTTTTTTTAATCCCATGATAGCTCTTAGATCATATCATGATACATAAAAAATACCTAAAGAAAAGGTATAGAATCATGTAGCATTGCTTTAGACTGTTGTAGAAACCTATTAGTCAAATTGATTGACTACAAAGCCTAATTTACAAATAATATCCATTAAATATTTTCACTTTATCCTTTTACTTGCATTCAAATATGACCTGAGATATAGTATAGTGAAAAATGATAATTTTTTTTTTTACTTTAAGCTTTTTTTTACTTTACTGCTTTAAGCTTTTCTGAGGCTTTTCATATATATTTCATTTGTCTTGGCTTAAGAGTTAAAGATTTGATATGACATGCCTGCAATTCTATTCTCTCGAGTTTCTGGCTGACTAAATTCCCCAGGCCCTTGGGATATTCTTTTTTCAGCTTCACCCCATGACAGTTTTCACCAAAACTGTAAAGTCCCCTCTTTGTTTATTTTTACATTCCTACACTTTTACCTAAAATCCTAAAATGTGTTGCTGGGCTCAGCTCTCGAGCTGTTTATCGATTTACTTAACCACTCACTCTCTCGATGGTCCCGGAACCTGTGCACTGCGCTGCACGTCAGCGTTCATCCATTTGGCAGCAGACCCGTGTGCAGAGCTTCTTGACATGGACTGGGTGCCGAAGAATCAAGTGGTGGCTGCAGACACCTTGACCCTCTTCTCTGGTGCTGGAGATACCTATCAGGCTTCAGCTGTCACGAGTCTCAATGTGACCTAATCTCGTTTGTCTCTGTTGGGTATTCTACCCCTGATCTCACGGCTGTCTGCTCTGCTGCCGCCTGAGTCTTCATCAACAAAGAGAAAGCTTCCATGTCAGACTCAACTCAGTCTTTGCCCATTAGGTTTTGTTTCTTTTTTGTATTTTTAAATTTTTATCATTTTGAAGGCAAACCTTAGGATTTAGAGCATGCGAGGCAAACACTACGGCTGTGCCATCCTCTTAGGCCCCAAATCAGCTTGGAGAGGTGTTCCAGTGATAGGCAGAAAGGAGTGAGATTCCACAGAACCTTGTTTGAAGATTGACATCTGAATTGGAGAGGGCTCGTGGAAGAAAAACAAAGGGAAAGGCTCATGGGGCCCCTTACTGCCAAACAATTGGCTACTGAGAAATTCCAGAAGAGGGAGCCATTGTCTTTAGGTGTGTGCCCAATGCTAGCCTCATCAGGGTCCAGTGAATAGAATAGCTCCAAACCCAGGATCACAAAGATGGTCCTGAAAAACTCAGTGAGTGACCCACAAAAATAATCAAAGCCATTAATGTGGCAAATTAGTACCATAAGGGAAGTATATAGGGAAGGGAGAGAAATAAAAAAACAGTTGGAAAGCAGTCAGAAGGCTCCATGTACATCTGTGGACCTGTCAAAGAAGAAACTTCATTTTAAACAACCCAGACATTCAGAAGATAGGCCTGAATGAGACAAAACTATTAGAACTGCCAGCACACAAATGTTTATATCCACTATGCAGTATGATGTAATGGACTGATTATTGGAGGAAGAACCCTGAAGACCGAGCCTGGAGAGAAGGGGTAAAAGACCCAAACAGAAAGAGGTACAAGGAGAACCAGCAAAGTGATGGTATTGTAGAAAGCCACACAATAAAGATGTTTCCAGGAGGAAGGAACACTTCATCTGTACAAAATGCTGTTGTCGATTAAAGGACAACTTAGAATGGTACTTGAGCGTAGGATGTAAAAGTCACTGGTGACTTCAGCAAGTGTCCATGCAGCAAAGCAGTGGAGGAGAGGCCCTGGCTGAAGGATGCCCAGCAGAATGGGCTTTGTAAGTGTACACAGCTTCCCTAGAAATGTGCTTCTAAAAGGAACAGGAAGGGGATGGCAGCTAAGTGGGAAAAGAAAGCAGATGTTACAACATATTTCTAGCAGGAAGGCCATGTGGAGGGCTGTCATTAATAAATGGGAGAGCTGAGAGTGATGTCTTTGATTGGATGGAAAGGAATCTAGAGGAGCCATGCTCATCCTCGGAACTGTAAGGGAAGCGGGTGTGTAATATGGGTCTGGATGTTGGCAGGTGAGTGCAGGCTCCAGGTTGGTGAATGAGCAGTCAGCCGGTAGAGGCTGAGAATGGCATGCTGCCCGAGAGTCTTCTCTTGACATCCTGAGACTTTGCGGAGAAATGCTGGCCTGACAGGCCATGTAACTGACTAGGCTCACTCAAAGCAATGAAGTCTGCACTGAGTGCTGATGCTCTGACTTCCGGAACACTAGAGCCGGTTCACTAGCAAGGCAAGGGAAAGCCGAGCATGTCATGTTGCCTGTAACTGAGAATGGGACAGGAATGCTTCTGTGTTTCACATCGCTACTTCACCTGGTACACCACTCCACTGCAGGATTAAGCGTACCTCATGGACACTTGAGTTTGTGACTTTTTAAAAACAATCTGTATTAGGTCAGGCTGGCCTTGAACTCACTGTGTAGCCCATGCTGGTCTCAAACTCATAACAATCCCCTCAACTCCTCACTCCCAAGGACTGAAATTTCAAGCATGCGCCCTCATGCCAGGCTCCTGATATAGACTGGATGGGTGAGAGATGTGCATTTTGGTGAAGGGAGAGACATTATCACTAGTGGGGAAGAGCTCTCGTGCAACTGTCTCCACATTTGTGAATCTGAACAGGCATGTGAGTGAGTGGTTGTAAGACAGAGAGTGTGAGCCATTTTGGAGTGGGCACGAGGATGCCTGGTGCCTTCGGCACATTTCCAGATGAGTACCATGAAGTACTGCATCCTCTTTCTTGGTAGCTCATAGAACGTTGCATATAAAGCCACTAATTATTTTAGTGATGAATTGCTTCTGGCGTACCCTCCTGTATTCATTCCTTCCTATTCTAAACAGGTCTGAAGCCCCATCTGTGTCACTGACTAGTAGCCGTATAATGTCCATCTGATCCTTTGGTAACATCAGGCCACAGGGATTATTCCAACAGCTAACATAAGCACTACTGTTGCTGGCCCGGGTTCAAACTATGTCTTGTGATCTGGATGACTCCTTGGAGATTCTATCAAGTTAAAATTAGAATACTTATTTTAAGAAATGCATGCAAGCTGATACAAATCCCCTTACTGGGTCAGAATAAATGGCTCTTGATAATTTAGAAACAATTGTACCAACTTCTTTTTTAAATTCCTGGGGTGATTTTGTGATAAACCCAGGGTATGTCAGGAAACCTCATTATTCTTGCCATAAGCTAGAGTCAACTGAGTGTTATGTTCTCACTGCACTATGCCCCCTTCCTCGACGCTGGTTTTTGTTTGTTTGTTTGTTTGTTTGTTTGTTTTGCTTTGCTTTCTGCAAGGTGGTTTACACTCTACTTACTTCATGCCTTTGGTGGGGGAAATGCAAAAGCAGAGACGACCCTGACTTCCCTGGCTGTAAACTGTGCACCCACCCACCCTTGTATTTAGGCTGAAATTATTTGTTCATTTCTTTGCTTGTATATTTGCAGTGCTAGCGCTTGAACCCAGAACTACATTCATGACAGGTACCCTACTGAAAGAAACCTCCATACCCCTAAAAGTTCTGAAAGACTAAAAGCATTTTCCTTTCACTTGTGATCTTGCTCTTATTTCATTTTGATATGACTCTTTTGAATTTTTACAAATGAGAAAGGGTGGAAAATACTTTTTTCCATTTTTAACCTTTTATTGATTCTTTGTGAGTTTCACATCATGTACCCAAGTCCCACACATGTCCTCTTCCCCTCATGTCTGCCCTTTCTCTTTGCAGCCTCCCATTAAAAGAAAATAAAAAGCACACAAACGGGGGGGGGGGGGGCAAAACAAAGCATAAAAAACATCTCATGGAAGCTGTAGTGTGTCGTGGTGTGTTTCACAGAATACGCCTCTGTCTGCACATCTTCACTTGCAAATGTTCATTGCAATGTGTAATTAGTCTGGTTCAAGGTCTCTGGCTTCTGTCACACCATCAATATTGGATCTTCACAAAACTCCTGGTTATCCTGTAGTTGTCCTATGTCATGAAGATCCTGCAGCGTTGAATCATGAAGACCAGCCCTTTCACGAGCTCCAACAGTTCACATATAATGTGGATTTTTGGGTGGGCCCACTCAAAGCCTGGAATTGGGCCTGGGTAGTTGTTGAGCTGATCAGCCTGCCAGCTCCCCGCATCCACCCCACCCCCGGCAAGGTCTCCAGCCCTGTTCCAGCCAGGCCACCCAGTGCTGCCATAAGCAGGAGACAGGGTCAGCTCTTTCACTCTCATACCCTCAGGGCCAGCTTGCCCATACCCACAGCTTGCCTCTACGCTCGCCTCCAGAGCCGGCTCCACCATGCTGCCCAGTCTAGGTGGCGGACCTACTGTATCAAGTGCTGCAGCCAGTGAGGGGCAGGACCCCCGGGGCCAGCTGTCCAGACTCGTGGAGGTAGAGAGGGTTGAGGTGGGATAGGGCATCGTCTCCAGGCTCATGCCACCTCACAACAGATGGGTGGTGGGGTCAGCTCTCCCACACTCGTGCCCTTGGGCTGGCTCACCTGTGCTTCGAGGTACAGGGCCTGCTTCCTCAAGTGCTGCTGCTGGTGAGATCTGGGCCCAGCTCTCCAGTGTACTATAGCTAGTGGGAGGCGAGGCCAGTTCTGCATAGTCCTTGGATATGAACATGGTTCCAGGTAGCCGCCCAGACCAGGTACATCCCCATGGTTTCTGGTGGTAATTTGAGCCACAGATGTCGACACTGATCCCTGCTGCTGCATGGCCACGGGCCCAGGCATGGCTCTCAGTGGCTGCACGAGCCAGAACTTCTCCATGGCCTCAGGTGGTGGGGAATACTCACAACAGGCTATTCCTCTCCGCCCTCAACTCTCCAGTCCCATCTCTTTATAATGCTCAAACTGTTCTTCTCTTTCTCTCCCATCTGCCCGCTGCATAGTTGCACACTGTAGTGACAACCCCTGCAAGTGGGCCACGTGGCTGGTGGGTCGCTGGGTGACCTCCACAGCCCACCTGTGTGCGATGGAGGGGAGCCAGGCTCTGGGCCTCCTCCTCCCGCGCTGCATTGCACAATGGCAGTGTGCCTTGCAGTAGAGGGCAGGTCTCTTTGGGCATCTTTCCCTACCAGCACCACATGGCATGGCTGGAAAATAACTTTTAAGTCATTCTCCCATCACCATAATGTAGATGTAGAAAATTATCTGAAACCTGTATCCAGGTGGATTGAAATCTTGGATTAAAAAAACCAGACTAGTGTTTGAGACATCTTGCTCATCATTTTATATACAAGACTACTGGATAAATCCTTTAGCCTCTTTGGCTGTTCTGCCATCCAGCTGGTATACTATAACACCTTAATTTTTGTGGCCATTGTGGGACCCAGATAGTACTCTCCACACCATTTCCAAGAACATTCTCTGCTGTGACTACCTTGCATAAAACTGGGACATTTGTCTTCACTTCCATCTTTGAATGTAGTCTGTTTCGCACTTAGTTCTGCCTTCTCACTCCCTCTGCCTCTCTCACCCTGGAACAGACCTTGGGCTGGCACAGACCAGCTGTGTTTAGAGACCAGTGCAGGCACCAGCTCTAACATGTGTTCTCTTGCTCTCCACTACTATCCATTTCTTTAACTGTTATGTACGTGGCACTTTATCTAACTATGAAAGTGTGTAAAAGTCCTCATTCCTGAGGACACAGATAAAGCTGGCCATACGCCTCAGCTGAAACTTCAGAAGTCACTGTCTGGTTTCTGTGTGGCCTTACTTCCTTCTTCCTTCTTCCGTGCTTCTCTCTGCCTCTACACTCCTCAGTCTTCAGGAAGATAGTCCTTGTCTTCCCTTAAATAGTCTGCCCCAATTAGCATTTTAGGAAAGCTACTCAAATCCCACATTTTGTTTTGTTTTGTTTGTTTTGTTTTGTTTTGTTTTGTTTTGTTGCAGAAATCTGGTCATTGTGCCATGCTATTTTCCTCAATCCTGCTTATCTTATTTTTTTTTAACCATAGGTCAGAAAGAGCAATTTCACCCACAACCCTCCTTAGAGCAGTGGGTCTCAACCTGTGGATAGAGACAACCCTGTCACAGGGGTCACATGTCAAATATTTACATTATGGTTCATAACAGTAGCAAAATTACAGTTATGAAGTAGCAAAAAAAAAAAAAAATATGGCTGGAGGTTACCACAACATGAGGAACTGTATTAAAGAGTCTCAACATTAGAAAGGTTGAAAACCACTGTCTTAGAATCTTAGCATCTACCTCAAACAAGCTCATTAAGTAACATAAGACTGCTTTGTTTATAAAACAACTATTTACTGGATTCAGACACACACACACACCCCCAGTAAGGGTAGAATAAGTAAACATATTTCAAGGGAAGAGGATCCTTTCTTTTTTTTATAAAAGGTAATAGTGACTTAGCCAACGAATATTGGAAACATATATTCATAAATGTAGATCTCAAGGCCTGGGCCACAGGGAAATACAGGCCTGTGTCTATTTCCAAATGACACTGCTGTTGACATTTAAGAGGGAGACCATAGGCCCCAGCATGAATGTAGGGAGGTTGCGGGGAGGACCTAAAGATGAGATACACATTCCTACCCACAGCAAAGGACTGGATGGTCTGTGCAGATGGGTTGGATCCTTATTTTCCCAGTGAAGTCCCAGTTCACAGACTGAGGTACAGGAGGGCATCTGGGGAGGTATTCCATGATTCCTGCTCAGCACGGTCTACGTACGGGTCACTGTGGGCCTAAGATACACTACCCACTTCCTGTTCTTATTTTTCCTTTCGCTCCTCAAACTTTGTATAAACTTTATCCTTCTAAGAAAAGTCTTTAGACTATTGGTACTATGTGATTTTCTTATTGGTTCCTTCTATTGCAGAATCCTTGACTATGCTCTTCTACTTAGATTGACTGTCCATAGGTAAGGATTCACAAATGCCCCTGTCCTGCAATACCCTTCAATCCTGAGTGCGACTTTACAGAATAGCTCCTCCTGGTAAAGAGCACTGGCTCTGAGGCAAGATGGCCTGTGTTTCACAGCCTGTTCATTCATCAGCCATGTGATTGATCCTTGCAAATACTTTAAAGCCTTGGTTTACCTACCTACATAATTGTTTTAGAGATTAAATAGGTACACAGTGCAAATGCTAAACAGAACCTAGCTATGTACTTCAAAATGTGTCAGCTGACTCCTGAGAGCTGACATCTGTGAACTGTCAAGACAAGTAAGGTAGAAAGAATAGTTACTAATGTTTCAGTATATAATAATTATCCTTGCTACAATCCTGTGATAGTACGACATTTATATGAGGTACAGACTAATAAAAATGTAAATATCAGTATACAGATTGAGGTTTAGTAGCTGACTAATACAGGAGAATAAAATAAGTGCTATGGCTTCAGGCAGGGAAGTTCCATCAGGAGTGAATGTATGAGACCTATACTTCCTATGTGTACTTTCTTGCATGATAGGGTGAAGTTGTGCCTTCACCACCTCCGCAACACACAAACATACACACAGCTTTCACATCTCTAAAACAGAGTCCCTCACCATCACTGAAACACTTGAATTCTGGCTGTTTTCCCCAGGCATTGACCATCATCTTTAATTCCTGCCCCTTCTTTCCTTCCTTCCCTTTTTTCTCTCTCTTTCTTTCTGTTTTTGTTTGTTTGTTTGTTTGTTTGTTTGTTTGTTTTGTTTTGCTTTCAAGGCAGGGCTTCTCTGTGTAACAGCCCTGGCTATCCTGGAACTCTCTTTGTAGAGTAGGCTGGCCTCAAACTCAGAGATTCACCTGCCTCTGCCTCCCAAGTGCTGAGATTAAAGGCGTGTGCCACCGTGTCTGGCATAAAGCCTCTTTTGAAAAGCCTACCTATGCTGCTTTGGAATTCACATAGTCCTTAATGTCAGCATGGCCCAGGTGGCCCTGACTTGCTTCCTTGAACTGATTATTCTTCCATAACCCATCTTTCTGCAAGGACAAAGGCTTCATGTGAACACACACTTAGCATAGTGCCTGGGATATAATAGTTACCTATTTAGGGCATAAGGATTTCTGTTTAAGTATAGAGAGGGGGGAGGATGGATGGGATGGAGAGAGGGGGCAAGAAAAAAAAAGAAACTATGTATAAAATATGGAGCTTGGGATACCATGCATTCATTTTCAAAAAAAAAAAAAAGGTAGATTAAACAAACCTTGAAGAGGAGCCTTCTTTCTCAGCTTTACTTTTTTTTTTTTTTTCATTATCACAGGATAGTTAAGCTCTGGCCTTAGACAAAATTGTACAACATTGGCACTTAATAGCTGTATGATCTTGAACAACTAAGTCTCTTTTACCTTCAGCTGAGATGTTAATTGAGGCCCACCCAATAGGATGATTATTCCCAACCATGTTCTTACAAAATCTGGACCTACCCCAAACATTACAAAATAAAATTGGGAAGTAGGAAATGTTACCCCTATGCTCTACGCTATTTGGGCTGTACATCTCACTCAAATATGTTGAATACATATAGGATAAATCCACTAAGACTAACTCTTGAGCACAGTATATAAGACATGTACCCCAGTTTCTGGCTACTTCAGGTGGCACACGGTTGTATGTTTAGATACTTAGCTCATCTAACTGTGCAGATCCTCAGATGTCATCTGCATAAGCTTGAAGTATCAACCTTTTGTCTCAAACCTCTGTCCTCCAACACTGACTGACTTGTAGTGCCTTCTTTACCTCTGAATTCCCAAGCACCTTGGATTCCCGTTTCCCTGTGTTTTTTGTACTTGCCTTTATTTTAACTTTGAGAAAGATTCTCACTAGGTAATTTGGCCTAGACTTGAACTCCTTATAAAGTAGAAGTAGACCTTGAATTGTAAATCCTTCTGCCTTGTTCTGTCAAGCAGCCAGGACTACATGCCTGTACAAATAGGCCCAGCTAGTTACTTAAATTCATCACCATCTTTTTTGTGCCTCTCCTACATGAATTCCTAGCTATTATTTTTTAGATTGGATCTGTTCATTTTATTTGTATTTTGAATGCATGTGTGTATGTGTGTCATATGCATACCTGATGTCCAAAAAAGTCAGAAGAGGATGTCTAAGCCCTTGGAACTGTAATTACAGATGGTTGTGAACTACCATATGGGTGCTAGGAATTGAACTCAGGTCCTCTGAAAGAGCAGTAAATGCTCTTAACAGCTGAGCCATCTTTCCAGCCCCTACTGTTTGTTTTTAAATTCATAGATTTCCATCAAGCCAATAAAGGACCAGGCTTAGCTTTTATGCATTTAAAGTTATCATTTGTTCTGAAATTTGGTATTACAAAAAGTTACATGTCAAGAAATGTGCACGGTGACGCTGGAGAGGTGGCTCACTTGTAAAGCCTGTGGTATAAGCAATGAGGTCTTGAGTTTGGCTCTCCAGTATCCACATAAAAAGTCAGGTGTGGGCATCTGTAACCCAATGCTTCAGTTACACCCAGCTGTCTCAGAAATCAAGTGGAAAGCAATTAAGAAAGATAGTGAATATTCTCCTCTTGTCTCTGTACACAGGCACACATGTGCACACACCCACATTACTTCATACATATACAAGCTAAAGTACTTCAATTTTCTGTGTGTGTGTTTTTTCAAGTGAGTGCACCGTCCTAAGAAGCCAGAAGAGGTCATTAGATCCCATTGAACTGTGTGTGTTGTGGGGTGCCAAATACGGGTGCTGGGAACTGAACTCAGTTCCTCTGCAAGAGCAGTATATGCTTTTAACCCCTAGCTACCTCTCCAGACCCACTACTTCCTGCTGATAAGGACTGATGGGTTCTTTGGGATTTACCAAACTCAGCCATCTGGATACCAGTAGTCTCATCAAACAGCAAAGCAACAACAGCAACACACACCCGCAACAGCAGAACGATTCAGCTAGACTCTGCCCAAATGGCACATGTCCATGAAAGCAGCAAGATTCTGCCAGAGCAACACAAGTAGTTCTCCAGAGCGTTTCTCTCTGCAAAGACCAGCAAAGGATGTGAACCAAGCCATGCAAAACCGTAGCGCTGCAAAAGTGTAAAAGGCAGAAGGCACTGTCTCACTGCCTTCCATTTAACCCTCTTCAAAGTCCGCACAAGGATGTTTTGCAGCTCACAAAAACCATGCCCCTTGCACAGGGTAGTTTTCAGCTGACCAACATCATGCGCCCTCTCATGGTTGGCTATTTTCCACAGGGGGAAAACATTCCCACTTCCCACACTTGGGACCAAAACAAAAAATGTTTTCACATGACACAGCTGTCTGTAGACAATAATGTACTACATATTTCAAAATGCTAGATCTTTCAAAGTTTTTGCCAAAAGGAAATGATAGATTCTTCGGTAAATGTATGAGTACATTGATCTAATTTTGCAATGTGTACACATATCAAAACACTATATTAGCCACTAAGTATTTATTACTTGATGTCCTGGCAGGCCAGAAGAGGCAGCTTTGATCCATTCTTAGCTGGAATTGGAGCCCGGCCACAAATTTGGCACAGATGTCCTATGTTTCCAGTTCTGAAACATAAACAAGGAAGTTCACAAGGCAATCACATTTCTATCTTAACACTGGCCAAAAAGTCATATGACTTTTTGTATGTATGTTTAGTATGAGGTAGAAAGTGCAACCTCTCTCTAGAGGAAGGGAAACATGTTCATTTACTGTTCATTGACCCGCCCAACCTGGGTGTGGAGTGCTTCTGGTTTGAATAGAAGCAACACAGCACAGTTGCTGTGACATTGTGATGTTTGCCACCTTGCAAATATGTCTCTTCAGAAGAGCTTAGCTCCTGGAGGTAGAACATGACCATTTTCAAAGTGTCTCCTGTCTTTACAGTGTAGTTGTCTTTCCAACTGCTACCACACAATGGAAGGTGCACCACTGAGGCCACCCACAGGATAAGGTGCTGATGATCTGCTGCAATTCACTCTTTTTATCTGCTTGCTTGGCAGGTTTGGCACAAATGCCAAAGTTGTACACTTCTTGGGACGAATCAAGCCATGGAATTACACTTACAGTCCCCAAACAAAAAGTGTCAAATGTGAATCCCAGGACCCAAGTGTGTGTCACCCAGAGTTCCTGAACCTGTGGTGGGACATCTTCACCACCAGTGTCTTACCCCTGCTCCAACACTATGGCCTTGACAAAGATGCCTGCTCCAGTCTAATGATGGTAGGTTCCATGTTTCACTTTCATTTCAGGAAATTTAGTGCTGTACTTTTAAAACTTGCTATCTTGGTAGCACTCATCAATTCTTAGTAGTTTGTTAAATAGAGGTAGGGCTCTGTGGGGAAAGCTGTGACCATCTTAGAGCCAGGAAGTGGTAACACCACAGAAACAGCAAATGTAGATTGTGTGGCAAATTTCATTAAATCTGAGAATGTATGCTTTTGGAATTCTATACATTCACCATTGTAACTATGAATTCTTGGCTTATTCATCATAAAAACAATGTTTAGATGATTCTTAATACTGTAAATCTATATGAAGAGTGGCTAGGACAGGCATGTAGCCTAGGAGGGGAATGCTTACATAGTATGTGCAAGTCCTACCTTCCATCTCCAGCACTGGGTGGGAGGGATAGAGAGAATGTCACATTTAAGGTTTAAAAACTTCAAACCATTAAATATATCTTGTATTTGCCATCTGCTTAGTAAAATGAACTTTCTGTGTCAATCACAATAGGAATACTCTAATTTTCTGTTTTATTCTCCTAAGATCGTAAAATGATCCCTTTGTAAGAGGGAGATGACACTAAATTTTGTTAACAACCTTCATTAGCATGTTTTCTGGTTTTAAAGGTACTTTTCTGAGGTTTGTTCTTCATGCTGAATTGGAAGAAGATGAAGAATGTTACTTTACATATTAAGATACAAACACACACACACACACACACACACACACACACACACACACCAAAACCCAACTGAGTAAATCATGAGGTAATGCTCAATATAGGGATGAGAAAGGGAGAAATAAATAGCATATTCTTCCTAGTCAGTGCTGTGTGTATCATAATAGCTATTCACAGAAGTGCCTAGCAGCATGGCAAGTCCTTAACTTAGTACAACTACTCCATTCAGCCCTGTAGTTATTGTCAATATCCCCTTTTATAAAGAAATTATAAGGCTTAGAAAAGTCACAAAAATTTTACTCATGTAAAAGATTACAGTAACATCTAGGGCTCAAACCCATTTCTGAAAGACTATGATCTTTATGAAAATTTGATCTGTAAGGCCAATAATTAAGTATAGCATTTGATAGCAGGAGAAGGGAGAAATTAAATACTCATCTATTTTGTTAGCTCCATATCAGGCTTGACCTCAGGGCCCTGTCTCTTAGGGATGTTCACTGTAAACTCTAGTTACTGTGCTGTGAGGTAGAAAATGAGAGACGACAATGTCTTTTACACCTTTGTTGCAAGTAGAAGGCAAAGGAAGAGCTGATCTGCTGTCCGAACTTCCTTGCCTTGCCTGTGCTCTGCTGCTGTGCGGTGCCTAAACTCCTTGGAGCTTCTGTACGTGGATTAACAGTTGTTCATATGTCAGTAAACCTCTGTACTAAACTTCAGGTACTAAACTTCTGTACCTAAACTTCTTGGAGTTTCAGTGCATTTAAGTAACCTCTACAGTTTTACACATCAGTAAAAACCCTTTACCTAAACTCTTGGGAGTTTCAGTATACTCACACAATATACTTATTTATGCCAGTAAACCGAGTACACAAAAAATGTTCCACCATTTTTTTTTCTGTTAAAGCATTACCTATTTTTATCCATTCTTTTTCTTGTAAGACTTCCAGTACCCACTCAGCTCAGATCTTCTGAATGACAACACAGGTTATCTTTTATGGTACACTGAGTTGATTGCCTAGCCATATGCAATCAGAATCTAACTTAAGGTAGAATAGATTTGCTGCATGTATCAAGAAAAGGTGAAGATGGGAAACAGAAACAGTTGTCTAAAACCAAACAAAGGATCAGAAGCGCCAAGAATAGATGCCACTTGCAAATCAAATGAAAGCTTGGACAGAAAAATTGGCACAGCCTCAAACCTCTTAGCTTCCCTTCATAGAACAGTGACTTGAGTATGCACTCTGTCCCTCTGGGTAAGTTCTCCACGAAGCACAGTATCTGAGGAATCATTTTGTTTAAGTTCTCAACCTTTCCAAGCCCACATAGATCAAGAATTTATCAAGATTTGTGCTCCCTTGTCCGTCCATCTTACGCTTTCTACTGAACTGTTTGCAGCTTTCAGACTTGGTCTATACACTGGCTTTCTCTTGTGGCTTCTGTAGAAAGGTATGCAGAACTTAAACATTAACCCTAATTACTTTGTTCTCCCAATGTTTTCACTGAGTCAAGAAGTCTTCATTTTCTTAGGGAAAAAAAAAAATCATATGGCCCTTGTATTCTTGTCTTTTGTTTGTTTGTTTCATGTAATGCTTTTCAGTTTTTGCATGATGATTCATTTTGACTTTTCTCATGTTCTGTTTATTGCATTCTTTAAGTTCATGAGAACTTCAGCTCTTAAGGTGCCTCTGATGACTCTCTTCTAGGAACATGTCTCAGGAGCCTTGTCACACCTGTCCCTTGGGGAGGCCCCAGCTACACCACAACCTTCTATGTCCTCAGAAGAAAGGAAGGAGCGGTGGGAACAGGGCCAGGCTGATTACATGGGAGCAGATTCTTTTGATAACATCAAGAAAAAACTTGACACGTACCTACAATAGAAGCACTGCCATTTTCCCGTGGACACCTCCATGTCGTAGGCACGTTTCCTGATACTTAGTATGTGAACTCTGTTACAATTGTTAGAGGCTTTCACTAAACCTCATCAGATAAAGGGTTCTGGCAGGACAACAGGTGAGAACTGGGCAAACGTTATGAAGCAGTAATTCTGTCATATGGATAAGTGTTCTGTTTAACCCTAGACTTTTTCAGAAACTCTCTGATTCTTCAGTTGCCAATGTGTGTGATAAAGGAAAGCCAACATTAAGCTACTAAGATGGTTCTCTCAAGTGGTGCAAAACTTGACTCTCCATCTATCTCCCTTCAAAACAAGATATGATATTTTCCAATTTTGTTGCACTCTTCACTAGCCCTGCAATTTAGAAGTGCTCAAAGCCTGTCAGAGGGGTAATTCCATTTCAGGCTAACGGGGCCTTTATTAACACTGTGGAGTGATTGATAAGCCTATCAGCTAGTGTTAGTTCACCAGTTTTCTATGCACATGAAGGCAGCATGCGTACTTGCTCTTTTTTGGTTCTGTCTACTTGAAAATTGCAGTGTGCTCTCTGATGGTACCTGTGGTAGCACCATGTATAACAAATAAAGATTTATTGACATACCTTGGTTGTTTAAGTACTTCTCTACCTCACCCTTGAAAAATGTCATTCAGTAATTTTTCAAATTTGTGCAATTAGTTTCAAAAATACAAACTGTCATCCTGGTATATGCTTTAAAAAATTATTTAGGGAGATTTAAATGTATTCTCCAGTGATTGTGACAGGTCTGATCAGTGGAAAAAAGTGAGATGAAAGGTAGTCTGCCATGCATTGAATCCCTTATGAGTATGCAGATAGTTTGACTCGTGAAACCTTAAAATTACCAGGCGGTATTAGTGATTAGTATACTCAGTAATCTTTCAAAATTAACGGATTCAATCCTGGACCCATGGTTTTTAGTGGTTTAGCCAAAACAATACAAATATAACTTTGTTAAACTTCTGGGTGCCTAAACCACTGCATTCCTTCAGTTACCCGACAGCAAAGACCCACAGCATCAACAGCATGTGGGCTGCAATGGGTGGCAAGCTGTGAAGGTGGTGCCTAAAACAGTGTTGTTTTTTTTTTTTTTTTTTTTTAAATGAAGATCCCAACCGTTCTATTTTACCAATAAAGAATCCGGAGCCAGATGCCAGGCTGAAAACCTGCTACCTCAGAGAGGCAGAGAAAGCAGCCAGCTGACCTTCCTTCTCAGCTCACATCCCAATGGAAAAGGCTCCAAAGGCTCACTAGCTCAGCTGACACCACAGGAGGAAAAGGCCAAAAAACCCAAGGCCAAAGGCTTGCTAACTCAAAGCCCAAAAAGCCAGAGAGCTAAAGCTCCTACTTCTCCACACTGTCGTAAATACCCCTCCACTCAAAGGCTTTCCTACTCTTTAATCCCTGTAGGCTGGTTGCTTGTTCTATCTTTTGACTTAGGGTTAACTTTATTAAACCCTGTATACAGTGGATAAAAGGTGTGTGCTAGGGATGGCTGAACCACACCATCATCACCTGTTTACAATAAACAGAAAATCCTTGGATTAAAGGTGTGTGATAGGGCTCAAAAACACCAAGCAAGAAGCGGCTTTACAGTTCACAATTTGGGATCAAATATCCTGCAACAAAACAGAATTTTATAACCAAAACAAAGTATCGCAAATAGTTCTGCTGAAGGAAATAGAGACTATCAATGAGGAAAACAAGATTGAATTGACAAAAGCTGCAAGGGCTTTTATGGTCCCTACTTTCTTTTCTGTAATGTCTGTAGATATTCCTTCTTGGTATGGCTGAATGGATACACAAGGGTTTGGATACCTAAAGACAAAAATGACTACAAAGCAACTCAGAGGCTGGTTATAAGAACTCCTTATCTCTTATATTAGTGGTAGAATGTCTCTGAGACTCTTAGACTGGTAGACAATGAGTTGCTATGATTTTCAAGTACAAGAAATATTTACCAAAAGGACTGAAGTGCCTCTGCCACTGGTCATACCATTGTAATAATGGAATCACAGACCTCTTTTAGCTAATCTGGCTAAGTCATATACTTCTTCCTTTTTGGCTTCTGCGTCTCTGCTAGAGATAAAATCCCATCTTATTTTCGTGGGTAAGCATTATGTGATCCAAATACAGTGTATGGGAAACAGTATGACTGAATATTTATGGGTTTGTTTGTTTTATAGATGAGGCTGGCTTTGAATTTACAGAGATCTGCCTGCCTCTGCCTTCCTAAATACTGGGATTATAGCCCTGTGCCACTGCACCCAGCTATAACAAAACTACTCTGTTTTTTGGTTTGGTTTTATTTTATTAATGTGAGCGTGCTCTGTCTACATGTACACCTATATGCCAAAGAGGGAATCAAATCCCTTTATTGATGGTTGTAGTTGTTGGGAATTGAACTCAGAACCCCTAGAAAAGCAGTCAGTATTCTTAACTACAGAGCCATCTCAGCAGCCTGAAAATATAATTTAGAAAGGATTTAAAAACATCAAATTCTGTGAAATCAAGCACTAAATTGCCATTTGTTCCCTATGTTAAATATAGCATAAGAAAGTAAGCTTTAAGGTGAAAAAGCTTACATACATGATGCTTACATTTTACATTCATAGGTATTGAGTGAAGTCTGTAGTTAGGAACAGTACACATTTATCACAAAACAAACAATAAATATGAAGCCATATCAACCTATCAGCTGCACTGTCACCAAGGAGCACCATTTCTTTGGTAGATGTCATCTTTCATCACCTTCATCTTTCAAAGATGAATATTTTTAAATTGTTTCCAGGCAGCTACATATCAAAATACCCCTCCAAAACTCTGCACACTTGTGTATGTGTGTATTTTAAGTACTAACTCAAAATTATAAGGTGGAAATTTATGGAAGGGAAGTGATCAATATACTCACTGGTAATAAATTATTAGTAGGATTATTTCTAATCCTAAAGTATAATGTCAAGTGCAAATTCTCTAATTTATTACACATGGTTATTATAACTCCATCTGCTCTTAAAATCAGAAAATTAAATGAAACCCAGTATTTTAAATCAATGTTTTTATATATACTTTAAATATACCTAAGATCTGAATGAACATTTCAATAGCTGTACAAAAATTGAATATAAATAAGTAAATTATAGTAACACTTTTTAAAAAATTATTTATTTATTTATGCATGCATGCTCTGTCTTCAGAGACACCAGAGGAGAAAATCAGATCCCATTACAGATGGTTGTGAGCTATCATGTGGTTGCTGGAAATTAAACTCAGGACCTCTGGAAGAGTAATCAGTGCTCTTAACCGCTGAGCCATCTCTCCAGCCCCTAGAGTAACACTTTTAAAAGTGATTCAATGAAAAATTGTGTAACGAACGTCTTTATAGAAGTAAGATGGGGGCTGGAGAGATGGCTCAGTGGTTATGAACACTGTCTGCTCTTCCAAATGGACCCAGATTCAATTCCCAGCACCCACATGGCAGCTCACAACTGTCTGTACCACCAATTCCAAGGAATCTAACACCTTCACACATAAAATAAATTATTAAAAAAAAAGTAAGATGATTTTTTTCCTGTTAAAAAGAAAGTAGTCACTAAATGATGACAAAGAAGATAAAATTTTTAGACTTTTATTGATTTTTAAATTTAAAGAAAATTCCAGTTGGAGACATAATCTGAAATACAGTATTTTCAGGACATTTCTAAGTAGTAAGACAGCACATCATAAAATTTTTCATTCCAGTGGTTTATATATCTTAGAATTAGCTTTTTTATTAACACCACTTGATATACTAAAAACAAATCGCTTGACAGATTGGTTGCTCTGAATGTTTTAAAGCACAGCTCTGCAGTTCTCTGGGTAAGAAGCACACCAACTTAACTTCTGCGCCAAGTTTATTTGTAATTAAAATGGGTAAATTGGGTTCCTTTCTTGTTTGTTTGAGCCAAAACCAGTTTATACTTAACCTCACTGTATGTGGGAACTAAAGAACTCTAATTCCATATGAGATGAGATTCAGTTTGTGCGTGGTACTATATTCCGCCAGGTAAAAAAATCTCTCGTGGGCTCCTGACACTAGCAGGCCAAACCCAGTTATTCCACTCTCAGCCCTGCAGAAAAGTCTTCCTCACAACCACACCTGCCTCGCCTGCTGCTATGAGAAACGGGACTGAGAAGAAGACTTTTGCTGGCTAATCCTGTTCCCTTGGAGCAATAACAGGTTGGGGAAGATTTAGTGGGTAAGATAAATGGTATACACTTTAAAAGGTCATCTGTCATCTCTTTTAGTCAGTCTCTTGTAGTATAAATCACATTTCAAATGTTCTTCAGTCTGTATCATAAACCATGAAGCTTTCTTAGTCCTCTCCTCGCTGGATTTAAAAAAAAAAAAATCTACAGGACAATACAGCTACTGATTATCTACCCTAACTGACTGTTTCAAATATGACTCAAAGTCATCTATAATTCTGTGGTAACAAAAAGTAAGATAAATGAACGGACCTGTTAAAATTCCAAAATTAAATTCTGATTCTATACACACATTTCTATATCCAAGGTTAAGATGACTTTAGGAGTTGAAATGATTTTGGAGGTCATTCAGCCCAACTTCTATCCTGATTATCAATCTTCTCATATATAGTACTAGTCTTCTGTATTATAAAAACTTACAAAGTTACTTCCAAAAAACCTACATAAATAAAAAGCATTTATAAAAAATATATATTTAAATTACATTATTTAGGCATTCAAAAAAAAAAAAAAACAGAATGATTCCTCACCCCTACAAACTATTTACATGTTATCATTCTATCATTACAATTTAAGTAATGAACGCAGTACTGCTTGCTAAAATGAACATGCAATGCTTTGATATAGTCCCTAATGTTTTCTAAATACACACTGCATAAGTTATATGTCAATGAATCTATAAAAAACTTTCAATAAACTTGCTCCCTGAACTTCGGTCTTTCATTTAAGATTTGACTATGGATGCAACTAGTTTTTGAATAGTCAATAAAACCTTTCTTATATCCTGTATACATGTTTGTTAACAATTTACAAGGACCATGAATCCACTGAATCACTAATCAAAAGCTTTGGTGAATAATTAAATATTTCCAGCAAAAAAAAAAAAATAACCCAGTGATCAAAAGTATAAGCTTCAAGCACACTTAATTATGAAGATAAGGAATACATGGGAAATGTAGGCAAATACTTAGCAAAGGCATTTCGAAAAGCTGGAGAGCAAAGAAACTTGCATGAAAACACCTTTCACTTACTGATGTCTGAAGCGTCACTAAAAACAGGCTCATTCATACACAGATTTGTCAGCAACACCACTTTATTAATATAAAGTATGCCCACAGAGAGAGTATTCTCTAGGTCTCATTTTTAAATCTGTATTTTTCATCTGTAAAACTTGAGTACCTGTTCAAACTGACCTTACAAAAAATCCCACAAATTATAAATCAATTAAAGTTCTGATCTCATTAATTTTAGCTTGCTTCATTTCATTAGCATCATTTTTTGTTCCAAAAGCTCCAGCTGCAAGTTCTCTTTTGGTGTTTTGTATTTTCAACATATTTTCTTCAACAGAATCCTTCACAATGAACTTCAAAAAGAAAAATAAGTAAAGTTAATTAAGAACTTTTCAGGTAACAAAATGAAGTTTTTTGATGCTCTTAAAAAAAAAAACTTAACTAAGAAAATAAGATTATTCCTGAGCCAAGGATGAAGATGCTAAAGTCAAAGAATAAACTGGAGACATGGTAAAACAGTAACAGTAACACATACCACCTTTAAAAGAATTTATATTTCAACAATATCCACATTTTAAAAGTGAAATAATTTTACACACACACACACACACACACACACACACACACACACACACACACA